>NW_006437738.1:1089457-1092090 GCF_000325575.1 Pteropus alecto
CAGAAGTCACACGGGTCAGGCACTTTGCCTAGTGCCAGGTGCACAGGAGGGACCCAGGAGGGTCAGTTCCTACCTGTCTCTTTGCTGGAAAGCAGACCATAGTCTGTCTCCTTGCCCGTCGGAGGAGGAAGGTGTTTGGGAAGGAGGGAAAGGGGAAAAAGCATTTGCATGCATAACAAGTCTGGAGTGAGGGAGAGAGAAAGAGGGAGCAGGAGATGAAAAGAAATTACCATACGCCAGGATCTTGTTATTCAACCCAATTTTCAAAGGACCACAGCTGTCGCACTGAGATAATCCATTAATTATAACAGCCATTGTGCTCAGCAATGGGAGAGAAACCGAGGCTGGGGAGCAGGCTGAAGGTGGGGGCGGGAGCAGGCCTTTGGGGGGCTGGACCTATGAGAGGGGGCAGGGACAGGAGAAGAGCTGTGTGTGCCCTCAAGACTGGAGGGAAGACACTGTCAGGGGCCAGGCCTCATCCCTGTTCCACTGCCAGTGTGCATTAGTGGGTGATGGGGATCCAGCCCACGATGACCATATCAGTGGCAGCTAACTTTATTGAGCACTCACTACGTGCCAGACCCTGCTCTGTAGCGATGCACTCTCCCACTCTCTGAGGTAATGCCTTTCTGGTCCCATTTTACAGAAGAGGAGACTGAGACTCAGAGGAAAGAAGTAGCTTGCCAGGGCCACGCTGTTGGTTTAGTGGCAGAGCCGGGATTTGAGCTGAATGTGGCCCGCCCTTCCAGGAGAACATGGTGCAGGGCTGGTCTCCATGGACTGGCCACACTGACCTGGTGGCCATGCCTCCCGAGCCATGGCTCCTGTGCAGCCAGCAGTCATGGGGTGGCCCTCCCCCCAGGGATTTCCGGGGCTCCTCGACAGGGACAGAGAGCTTCCTTGTTCTCCGAGGCCACAGCTGCAGGCCTCCACGAACTCCCCCACCAGCTCCAGAAGAACTAGTCTCAGTGCCAGGAGAGGGACCCCATGTGACTGCCTGGTTTGGGGTTGTGATGAGCTGTGGCCCTGGGAGGGCTTCTCAGCCTGGCCCTGGCGGTCTCTGGGCCTCAGGTGCCGGGGCCTGGGGAAGCAGTGGGGAGGACAGGCAGGAGTCCCCTGTGGAAGGAGCCATCTCAGAATCCCCAGAGCTCTTGCTGAGAGCACTGCTCGGGGGTGCGGCTTCGGCAGCCGAGGCCTTAGGCCTCCTGTCGTCTACAGCAGCCTTGTCAGGAATCTCAGCTCAGGCTGGCTGGCAGTGTTTGATGGAGTGGGAATCTAACCCTCTAACCCCAACAGGAGCCCCAAACTCGATACAGCAATCCAAGCAGCATTATTAGAGAGCCGGGGGCCCCACAGGGTGACAGGTCTGGGGTGCTATCGGGGTGCTCCCCTGGTTTGGGGTCCAAGCAGTGGGCCTGCTTGGAGCCAAGTAGGTGGGGGTCGTGGGCGGGTCAGGGCAGCTTGAAGTTCTGTAGAATTGGCGACCACAGAGGCCAAGACAGTAGCTGTTTAGGACCAAGGAGTTGTAGATATATTGTAGAACTCTTGAGCCCCAGACTCATAATCAGAGACTCCCCCCAAAAAAGACCCAGAGCCACTGAACCAGAGAGTCAGGGGTGGTGGCATCCTTGGGTCCCAGATATAGAGGCTTATGGGATCCCTCACACAGGCTGGAATTCTAATTGTCCCCACCCTGGTGTCCCTTCTGTTGCTGGCCTCGAAAGCTCCAGTGCCGAGGGGGTCAGTGGGAACCCCAGCCAGAGAGGCAAGGAGGAGAAGTGAGCCCACCCCGGCCTGTGCTACCTGCTGAGTTCCTAATGGGGTGCAGACCTGGGCAGCCCCGTCTTCCGGGGTTGTCGGGGGATTCCAGAAATGGGGATCTTAAAAATAAAATCTCCCAAGTTTTCACCTTGGCAACTAATTAAAATAATTTTTTTAAAAAAAACCTGCCTAAATGACACAGGATTCGACAGCATCTCTTGACACCCAGAGCTGCGTGCCACAGAGGGTCAAAGCTATTGTGTAGCAGCTGGGAGACCTCAGTTTCCACCTCTGTAAAGTGGGAATAATAACAGTACCAACTCGTAAGGTCGTGCCAGGAGTTAAAAGAACTAACATGAGGCGTGCGCAAGCCCAGCCCGTGTGAGGCCAGGACTCTGTTTTTGCTTTGGCCCGGCCTGTGCGTCCCTCTCCCGCCAGGCTGCCTCTGAGCGGGCTGCACTCTTGGGCACCTGGATCCTCCACTTCTCCTGGGGGGACCCCGATACACCCCTCTGCCTTGGGATAGCACGCAGGATGTGGGAAGGCAGGGAAATGTTCACCCCTTGGGGCCCTGGAGGAGGAGCATGGAGGAGGCAGAGCTGGGGAGGGGGTGGGCCTAGCTGGCGCCTAGTACATAGTAGGTGCTCCATAAATGTTTATTGAATGAATGAATGGAGGCCACGCAGGCAGAGGCAGCCGCGTGTGCGCAGGCACTGGTGAAAGAGCGGGTCCAGTGGAGACTGGTGAGTAGTGCCCGGGGCTACAGCTGAGTGGGGCCTGGGGTTTGCTGGAGCTAAGGCCGAGAGGCCGATAGAGACCAGGCGGGGGAGGCAGGGGCCAGGTGGGGTGGCAGGGGCCAGGTGGGTGAGGCA
>NW_006437738.1:1092108-1099434 GCF_000325575.1 Pteropus alecto
TCAGGGGCCAGGTGGGGTAGCTGGGGGCCAGGTGGGGGTCAGGGGTTAGATGGGCGAGGCAGGAACCAGGTGGGAAGGCAGGGCCAGGTGGGAGAGGCAGAAACCAGGTGGGGAGGCAGTCATCCGAACAGCCTGGAGGATTCTGGGAAAGCCAGAGATCAACCCCTGGGTTGGGGCTAGGAGATGGAATTTTAATACAGGTCATCCTTGGCTTTGGGCGGAGGATCACGTGCTCTACCAGGTGCCTGGTGGTGGGTAGGTTGGATGCTAGGCTGCTCGGGGCTGGGGAGTGGGTGACCGGGAGTGGTCCGTGTGAGCTGGGCCATCTGTGAAGAGCTGCCCACAGAACCAGCGTTCTGGCCTCTCAGGCTGCTGGGTGCTTCTCCAGGGCTAGGCCTTTGGATCAAAACCCTTCTGTCCTGTCTACCTCCTTCCACTGAGGCCTAGACACGGCGAAGGGCTGATGATAGACGTGACACCTCTGGGAGCAGGGGAGGCCCAGGGACCAGTTGAGTTCATGGGCAATGACACCGTAGGCTGTTTACAGAGGGCCTTGGCGTGGGCCCAGTAAACCAGAGACACAGGTACATAGCTCTTCTCCCCAAACAGATGAGGAAACTGAGACTCAGAGAGGTAGGGCACTGACCTGCCCAAGGTCACACAGTGAGCCAGCCATCGATGTGTCATAGCTGCCTGTTAAACTGCACACTAGCCCAGCCCCCTTCTCGGGCCAAGGTTACTGGGCTTGCAGATGAGTCCCCAGTACATCGAGGCCTTGCAAACCCGATTACATCCCCCGTCACTGTCAGCTGTTGCTGCTGTTGGGGTGGCGATGTTCTTCTTCTTAAGCCCTTTTGGATAAGTTGGAGCTCGGTGAAGGCAGGGTGTATCTGTCTGCTACAGTGCCAGGCACATAGTAGGTGTGCAGTAAATATATGCGGTTAAGTAAGGAACGTGGGTGAGTGTGTAGCTGGTGGAATAGCATGCTCCGCCTGCCCCAGGGCTGAGCTGTGAGCCCGGTACCCGTTTCCCTGTGACATGAATGCAGAGGCAGCCATGGTCTGCTTGTCCAGTGGAGGATGGCACCGAGCCGGGAGCGGGTGCCGGGCATTGAGGGGCAGAAGCCAACTCCCCCGAGATGTGGAGCAGCTGGCATGAAGGGCTGAGACTAACAAGACATGATTGAATGGGGGTGGACGGAAACCCAGCACCTCGGGTGAAGCCCAAACAGAGGACGCTCTGAGGGCATCGGAGCTGCTTGGCTGTATGTGTGAAGGGGATTTGGTTGACATCGAGGACAAGGTGAGGACATAATGCTGGTGTGTACACTCACGCTGCTCTAACGAGCATGGTGCCAAAAATCAAGGGAGGCAGAGGGCCCCTGGTGCCCATCACTGCCCAGACCACGTCGGCACTGATGCTTGGCTCCAGGTGACACATTTGAGGAGGGACCTTGACAGCAAGCATGACCCTGAGCAGCTGGACCCAAGGGCGGGAGACTTGACACCGAGGCGTCGGAAGAGGAGTAGAGGATGTGAGGCTGCTAGCCTGGATAAGCAGATTGCAGGGGCACGAGATAACAGATTAGCAAATATCAGAAGGGCTCTGGAGGGGGGCTGTTGGCTGTGTTTTCAGTGGCTCTGATAAACAGAGGTATAAAGAGCCAGATTTGGCTTTGTAATATCAGACGAAATTTCTACTCATCAGAGCTGTTAACAAGGAAATAAGGAGCCTCAGATTAGTGCCGATATTCCTGTCACTGGGGGTATGCAGGTTGGGGGGATATCACCTCTGCGGGGGATCTGGAAAGTCTGGTGGTTCTACATGTTCAGGCGGCTCCAGGTTCCTGGCGGTGTGGTCTTGGGCAGATCACTGTACCTCTCTGAGCCTGTTTCCTCACCTGTAAAATGAGAAATAGAAGGTGGGTCGTGAGGCTAAAAGGGAGGTTCCGTACATTTCTGGCACACTGTGAGCACCCCATCATTAGCGGGCCCCTTCCCTCTGATATTTGACACCCCATTCCCAGCTCTGAGCTCTCATTCTACCCATCATGTCCTGAGCACCTGCCACATGCCTGCCCCTGTTCTAGGCATGGAGGTTGCAGCTGCAAACGAGAGTCAAAGCCTGCTTCGATTTCACGATGGCGGTGGGGAGGGTGTGATAATGAAGAACTGAATGACGTCAGGCAATATCGAGTGCTCCGAAGGGACCAAATGCAGGGTCGAGTGACTGGCGGGTTATTTGGTGTCAGGGGCTGGGGGGCTGGCGAGAGCCGTGGAGCAGAGACCCGAATGAGGTAGTGGGTTGTGCAGACACTGGGGAAGAGCATTCTAGGCGGAGGGAGCGGCATGTGCAAAGGCCTCGTGGTGGGAGTGGGCCTGGGGGTGGGAGGGGCATAGCTGGCCCGGAAGACGCGCTTCCCCGTTGATGGAGAAGCCGAAGTCTCTCTCCGCTTGTGCGCAGTCCCCGCTCGCACGCTTTCCCGATAGAGAGGGAGATGCTGATCCAAGGGCCAGGGAAGCCGCCAGACCGCCCATGCGCGGGCAGCCCCTGCCACGGGCCCAGCTCTCTGGAGGAAGCTGGGGAGGAAGCGAGCTTCAGTTTTCTCATCTGTAAAATGAGGCCAACAGCACCAGCCATGCAGGGTGATGTAAGATTTAAGGGACGTAGATGTCAGGCACAAATGAGCCTTTGGGTAAGGGGTAGCCTTGCCCAGTGACTGTCTTATGGGTGAGGAGACCGAAGCTCAGAGAGGTTCGTTGATATGCCCTGTTTCACACAGCTCAGCATTCCGTCCCAGGACCCTTTGCCTCCAACATCCGTGCTTTTTTCTCTCTGCCCTGCCGTTGGGGCTTATTGCACCTGCAACCCAAATGGTAGTTCAGCGGTGAAGCCAGAGTTGTCCCATTTTACAGACGAGGAACCAAGGCCCAGAGCAGCCTGTGCAAGAAACCCTGATGTGCTGGAGACAGCGACGAGATCCAGGGTCCCGCCCCAGGGGGTGGCCGGCTTTGTCCCAGAGGGTAGAGCATTACTAGCTGGTCTCTGGGACACCTGGCTCGCTGCCGTGCTTCCAGCAGAGAGAGGAGGTGAGGCGGCTGCCTGCCTTGGGGTTCTGGCTGGGCTCCAGGAGTCCTTGGTCTTCCTAGTCCTGGGTAATGGCATTGACATGGACAGAAAACGGCACCTCCAGGAGCCTTGGCCAGCCTGTCCCTAGGGAGGAGCCCGCGCCAGGGCTTATCAGCTGCTGCAAATGAGATTTGCCGGGCTAAGCCTCACATCCCCACTCCTGGGAGGCGGGGACACAGCCTGCCACCCCACCCGATTCCTGGACCCCTCCAACGTCCCCGTAGGAGTGTGGCTGTGCGAGCGGGAGCCCACGGTGGTGCATTTGCTGGGCCTCCTGCTCTGTACACAGCATGGTAGCATGTACACTACCATGTTCTGGGGTTTTCGTTGGAGCTGTGAGAGATGGGTGGCCCTCACCTTGCCACGCAGGTGGAGAAACTGAGGTTCAGAGAGGACCTGCAACTCTCCAGAGGTCTCCGAGCTGGCCAGCCCTGTGTCTTCCCTGCTGATCCCTGCTCCCCGAGCCCTCACCCCGTCCCCCCTCAGCCAGGGGACACTCCGGCAGACCACACCCTGTCTGCCCTCCCTCCTGGCCCAGGACGCTGAGCCCTGTGTGCAGGCCGCGCACATTAGCACATTGCAGCCTGGAGAGGTAGAAACTATTCATCTCACTTCATGAGCAAAGAAACAGGCTCCTGCCCTGTGTCCCAGGTTAGCTGATGGGGAGACTGTGTTGGGGCAGGAAGCTTCCAGAGGGGATTCAAGGTTGGCAGGTTAGGGTCTATCTGCCTGTTACACTGCCACCCTGGGTTCTGAACCTGACTGCCAGCTGGACATGTCCCTTCTCCAGTCATGAGCTCAGTCACCCCTCTGAGAAGGGCTGGGACTGGGCTGAACAAGGCCCCCTCTCTCCTTCCAGCTCTAAAGCACTAGGATTCTGAGTCCACAGAGGGGCCCTGAACCTCGTACGCCCGCAGAAGGGCACAGAAACCCACTGGCTTGACCACCGACTCAGGCGTGGGGGGTGGCGCTGAGGCCCAGAGACGGGGAGCCATTTGCCCAGAGCGACTCATTCTGTGGCTGAGACCCCACCTCAGCTCTGCCCCATCCCCTGGCAGGCCTCGCTGACCTGCTCCCTCCTATCTAAGGGTGTCCCCATGAGAAGGGGCATCATACAGTGTGTAGCCAGCTAGACTGGGGCCCACCCCAAGATCCCTCAACAGCGCACTGCTCCCCACCTTTGCCACATGTCCTGTGTCTGTGACGGAAGGAGAGTTGGGCTTGCCCCCTGCTCTGGCCAGAGGTCGCTCATTGCTGCCACACCTGTGTGCAGGGGCGGGCATCGTGGGGTGCGGGGAGGCAGGGGAGGGGAGGGGGTCTCTGCAGGCCACGTCAGCCAGGACCACCGGTCCACGCTGCGCCGTTGGTCGCCCCCTGCCAGGTTTAGCACCATCTCGGCCTTGGGCGGAAAAGGCCTCTGCTTCCAACAGCGGCTTCATGCCTCTTCTCCCCTTGCCCTGAGTTGGTCACAGGCTGCATTTCGGTGGCTGGCCAGGCCCAGAGCTCATCTGTCTGCCTGGTCCCCGGATGGGTGGGCGGGTGGGCAGCAGGTGCCGCGTCCGCCCACCCCGCAGCCATCGCTTCGCCGTGCCGCTCTGCCGGCCGTTGCGTCCGAGTCTCAGATGCTCCAGGACGTCGCTCCCTGCTTGGCTCTCTCCACATTTTTGCTTTTCCATCCTCTGCCCTCTCCTCCCGTCTGCACCTACCTCCCCTCCTTCCTTTCTTTCTCGCTCACCCCCGGGTGTGTGTGCGGTCGTGCCCCGCTCCTCCCACTAGTGCGTGTGTGCTAGGGGGTCACCCTCCCAGGAGCAGGGGAAGGGCGTGACCTCTGAGACCCCCAGCCGCAGGCCCAAGAGCACCGCAGCCCCCGCCCCCACACCTGGAGTGGGTATGCAGCTGGCTGGGGGCCAAGTGCTGCTGTCAACGCCTTGCGGTCCCCCTTCCCTGGCTGCGTCGGGGCCTCGACGGGCGGTGGGCACGCAGCCCAGGGACAGGGACAGGGACATGGTGGCTGACGCATATGGGACGGGGTGATGGGGAGCCTGTTCCCTCCTCCGCCTGAGTCACGGGGGAGAGTGAGGGGCGGAGGGAACTGGGTCTTGGCCCAGGCCATCCTGGAGACCAGGGGGAGCTGGAGAGAGGGCCATGGGCGTCGTCACCTTGTGGGCTCACGGGCATGGAGCTCAGAGTGGCTAGGGTGCGGTACGGTGGGCCTCTGCCAGACGCCGGGCTGTTTGAGAAGGGAAGAGATGGGCCAGGAGTAGTCCCCACCCTCAAGCCTGAGCCCCTTCTCCTACCTTGGTCTCTTCATGTCCCTCCAGCATGGCTTGGGCTGTCCCAAGTCTCTGGCCACCCCAGGTTTGCTGGACAGCCCTCGGGTCTGGCTGAGGGGGTGCTGGTTTGAGCAATTCGAATCTGAGGATAGGGGATGGGGGTAGGGCGGCTTTGTGGGGCTAACGTTGCACACGTGCACACGTGCACACGTATGTAACATAATATGTGTGCTTAGCATGTTGACATATAGGCAGGTGTTTGCTGGTGTTCCTCCGAGAAGCCCCTCAGGCATCCGTTCCCACCCCTCCACATGCAAGCATGCCCACATTCGCTCTCGAGTACCCCCGTAAGTGGCCACAAGTGCACACGTCCTGTGCACATGAGCATACGTGTGCACGCGCTTGCCCGCACATCCGTCTGCTTGTGCATTTCAGCACACCCCCGACAGGGGCTCTGAGCCAGCGCACACCTGCGCGTGCACCTGCATACAAATGCGGTCCCCAGACGTTTCCAGCCAGAGGAGGTGCAGACAGAGGGTTCTGTGACAGGGCGAGCTTGGGGACTCAGCTTCCTCTCCTACAACATCCTTGCCTGTGTGTAGGGGGAGAGTGGTGGGAACTGGAGCCTCAGAAGGGGTGGAACCAGCCTGGGGTCCCCTAGGAGCCAGTGGCCATGCTGGGTGGGAGCCCGGGTCTCCGACTCCTGCCCTGAGAATTTTTGTGGCACAGCCAAGGACAGAAATGCTGTCCCTTCATGCTGACTGCCTTGTCTGGCCCCTCAGCCCAAGCCGTTCCTGAAGGGGACTGGGAGGTATGAGGTCACCTCTCCTGGAGGTCCCAATTATTATAGCCTCTGACTCAGAGTCAGCTTTTAATCCGAGGGGTCATCTGGCTGCCCTGGTCACCTGCCAGCTCCTCAACGAAAACGGCCAGCCTTGACTTCTTCGAGCATTTCCCCCTTCACGCTTCCCTTTCCTCTGTCCCTGCAGCCCTCTGGGGCTCAGGGCTGTAAATTGGTTTTGCTTTAAAGGCAAAGGTTTAACATTTTTTCTCAAAGTGCTCTCCTTCCTGGAGTTTCCCAGGAGCAGCAGCAGGAAGCAGAGGTGGCTCTTGTGAACAATCTTTGGCTTTCTTTATCCAAACATGGATTTCTCTTGCCTAATCTTCACATCCCTGGCCACTGGCCAGGGCAGACGGAGAGAGCACCCGGCTCTTCCCGCAGTCGAGAGAGCATTGGGTGGGAGCCGGAGCCCCGTCTGGCTGAGGGGCTACGTCTGCCTTGCCAGGCCACCCCAACGAGTCTCCCCTGGACTGGGGCTCAGTTTCCCCACTTGGAAAATGAGGGTCCGTAGGCTCTGAGCCTGGCGCTGCCTCCCCTGCCCCTCTGTGTCTTGGATGCTGGCGGCCCCGCTCACCTTCCTTCTTCCCCCACCAAATGGCCAGGCAGGACCTGGTGCCCGCTTTATCAGCGAGGAAGGAGATTCACTCGGTCCCCCTGACCCGCCTAAGCAGGCCCGGTGGACAGGGCTCCAGGTATCCTCGGGGGGGCCTCGGTCTTGGGACTCTCAAGTCCCGGCCCCTGTCTGGGCTTCTGACTCTCCAGCCACGGAGGGGATGCGGGGCTTTCATCACATTATTCCGGAAGCCCCTGGCTTTTTTGCCCGCCCGAGCCCTCGCCCTCGCCCTCCCCCGATCCAGGCCCTCTGCTGGAAAGCACTTCGAGGAGGTGGCACTGGGGCGTGTGGCTCCCCTCTTGCCATCTCTCTTCCTCTTGCTTCTCTGCTCCTGCCTGTAGGATGGACTCCTCCCTGCATCCACCCCCCGCCCCACCGCCGTTGTGGGAGACCCCAGCCTCTGCATCCCCCTGCTGGGGTGGGGGCATAGCCACGCTTTCCTGCTCCCCTCCCCCATGGAAGCCGAGACA
>NW_006437738.1:1099474-1100523 GCF_000325575.1 Pteropus alecto
GCGGTTACACAACAAATGAATTATTTATCTCTGGGCATGGAGGAGAGGAGGCATTTTGCTGGGCTTCTTAATTCTTTACCTGGATGGGAGGGTGCCAGCCTGGGTACGTGGCCATGTGCGTAAGGCCCATGTGTCCTACACAGGACTAGGTGTGCTTGTGCGTGTGTGTGCGTGTGTGCGCGTGCGTGTGCGTACCTGTGTGTGTGCATGCCATGGTGTCTGGATCATGTAGGGCATGTGGGTCTTTGTGCAGGCAGATGAACGGGCATGGACAGGAGCGTGCTGGGGCGAATGTGTGAATGCCTGTGAATGGGTCTGTGCGCCTGACCTGTTAACTTGCCAGCCCCGCTTCTGTGCCCAGTGTCCTCAGACTCTGCCCGTCCTCCCTCCTTCCAGGCCCCCGGCTCCTCCCTCTCTTGCCACCCACCGCCCTCCCTTGTTTTATGTAACAGGGACCCCAGAGTGCTGCTGGTGCAGAGGCCCCCCTGACGGGAGGGGGTGGAGAAGGGACTGGGGGCCCGTGCTGGACTTCGGGGGGAGGGGCTGCCGCAAGCCCTCACACTGATCTGTCGTCCCTTCTCGGTGCTGCCTTTCAGGAACCAGGTGACAGATGGGTCTCTTCCTCCCTGCCCCTGTCTCACTTGCTCCCCCCTCAGAGCTCCACTCTCCAGCCTTCCGTGGGAATCGTCTGAAGTTCTGAGCCCAGAACCCAAGGAGGAAGGAGAGGAGGAGGAGGAGGAGGAGGAGGGAGAGGAAGTCAAGCCCTGGGAGCCTGTGCACCTTCCCAGCGGGAGAAGAGCAACGTGGGGAGCAGGCTGCGGGGCCCGAAGTCCCCCTGGCCCCAGCTCGGCCCCAGTGCCCAGCCGGAAGGCCCCCAGCCGTTGGCACTGGCCGTGCCTGTAACACCTGGGGCCCCTGTGCTGGGGGTCGCCCCCAAGATGGTGGCGGCCCCAGGGAGGACTGTGCTGCCAGCCCCAGCCTCTGACCACTAGGCCCCCTCCACCACTCACCCCGAGCCCGGCCGGCGAGGGGGCTGCGGCCGGCGCCCC
>NW_006437738.1:1100570-1107118 GCF_000325575.1 Pteropus alecto
CCGGGCGCCGTGCGCGCCGACTGCTGGCTCATCGAGGGCGACAAGGGCTACGTGTGGCTGGCCATCTGCAGCCAGAACCAGCCGCCCTACGAGACCATCCCGCAGCACATCAACAGCACGGTGCACGACCTGCGGCTCAACGAGAACAAGCTGAAGGCCGTGCTCTACTCCTCGCTCAACCGCTTCGGGAACCTCACCGACCTCAACCTCACCAAGAACGAGATCTCCTACATCGAGGACGGCGCCTTCCTGGGCCAGTCGAGCCTGCAGGTGCTGCAGCTGGGCTACAACAAGCTCAGCAACCTGACGGAGGGCATGCTGCGCGGCATGGGCCGGCTGCAGTTCCTCTTCGTGCAGCACAACCTCATCGAGCTGGTGACGCCCGCCGCCTTCTCCGAGTGCCCGAGCCTCATCAGCATCGACCTGTCCTCCAACCGCCTCAGCCGCTTGGATGGCGCCACCTTCGCCAGCCTGGCCAGCCTCATGGTGTGCGAGCTGGCCGGCAACCCCTTCAACTGTGAGTGCGACCTCTTCGGCTTCCTCGCCTGGCTCGTGGTCTTCAACAACGTCACCAAGAACTACGACCGCCTGCAGTGCGAGTCGCCGCGCGAGTTTGCCGGCTACCCGCTGCTGGTGCCCCGGCCCTACCACAGCCTCAACGCCATCACCGTGCTCCAGGCCAAGTGCCGCAACGGCTCCCTGCCCGCCCGGCCCGCCAGCCACCCCACGACGCCCTACTCCACCTACGCCCAGCGGGAGCCCGACGAGAACTCGGGCTTCAACCCCGACGACATCCTCTCGGTGGAGCCGCCGGCCTCGTCCACCACCGATGCGTCCGCGGGGCCCGCCATCAAGCTGCATCACGTCACCTTCACCTCGGCCACCCTGGTGGTCATCATCCCACACCCCTACAGCAAGATGTACGTCCTGGTCCAGTACAACAACAGCTACTTCTCCGACGTCATGACGCTCAAGAACAAGAAGGAGATCGTCACGCTCGACAAGCTGCGGGCGCACACCGAGTACACCTTTTGCGTGACCTCGCTGCGTAACAGCCGCCGCTTCAACCACACCTGCCTGGCCTTCACCACGCGGGACCCCGTCCCGGGCGACCTGGCGCCCAGCACCTCCACCACCACCCACTACATCATGACCATCCTGGGCTGCCTCTTCGGCATGGTCATCGTGCTGGGAGCTGTCTACTACTGCTTGCGCAAGCGACGCATGCAGGAGGAGAAGCAGAAGTCCGTCAAGGTCAAGAAAACCATCCTGGAGATGCGCTATGGCGCCGACGTGGACGCCGGCTCCGTGGTCCACGCCGCCCAGAAGCTAGGCGAGCCCCCCGTGCTGCCCGTGTCCCGCATGTCCTCCATCCCCTCCATGATTGGGGAGAAGCTGCCCACCTCCAAGGGGCTGGAGGCCGGGCTGGACACGCCCAAGGTGGCCACCAAGGGCAACTACATCGAGGTGCGCACGGGCACGGGCGGGGATGGCCTGGCCCGGCCTGAGGATGACCTCCCGGACCTGGAGAATGGCCAGGGCTCGGCTGCTGAAATCTCCACCATTGCCAAGGAGGTGGACAAGGTCAACCAGATCATTAACAACTGCATCGATGCCCTCAAGCTGGACTCGGCCTCCTTCCTGGGAGGTAGCGGCGGTGGCGGGGACTCTGAGCTGGCCTTCGAGTGCCAGACCCTCCCTGCGGCCACCACCACCTCCTCAGCCACCGCCCCTGGGGCTCTGGAGCGGCCCAGCTTCCTCTCACCCCCCTACAAGGAGAGCTCTCACCACCCGCTACAGCGCCAGCTGAGTGCCGATGCCGCCGTGGCCCGCAAGACCTGCAGCGTCTCGTCCAGCGGCTCCATCAAAAGCGCCAAGGTCTTCAGCCTGGATGTGCCTGACCACCCGGCTTCCGCGGGGCTGGCCAAAGGCGACTCCAAGTACATCGAGAAGGGCAGCCCTCTCAACAGCCCACTGGACCGGCTCCCACTGGTGCCCGCGGGCAGCAGCGGGGGCGGCGGGGGCGGCGTGCACCACTTGGAGGTGAAGCCCGCCTACCACTGCAGCGAGCACCGGCACAGCTTCCCGGCCCTGTACTACGAGGAGGGCGCCGACAGCCTGAGCCAGCGCGTGTCCTTCCTCAAGCCGCTGACCCGCTCCAAGCGGGACTCCACCTACTCGCAGCTCTCCCCAAGACACTACTACTCAGGGTACTCCTCCAGCCCTGAGTACTCCTCGGAGAGCACGCACAAGATCTGGGAGCGCTTCCGGCCCTACAAGAAGCACCACCGGGAGGAGGTGTACATGGCCGCCGGCCACGCCCTGCGCAAGAAGGTCCAGTTCGCCAAGGACGAGGACCTGCACGACATCCTCGATTACTGGAAGGGGGTCTCGGCCCAGCAGAAGCTGTGACCCTCTCTCTCCTCCCCGGTGAGGTCGGAGGGGGAAGGCGGGGGGGCACGTGGGGAAAGGGCCCGGGAGGCCGGGCAGGGGCCCGCGGGGGCCGAGGCCGAGGAGTGGACGCACACGCACACCCACACGCACGCACCCACGCACACACCTGACCACCACCTGACTGTGAACAACCACCACCCGACAATAACGGACAGGAAAACAAAGACACGTTCTCCTTAAAGTTTACACACTGATACCGAAACCAGGCGTCTTTACTGTGCTGCCCAGGGACTCTGCTGGGGTGTGCGGGGCCGGGTGCTCTGGGAGGCAGGCGAGGTAGCCGGACGAGGGTGGGGCCTGGGGCTCTGGGACTAGGGACAGGTTTGGGAGCAAAGGCGCCGGGGGCAGAGATGGACTGCGGCCACTGTGGGGCAGGGAGAGGTCCCCCGTTGACGGACAGGTCACCTGGAGATTTAGCACCAGGTAGACATTGGGCGTTGTTTCCTTCCTTTACGGACGGGGAAACTGAGGCCCAGGGAAAGGAAGTGATTACCCCGGGGGCATGAGGCAGGTTAGAGTCAGTCTCCCAACTTCCCAGCCCAGTGCTATCCCCGACCCCTAGTGGCTTCCCTGGGCCCCGACCCTCCATCTACCCACCGCCCCCTTCCAGCCGTGGTCTCTTGCGGCAGAGGAACTTGAGAATCGGGCAGGTACTTTTCCTTTCTGGCAAGCCCCATTGCCGTGCCCCCAGAGCGTGGAGCTGGGATTCAGCATGCTGGGGGCCCTTGGTCCCCATGCCAGCACCCAGGGGAGGCGGGAGGTCCTGCTGACAGGAAAGGAGCAGAGGCATGGGGTCATTCCACCAGCCCCTTCAAGTGTCTTCCAAGCAGCCTGGGAGCTGCCTGTGGGGTCTGAGAAGCGATAGTGGGCCAGTTCCCATCACCTCTCAGATGTAGGCCCCCAGCGATCCGGGCCTCCAAGACCCCTACGCACCCCAGGAGGGCAGCAGTGAACTGTGATGCCTGGGGGCGGCACAGAGGGGGGTGTAATGGGGCCTTCCTGCCTGTGTCCTCACATCCTGGCCTCCTACCTGCCTAACCCCACCGTGGGATCTCTGGGCAGCATCTCAGCCTGCCCAGAGGAAGGAGGGCTGTCCCAGGCTTTCTCACCCAGCCCCTCTTGGCTGCCCTTCCCTGCCCCACCCCAGGCCCAAGGGGCTCTCATATTTCCATGGAAATATGGAAATGTCCACTTCCCTCTTGCTGACCCCCACCCAACATCGAACAAAGCACAAACAGTGAGCACCCCCGCCCCCGCTTGGGGGGAACAGGCTGGGTTCATGGGGCCCCTCCCTGTCCCTGGCCAGCCTCTGTCACCATGGCAACCCAGAGCCTGGCAGTTAGGACCGTTGGGCTCCTAGGGGTTCTCCCAGTGTAAGCGTCAGAGGGCGGTGAGGGAGGGCAGGGACAGGGGGCAGCTGCCTTGCTCACAAACTAGGGGCTCCTCGAGGCCAGCTCTGGGGGCAGATCTGGGGTCCTGAGACTGTGGGGTCTTGAACACTGTCCACGTGCTGAGGGGCCGGAGTCAGTCGTTCCTTCACCTTTGGTTGGGAGGTGGGCCAGTGGGGGTGGGGACAACTCTAGCTTTGCCCACCTGCCAATGCGCCCCTTGGCTCTGCACGCACCTCAGGATGGGGAGCAGCCCACTCAGCCTCCCCGCACCTCTGCCAGAGACCCCCGACCTCTGTCCGGTCACCCAGTTAGGTTTCTTGAGATTGGGGATTGTGACTATGGGGCGAGGGTGGACACTGGGGTGGGACCAAGGCCTGTACTGTGTGTAGGGGTCTCCCCGGGAAAACTGGTGCCACCCCCTGGGTGGGGGGCTTCAGTGATCTTCCTGCCAGGGGTGGGTGGGGAGCGTTTGAGGAAGGACAGTGGAGGGCCGGGGAGCCTCAGGGCTCAACTGAGCGCCTCTCTCATACCCACTTGGGGGACTGACCGAACTTGGGGCTCACTTTGGGGGTGACATTTGCAAAGAAAGGACTGTTCTCCTGGGGAGTGGAGGGGAGGGGGCCCGCATGGATATGCAGAGCAGACCTCCCCCAATTCCCCAAACCTGCCCCAACCCCTCCTCACACCGGATTGGCAAAACTGAGGAAGCAAGCAGGCGGAGAAGCCAGCGGTGTGAGCAAGCAGACTCCCTGTTATATTTGCATGACGATTTTCCTGTATTTTTCTGAGCAAACATCTGTCGTGTATGTGCCGGTTTGTCCAGACTCCCCTGCCCCCCTCTCCGCCGCCCCCCTTTTCTCACATCCCCTCTGTCGTGATCTGACGAGCAGCTCTTGACACCCGGGGAGGGGCCGGCTCTGCAAAAGACCCAAAACAGGTGCCACCAAACACAGCCCCCGTCCCATACCCGCTTCCTGTCTTTCTGGACTTTGGGCCCCCAAGTGCCACCTGCCCTCCTTCCTCTGCCTCTCACGTCCCCAGTTCCTTCCCATCTGTCCTCGTCCTCGCCCCTTCCCTTCCTCCCTGCCAGGGAAGGGCAGCCCCGGGAAAGGGAAGGGCTTCTCCCTTGTTCCACTTGCTCCCATTTTGCAGATGAAGAAGTTGGGGCTCCCCAAGAGGGAGGGGCCTGATGAGTTGGCTACCGGGTAGGGGGCAGGGGGTCAGTCACACTGCTGAGTATAGCAGGCCAAGAGCTTGGGGCTTCACGGACAGCTCTGTAGGGAGGCTTGGGGCCCTGAGGGAGGAGCCCCTGGGAGGAACAGGGGCCGAGGTTGGCCTGGCCTCACTGGAGTTGGAGCTGCCCACAGGGAAGGTTCTAGCAGCAGGAGTGGGCGTCCCACCTTCCCATTCTGCCATCATTCCTGGTTGAAGATGACTTATACAAACCTCAGACCGGCCCATTTCAGGGGGCTTTAAGGATAGGTCCCCATCGTAACAGTGAGGGTCTTGCCACTCCAGGGTGTGAACCAACTTCACGACCCAGGTCACACCGGTCTTTGGGGCAGAATTGTTTCTGAATCTCTGGCCCCCGGAACCCCCAGCCAAGCCCGGCCCCTTGCTCTGGGGGAGGGACTGCTGCATCGTAGGCCGGTCTGGGGGCTTTCCTGCACCTGTGTCCTGTGTCCTATTCGGGATAATTCTTCACCAGGGGAGAACAAAATATTCACAAAAGACAAATGAGCATTTATGTCTAGGAGTCTGGCTGGCCAGGGGCCCATGTTTGTAATGGTGATGGACACAGTGGAGTTGGGCCGTGGCCTGGGCAGGACCGGAGGGCAGGCAGCTGGGAGAGAAGGGACTGGTGGATTGGGGGACAAGCTGGCTAGAGATGTGTGCTGCACCCTGTCACAGGCCTCCCAGCTTTGGGTCACGCCTGGGCTTGCTGTTCCTGTCAGAAAATCTCCAGAGGAAATTCCTGGGTTCCTCTCCCTGGGAGGTGGTGCCAATGGGTCCGCTCCCTTCTAGAGGGCATGACAGGTGTTGCTAACCCTCTGTTGGAGCTAATGACCTTCCAGAAGCAAAAAGCGGAGGTCTGGTGGGAAGTCTGGTGCAGACACCTCCTCGTGGGTCCCGGGTTTACTTCTCCCTTCTGCAGGGGGGGCCTCTCTCTGCCTACAGAAGGCCCCTTGTCTCAGCACCCCTTCTAGGGGACAGCACAGGACGACTGGAGGGGCTGCCCGTGTCCAGGCCGAGGAAGCAGCTGTCTGCGGATGGATGGGGGGAGAAAGAGCCATTTGGGAAGAGTAGGCCCGGATGGCCCTGGAGAGGCAGACAAAAGTCTGGGCCTGGCCAAGGGCCTCCAGTGTTCCCAACTGGAAGTCGCTTGCCTGTCCCCTCTCCTGGGAATTTAAGAAGGAGGAACGGAAGCGGAGGGAAGGGAAGGAAGGAAGTTTTCTAGGGTCTCCAAATCAGTTAAGGACAGATTAAGGCCAGGAAAGGGGCCAGGTAAGGGGGACAAGACAGGTCCCAGCTTATAAAGGGTTTACATGCAGTTTACATGCAGTGAAGGGAGAACCCAAAAATATCCCCGGTGACGGTCACTGTGCAGAGAATTAAAATGGGGTGCTGGAGGAGGGAGGAGCTGGGGTGCCTCTCGGAAGAGGAGGTGACCTGAATGACCTGAACCAGAGGACTAGCCCCCTG
>NW_006437738.1:1107216-1113254 GCF_000325575.1 Pteropus alecto
AAAGAGTGTGGAGGGAGAGTGGGGTTGGGGTGGCCGTATGTCCAGAAGTACCTCCTCGGTCACCCCCGCCACTCTGCCTCAACCCTCCGAGGAGACCTACCACTTAGCAGCATCACACCCCATTCGTGGCGAAGCAGAACCCTCTTTCCTGGGGGGTGGATGGGTGGGCAAGGCGTGGGGAAGCCCTGGGGGTGTCTGACGCCCACGCAGGCATAAGGAGCAGGGCTGAAGTTTGCCCACGAGGCCAGCGTGGAGGTGGGGGCTTGTCCGATCCCAATGCTGTTTTCCTCTCTGCTCCGTGGCCAGAAGCTGCCACGCTTCTCGCCCATCTCGACTCTATAGCCTCCCACCTTTAAGAAAGAACCAGTATTTACACTCGTGAGACGCTCAGGCCTGCCTCGAAGTCCCCCACGACAGGCCCCTCACCGACGCTGAGCAGGAAGGAGCGGGGAGGATGTGGAATGAGGTGTGGTGGGGAGGTCTGGGTCTCCCCTTCCTTCTCCGGCCCCTCGCCAAACAGGCAGAGGGCTGGCCAGGGGCGAGGAGTCCGTTTTCACGCCCTTGCCCCCTCCCTCCCGCCCTCCCTACCTCCGCGAGGAGCCGCCAGCCTCTCTGCACTGGCCCTGTGTCTTGGCACCTGGTTTGGGTCCTGCAGAGTCGGGCCCCCAGCTCTGGGCTCTGAACCTGTGACCCCTAGCTGTGTGTGGACCTTTCCTCCCCTGGGGGGGCCCGAACCCTCTCCTTTTCTTCTTTTAGGGGGATAACGTCATTTATTTTCTCTTCCCTACATCTGCCTCCTCTTCCTCCCTACTTCCTCTTTTAAACTGAATGGCACGAAATTGTTTTCTTCAACTCGAAGATTCCTGTATGGAGAGAATCGATTTCTATATTTGCAATAAATTTCTTATTTAAAACAACAGGGACAAGATCTGTGTTGACTCTCAACGCCTTCCCGAAGTGGGAGGCCCAGCACCTCCGGTTTCTGGAGCTCGGTGTCCCATGTCTCTTTCTCTCAGAGTTAAGGAATGAGGTGCATCGAGTGGGCAGTCACCCCCCATGGTCAAGGAAAAAGGAAGTGTGCCTGCCACCCAGAGGGCGGGCCAGCAGGAGACGAGAGGGTCACCGGCCACAGCCCCGAGCCTGGCAGGGGTTTGTCCTCCTGAAAACCTGGAAAGCCCTCTGCCGGTGGCCCCCGCTGCACTTCCTGGGGGCCTGGCCTCAGAGACGGAAGGGCATTAGGGCGTCGCTGTCTCGCTGATTCCCGGGGATGCTTTTGGAGGGTTGGGGTGAAGTGAGACCCAGCGGGTCTCTGGCCACGGCCGGGCCAACTTCCAGGCTGCTCACCTCGTCCCATGTCAGTTCCCGACCTGTCTGCTGCCCTTTTCTCCACAGCTATGAACCCCTGCTTCTCAGAGATCAAAGATGCAAGTTGGCCAGGCATGGCAGGCATGGAGCTCAGTCTTCACCCAGTGACCTCAGGCTGAACTGCCAAACCTTTGCTCAGGTGGAGCCTGGAGCCCCCTCTAGCCCCCAGCCTCCTCGCCCCACGATAGGCAGAGCCCTCCCCGCCCTTCCTCAGACCCCTGCTCTCCAGCTTCCACCATCTTTCTGGATTCAGCCTGGATCACTGTAAGGGTTCTTGGCGTGTGCTCCCTGGCACGGAGCCAGTCTCCTGTGAGTGATGTCCCAGGGTGGCATTCGGCAGCTCCGACCCTGGGGCAGAGTCCCTGTACCCCGGTGGCTCTCGGCCCATGGGACTTTCCTGATCCCTTTCACCTTCTTGGGAGTTTGTGTGGACTAAGGAGAACCTTCTGGAAAGGCCCAGGGCTGGAGCCCCAGCTGGCCTCCTGTCCCCTCCACGCTGCCCTTAAGCACCCTCGGTGCTGCTGTCCCAAGGTGGCTGCAGCCTGGACCATGGTCCCCCGCCGTTTCCTGGCTCTTCCCCAGCTGCCTACGTCCTGCTTCCTGAGGGAACGTTCCTGGGAACTGGCACCAAGGGCAGAGGACACGGGGCAGGTGCATGTGGGTGGGGACAGACGAGCAGGTACTGGAATCTCACAAGCTCTTGTCATCTCAGGCCTGCAGCTGGGGCTGCCAGGGTCCCCCAGCCCTGGCTCAGGCTCTGGGGGGCCTCTGTGGCTTTTCATCAGCATGGACCTTTCCTCTTGGGGGTTCCCATTATTCCTTAGGAAACGAAGATGTGCCCAAAGGTCGCCGTGAGCCTGGGGGGGTCTAGGCCAGTCCATCTTTCCTGCCTTCCTGCCCCCAGCCCCTCAACAGCCTCCCCACCCTCACCCCGCCCCGCCCCACAGTTAGGTGGGAACCGGCAGTTACTGGGAATGTGAAAGTGTCCTCAAAGACAGCTTGTGGTGGGGGGAGGTACAGAAACACTCCTTCTGTTATTACTCAGGTTTCAAAATGAACTTTATTCACTAAAGTTACAAATTCAGAGGCTCATACCTTTTTTTTTTTTTTTAATTTCAACACAAAACCATTGTTCTGTTTATAAATCTAGTAAATTTTAACATTCACAATCGAGGGGACTTCTGGTTGATTTAGGTCCCGTTTATGAATGTCGTTAGTTCAATGTT
This sequence comes from Pteropus alecto, assembly GCF_000325575.1. Classification (NCBI taxonomy): domain Eukaryota; kingdom Metazoa; phylum Chordata; class Mammalia; order Chiroptera; family Pteropodidae; genus Pteropus; species Pteropus alecto. Next base: position 1,109,808 of record NW_006437738.1, read on the forward strand.
CTTAACTACCCCAAACTTTGTCCAGAAGTTTAATATATCTTGACTTCCTTCTTAAATGCTTTATTTATTTGAAGAACAAACAAAACCTTGTGTCCTGATAATTTTCTCGGAGTTTAGGCTAACTGTGGCTTGTCATGCCATAATCTTTTTATCGTATGAGTGGTAAATTGGAATTATGAATTAATTCCTTATTCACAAATAATCGATTTCAATTTCAAGGACACTGGTGCTTTAAAGAGCAAACATCACAAATACCTAAACACATATGTCCAGATATCTTAACACGAACGTTGATTACACAAACCTGACAGGTGTGCTTTATACCTCCTTCTACTTCTCTGGGGTGAGGACATATATTTATCGGTAATAAAACAAATGTCACCCATTGGGTCTTCCCTGTGGGAAATTTGGGATAAGACCTTCTTGCTGACTGTGGCTCCCACAGATCAGAGGTTTTGTCTTGGACAGGGGATGAGGCCCAGTACAGGGGAGACCCCAGTACTTACATGTTCTGTGTCATGCCATCTAAATGCTTGCAAACCAGTGCCCATGGGGCTGAGCTGCAGGTGACCCGGTTCCTCTGTCTTCTCCAGGAAGTCTGCAACCCCAGCCACATTCTCCCAACCTTGAGCTTGTCCCGCTCAGGCCCACTTCCTTCCCCTCCAGATTCATAAACACGCCTCTCATGTGGGGTGAGCTCACCTCTCATGCTTCGTGAGCGCTCCCAGGACGTCTGCCTGGGCTCACAGGGGCCTGGTTTGAAGGTGTTCACAGTTCCAAGATTATTCTGTGACCCCTCCTAGCTGCTGGCCAGGGGCTCAGCTCAGTTCCCCCTCGAAGCTCCGGCCTTGCCTTAACAACAGCAAAGCGTCCTCCTCCAGAGATGCCCTCAAAATGAGCCCCTGTGCCCGGAGCGGCACTGGGGACGTCACTGGGTCTCAGTTGGTTGTCGGAGGCAAGTCCCTGAGGGCACGTCCCCGGGCTGTGACCCCCGGCGTGCTTCCCCAAGGCCTGCGTCCTCCTGCCTCTGCCTCAGGTGGTGGTTTCTGTGGGACCCAAGAGCCTCCTCCCGGCCAGGGCCAGGGCGGCCTCTAGGCCTGGCCTGCCGCCTGGCCTGGGCCACCTTGCCTGCCTCACCCACCAGGGTCTCCCCAACAGGTCTGCTGTTTGTTTCTTCAGAGCTATGAACCTCCCCCCACCACAAACACACACATACACACACACGCCTTGCTCCTTCCCAGGGATCAAGAGATGCAAGTTGGTCAGGCATGACAGGCATGGAGCTCAGTCTTCACCCAGTGACCTCAGGCTGAACTGCCAAACCTTTGTTCAGGTGGAGCCTGGAGCCCCCTCTAGCCCCCAGCCTCCTCGCCCCACGATAGGCAGAGCCCTCCCCGCCCTTCCTCAGACCCCTGCTCTCCAGCTTCCACCATCTTTCTGGATTCAGCCTGGATCACTGTAAGGGTTCTTGGCGTGTGCTCCCTGGCACGGAGCCAGTCTCCTGTGAGTGATGTCCCAGGGTGGCATTCGGCAGCTCCGACCCTGGGGCAGAGTCCCTGTACCCCGGTGGCTCTCGGCCCATGGGACTTTTCTGATCCCTTTCACCTTCCTGGGAGTTTGTGTGGACTAAGGGGAACCTTCTGGAAAGACCTGCTGAGAGTGGCAGGTTTCTAGGAGGGGACAGACGAGCAGGTACTGGAATCTCACAAGCCCTGTCATCTCAGGCCTGGAGCTGGGGCTGCCAGGGTCCCCCTGACCCCCGCCCGGCTCAGGGCAGGGCCGCCCTGCCCAGCTGCCTCCCCCTGCCCTACCTGAGGCCCCTCTTTCCATGGTTGTGAGGACGGAGGCCTGCTAGTTCTTTTTTCTAGGAACGCCCTCAAATTGTACTCCTTAGCCATAGGGTCCATAACGTGCTTTTACAGCAGCTGAGATGTTTTCCTTAAAAATTTCTAGATTGTGGGGTTGGAGAATTGAGCTCTGGGTTTGAACTTTCTCTTGGCCTCAATTTGTCCCATTTTCCTGGATTACGAGTCCCAGTCTGTAGCTTCTCAGCCTCTGCATTTGCTGTCAATCTCTCACACGGGTCAGGGCTCGGCCCTCATGACCTCCCTTCAGAGGGCTGGCTCTTTACCTGGAAAGGAGACCTGGTGCCAGAACTGAGTCAGAGGGGAAGGTTCTGGGCTCTCACGTTCACTGTGCTCCCGTCCCTCCTCCCGTGGGTCACCCCTGGTCTCTGTCCCCGGCCCTGCTCTCTAGCCTTGCCACCCGGGGAACTCAGCTGTCCTTTCTTGCCTCACGCCCCCGGCTCTTGGACCGTCCTCCGCTTCACGCTGGTCTTGGGTTCCAAGATGTTCTGATGTGTGAATCCCGCACGGCGGGGTCTCCGGCGCTGGAGCCCTTGGCAGTAGTTCATTCAGGGCTTGTCTCCTTTCCCCTCTACTCCTGTCTGGAGGGTCCAGTGACTTGATCTTCAGGGTCCAACCTCCAGGGGAGGTCTGGGGTTGCCTCTCTGGCCTGGGTTGGGCCCCCATGCACCTTCCCTAGGCCTCCCCCGCTCTGCCTCACACTGTCTGTTCCCCTCTCTCCTCAGTGCCAGGGCTGGCATAGCCATTCCTGCCCAGCTCCCCTCCCAGCTGAAGGCCCTGCCCCCAGTTTCCTTTCTGGGGCTAAAAAAGCCATCGCTCGCATCTCTGATAGATAGCCTGCCTTTAGGCCTCTTGTTTGTTGCCAAACTAAGCAAGATCGGGTGGCAGGGAGCTTACACAGTGATGGGGTGGAGACCAGGGAAGCGGAGGCCTCTCAAGATCCTTGCCTGCCCTTTTTCTGACTTACTCCTCCAGCATCCTTCCCTCCCCCGTTGTTTAGAGAGCTGCCGGAATCTGTGACGGCCCAGGAGAGAAAACTCGGCCATCTCCCCCTTCCGCCTCTTGTTCTTGAAAACGATATTTCTGACCCACCCTCTATCAGGGAGGCACGATAGCTATGAATTGATAAATTTTGGCCTGGGCTCTGTTGCAGAGAACAGAATTCTCTATGGATAATTTAAGCAGGGCAGGGGTTGATGAGAGGAAACCCACAGGTGTACGGAATTACTGGGAGGGCTGGAGACCCGGACTGGAGCTTGTGTTTTCTAGACTTGACTTTCAAAGTGACAGTGCAGACCTGGGCTACCTGGGAATCTGCTGCCCCTCGGTCCACTAGGAGGTCCCGGGCTGCTGGTGCCAGGACCACAGCCGCTGAATGGATGCCTGTGGACGCTGGTGATCGGCTGAAGGTTCCTCTACTAGGGTAGGAGCAATGGTCACAGAAGCAGAATCATACCCTCTGCCTCATTGCCTCCTTCCACATCTGTCTGAAGAGTGATCTGCAGAACTGAAACTACCTCTGACCGACCCTCGGCTTCAAGAAGGTCTTGGCGGGTGGTTTTATAGCTCTCCAGCTTTCACA
>NW_006437738.1:1113267-1126102 GCF_000325575.1 Pteropus alecto
CCAGTCCCTCCCATCTAGCATCTATCTATCTATCTATCTATTTATCTATCTATCTATCTATCTATCTATCTATCTATCTATCTATCTATATCATCTATCATCTATCTATCATCGTCTAATTCAAGTTGCACTGAATTGCCATAGCAACCCTGTGAAGTAGGTGCTTTAGCTGTTTTACGTTTTGGGGAACAGGATCAGAAACAGGAATTTCTGTGAGCTGGCACAGCTCAACAGCAGGCTGGGATGGAACCCCACCCCATTTGACTCCCAAGCTTTGCTTGTTCCTCTAGATAGCTTCTTCCAGACATCCCCTCAGGCCAAGGTCCAAAGGCCTGAGGCCCAGGCAGGGCATTGCGGGGTATCTCATCCTGCAGGCCAGCAGGGAGTTGAGGGAGACCAGCTTTGAAAGAGGCCCCGGGCCTGTGACTGTCCTGAGCCTCTGACATAATGTAAAAATGTTCCAAGTCCATCAGACCCTGCTTTCCAATTCTTGCTGTTAGAATCCTGGTCACTTCTGAGCTATCTGTTATAGGTTCTTCATTTAACGATGAGAAGAACAAAGTCCAGAAAATATGGGATGGGGAGAGCCTTCCCAGGTCATAGGGAGCATGGATGACCTGGGAGAATGGAGATCGGGACTTGCAATATGTCGATTAGGCCCCAGAGATGGGAAAGGGAGAAGGCAGATGGGACCAGGGTCAAGAGGGGCCCTGCCCTCAGCCGTGCACATGGAGGGCTTGCTTTGACCGCTCCTCCTCGGAGGGCGATAAATCCTGACACGTGCATGCCCGGGGCCTCCCCATTTTTAGATCCTGCTCAAAATACCTGGGACCCTGGATTGTCTACCCAGTTGGTTCTAGGCCTGCTTTTAGTTTCAGGGTTTGTCTTCCAAAGGGCAGACTGTGCCACCCATGTAGGCACCCCTAGCATGAGAGATGGCCAAGGGGCAGCTGTGTGTGGGAGGCGTGGACAGGGCTTAGATGTGCGGGTTGGGGAGCTATATGCACATGAGACCCCTTAAGTTGAGGGATAGTGCTGAGGGTGAGAAGCGGGTGTGCCCTGGGCTAGGAAATGGGGGCTTGCTTTGGCTGGGCCCCCACCTTCGAAAGCCCAAGAATTCCCACTTCAAATCTGTAGCAGGTCATTATGAAGGTGTATTTGTCAAGGCAGGAGGATGTTCTAATGGTTTGTTAGCTTGATTTATAACTTTTAAATCTTTACACCTACAGTATTTGAGCTTCCCTTGCAAGTACTGGGGTGGGGCCTGGGCTTGGGGTTCAAGTTAGATGGTGGGAGGCAGGCCCACTGGTTAGAAGAAAGGTTCTATCAATGGTGTTGGATGAGGAAATGGTTTTGCTTTTTTTGTGATTGGGCAGGAGCAGGGTGGGCTTGAAGGCTGGTCACCCCGGGGAAAATGGTACTGCAAAGGGGGGTGGAAACGAGCGGAGACGGCATAGCTTGGGCCCGAGAGTTGCCGGGTGTTGTGGGGGTGGGGTGGGGCTGGGGGGCTGGGAGGGCGAGACTTTGGTCTCCTGGAGGAGGGAGGGGATGATGGAACTGGCTTCTGAAGGAGGGTGAGGGGGTGAGGATAACGGGCGGGGCGGTCAGAACGTCAGTTTACACTTGGGGTGTGTCCTCCTTTTGCCTTTTTCAGCTAAGGAAAAAAAAAAAACAACGATTTTTCCTTCACTCTTCGGCTGCTCAGCAGAATCCCACAGCCCAGGTGGTTTTCCTAGTTTCTTACTCTGAAGGTCAACCCATGAGCCCTGCTCTGTGTGCCATCTGGCTGGCATCTGCAGTGGAGAAGCCTAAAGGAGACGCAGTCTCTGTCTCTTGGAAGCCGAGAGATGCTGGGGTGGGACAGGGGCCTTGGGGGCAGCGCACTGGCGAGAGCCAGGTGTGGGGAGTTGCCCGGATGTGGCCGTCCCTTAACTACAAAGTTCCTATCTCCTTCCCCACGTGAAGATGAAATGCTGGAGTGTAACCTAGGGCACAGTGTGGCCTCACGTGGTCAGTCTGTGCACTGGATACCAGTCCGAAAGCACAGTCCAACCATCAAAGCAACGAAAGAGGAAGGCCACTCTTTACTTGGCTCTCTTGAAGAACACCTAGATTGCATTTGGGATTCACAACAATCCTTCTCAAAAACCCCTTCTTTATTCTGCTCATCTGTCTCATATCCAGAGTTTGTTCCAGGGCCCTCGTCCCTTCACTTCTCTGGTATTGCTGCTATCAGCTCTGATCCCAGCATCTTCCATTTTTGGTCCCTGGGGGCCCCCTTACCCAGCCCTTTCTGGCCTAAGGACCACCCCTGAGGGTAGAAGTCTCCCCACCAATGCCCCGTCAACAGTTGCCAATCGTCTTCTCAGTCAGTCTCTGAGCTATCGCTGTGCCAGGCCTGCTGTGGGATGCTCTGGGAGTGGCGTTGAGGGAAGAGGTGAGTGGTCCATGGGACCTCACATAAGGACAAATCAACTACTGTGTGTCAGCAGCATGTTCACACACAGAGCTAACCATTTAAACCTCACGAAAGCACACTGAGGTGGGCATTAAGCCATTAGGTCTTTGTGGTATGCCAGTGAAATAATTGCGGTTATTCTGATGCCCAGTGTACGGACCAGGGAACGGAGGCTCAACAAATGTTGATTAACGTAGGCAAAGCCAGACTCCCACAGCTCTTGCCCTTGCCCCAGGCCTAGCTGCCCCCCAACACCCATCAATAGATGACGAGATGTCCCAAGCCTGGCTATGAGCCGAGGGCTGGACTGACCTCCTGAGGTGACTCTGCAAGGGGAAGGAGTATGGCGGCCAGGCGCTGGGCCTTGGAGCACTCATCTGAACTCCAGAGACTCGGTTTCCACCTCTGTGAAATGGAGCTAGCTACACCTACCTCAACGAGCTGGAGGAAGGCGTTAGAGGCCTGAGAGTTGAGAGGCACGCCTGCCAGGGCCTGGCCCACGGGGCTGCCCAAGAATGTCAGCTGGATGGAGGAGGGTGTGACAGAGTTGCGGACGCAGCAATGGAAGCATATGCTTGTCCAAAAGAAACAGACTCCAAAGAGGGTGTGCTGGGGGAGCTAGGGGTGGGAGGTGGGAGGCAGAGAAGCTTGGAGTGGGCTAAGAGGAAAGGGGAGGGTGGCAGGGGCATGGTGAGGTGGAGGCCAGAACCTGCCGGTGGGGGAGGCCACTGTGCGGGTCCAGATGAGGCAGAGCCTGGTGTGCTGATGGTGGGTGTCTGACCCCTATCGCCCAATCCCCTCTGAGGCCCCAACCAGGGGATTCCCTCAACTCCTTTCTCCCCTTCCCTGCTGCACGGGGTCAGGCTGTGACACCCTCCAGATTGTGTCTTCAATGCTTCTGAAGCTGATCCTCTCCTGTGCGGCCTCATCGGGCCTCGTCTCTCTCGGGTAATGGCAGGCGGAAGGCGCAGCTGCACGGGAATGTCCACTCATTGATTCTCTACTGGAGGCACTCTCCAAAGTCCCAGGGCTTCAAATACCATCCATATGTTGATGACTCTCTGCTACATATCCAGCCCAGACACGCCCCCGCCCCCCGCTCCCGGGGCGGCACCCCAACACTCCTGCTTCCCGTGTGAGTGGCGCCGCTCAGCTGCTCAAGCCAACGCCTTAGGTGGTCTTTCCTGAGCTGTCCCCTCACTCCCACATCTGATGCTGCAGCATGTTTGTCCTATTGACTTCACCTTGAAGCCTGGCTCGAATCTGCCTGATCCTCTCCATGTACGCCATTCCTCCTGTGGTCTAAGCCACGCCACTCTCCACGGCAGCAGCCTCCTAGCTGGCCTCCCTGCCTCCACTGTGAGCCCGTCACTCTCTCTGCAGCAGCCGGAGGGGCCTTGGTGGGTACGCAGCTGGTCGAGTCCTTATCTGTTTAACTAATCTTACTGCCCGCTTCCGGTCGGGCTGAAAAGGCCCTTCACCCAGCCACGCACGTGGGCCTTTGAACCTGCTGTTTTCTCTGCTGGGGGTTTCCCACTAAACCTCTGTTTCTCCCCTTCGCCTTTCTGAAAAGAAGCCTCATTTTGTTCAGGAGCGCCCTCCCCCGACACACAGCACTGGGTACGGTCCCACCCCCAGCCTCAGTCTGGATTGGGCGGAGCCGGTCATGGCGGTCTTCCCGCCCCCACCCCCCGCTTGCCAGTGATTGGTTTAGGAATTACCACGTGACCCAGTGGCGACCCTGAAGGGAAACCTCTCGGTCGGCTTCCAGGGAAGGGTCTGTCTTCCTCCGGGAGTCTTGTCGAATTTAGCCGAAGAACAGATGCTTGGACTGCTTGCAGCCTTGTGGCCACGAAGGCCCTCTCTGAGCAAAGATGACACACTGGAAAGGCCAAGTGGAACGATAATAAAGCTTGTATTTGAAGAAATGGTGCGACTGGGGATTGCACCTGGCCTGGACTTGTGGGCCTCCGCCTGCTCCTGTGAGATGATGCCTCTTTTGCTTGAACTTGAGTTGGGGTTTTTTGTTACTTGCAACCATATGCAGATGCACACCATCAACATGTACCTCTGGTTCCGGGAGATTGTGATAGATTTGGGCTCAGTGTGAGTTCGTAGAGTGACAAAGCTGCTTCTAGGGCTGATGGCCGCCATGGGCCACAGGGGGCCAGGCTGGGGGAAGTGAGGGTTTTATACTCTTCTGTTCTGCCCAGACCCACCTGGAGAGGCTGTGGTCAATTCGGGGTGACTCTTCCAGGAGGGAAGTTGACCCACCTGGGTCCATCTGCTGAGAACGATACCATATGGAAGAGTCTGGAAAGCCTGTCACATAACGGACAAGTGAGAAAATGAGGCTTTTTAGCTCAGCAAAGAGAAAGCTCGGCGTGGCGGGGGGGTCTCAGTAGTCACTTCAGGATACGTGTGGGGCTGCCGAATGGAGGAGACACCAGCCCAGGCTTGTGCTGCTCCAGATGACAGTGACAATATGTCACGTTCGGGCATCGTTCTCTCCTGGGGTATTTGGTAAAACCACAAAGGCCCAGGCCCTGTCTTTCCACGAGGCTGGGCCTCTGAGTTCCGAACACCGCGGGGGATTCTGACGCGCGCTGGGCAGCCTCGACGTCGGGGAAGGAAGCCAACTGCGGGGTACCTAAGATGAGCCGGGTGCTGAGCTGCGCCCAGCATGGCGCCTCCCATTTGACTGTGACACAAGTCCTTAGAGAAGCATTGCTGTTACAGATTGTTTTGGGAAGCAGTGAGTTCCCCATAAGAAGCATCACTGAAAATAAGAAAGGGGTAATCAATGCAATAGAAAAAGGAGAATATGAAAGATAATTCTTAGGCAAAGAAATAAAAATGTCCAAGCAACCTATGCAAAGATACCCCTCCCGTGTGGCAGAGACCGTAAGCTGTTCTGCAATATCCACCTTCCCTTCTTCCATAGGAGCAGAACTCTTGATTTTTGGCTGGGCACATGGTCATCTAGAAGAAAGACATTCCCCAGCCTCCCATCTAGCTAAGGCCATGTGCCCCAGTTCTGGCCGATGAGAAGTAGCAGGTTCCAGGCACCTTCATGAAAAGATAGGTGGTAGGTGCCTTGGTCTCCTTTTTCTTTATTCCTTCTTTCTTCCCGTGGATGGAAGACAGGAAGTGATAAAAAAGGGGCGGGGAGGTGGGGAGTGGGCTTCAGTAGCCATATTGGACCGCGAGGAGATCTTAGGCATGGAGATCCCGCCCAACAAAGCAACGAGAGAAGGAGCCTGGGTGATTGACACCATCGCGGGAGCTGCCATACCAGCTCTGGACTGCCAACCTCAAGATTTTACTTGAGCAATAAACTCTTGGCTTAGATTTCTTATTTGTAGCCATGCCTAATCCTAACTGATAAACTGATGATCTAGAGAAATGCACAATGAGACACTGAACTGTCTCTTTTCACTCATGACCCTGGTAAGAATGAAAAGATTATTATATCATTAGAGACGACGTGGCACTGTAGTTACTATCCCAGGTGTGGGGGACCCTGCCCTGAACTTACCCGCTATGGAGGCTTGGAGGACGTATGTAACCCCTGTGCCTCATGCCTTCTTCAGGTATTGATGGTAAGAAACATTACTAGTCTGCAAAGTCATTCTGAGAAATTAATTCTTAGCACAGGGTCTGGTACAGAGTACGCACTGAAGTTCCTTCGTTATTCTCAGCCCTTAGCTGTCACATCCGCTGTTGGTGTGCTGGCGTAGCTGGGGCGTGTTCCCAGGTGGGCCGAGGGAGTGTAAAATGCAGGCAGTCATTTCAGAGGGATCCTGGTCATATCTGGGAAACCTTTATGAGTAGATTCAAGACTCTTCCCAATGTGTCCCCTCTAACCCAGCAATTCTACCCCGGGAAAGCCTTCCAGATGTTAGGAAGATAATTTAGTACACATGCCACATTCTGTGTTCTTCTCCTACAGGGCCCGGGGTGCCCCATGCTGTAGAGTCCTTGGGGGTCTTCAGCCCGCCTCTGATTTCAGCCTCATGCAGACAATGCTGACCTCGACTGCTGCTGGGAAATTGCCTTTGGGCAACCCTTAGCTGGGAGGGCCTAGGGGCAGGTGGGTAAGTGCTCAGCAACCCACAGTCCTCCAGGAGAGCACTCCAGGCTTCTCACCAGGTCCCAGAGGAGTCGACCTCCTTCCTCGTTGCCCCATTGTCCTTTGCAGTGACCTTGACAATGACTCTTGACAATGACCCTTTTCCCTATCCCTGTCTCACTTCGCCTCCTACTTCCTGGCATCACCTTCCAAATAAATCAACTGCACCCAAGTCCTGTCTCTGGCTCTGCCTTTGGGGAGCCCAGCCCAAAACAACCCCCCTAATGAAACACATAAATATTTCTTCAGCAAGCTGCATACATATTCACAGTAAGTGAGATAAACAGAGACTCTAAATAGCCCGACATCAATTTGGTTCAGATTTGCTGTCAAATGTGTAAAGAAAAGGGGTTTGGTTTTCTGAGAATTTGTACTTTATGGCTGTGGCTAAGGGACTGACCTGTATTCACCCGGTGTACAGAGGCGCACTTGCTCATGCTTGGTGCAGTCATTGTGACTGCAGAACATCCTGGTGCCACAGACTGCTCCCAGAAGGCCACAAGGACATAGCAGTGACCATGATGTTGCGGCTCTGCCCTCAAGAAGCTGACATTCAAACAAGAAGAGACAGTTGATAAACATAGTTACATAAGGTGATGGGGCCTCCAGCAACACAGGGGAAGGAGATTCCAGGGTTGGGGGACAAGGCCGCATTCCGTGGGGTGCTCAGGGAAGGCCAAGTGCAGTGGCGATGTCCGAGCAGGGATCTGACTGATGAGATGGAGCCCAGAACGCTGATCCAGGCACAGGGAACAGCAGATGCAAAGGCCCTGAGGCAGGGTGGAGTTTGCCCCGTTTGAGGAAGGGTGAGCAAGCCATAGGGGGAGGCACAGGGCTGGCAGGAAGGTGGGAGCGGGCCCAAGTGAAGAGTTTCTAATTTCTACAGCAGAGAGGTGTGCTGACCAACTTCAAGGGGAAGGGGTGTGGGCAGAAGCACCACCTGGTTTGGAAGAGCCTTCTGCTTGGATGCAAGCATCAGCGGCAAGAGAGCAAATTCAGAATCAGCGGAGCCCGTTTGCTGTCCGCCCAGCACCCATGCCACCCCTTGTGCTCTCACAGCATCCATGGCCCCCACATAGCCATGGTCCAGTGCCCCAAGGAATGAGAACCGTCGCAGCCGCGGGTGCTCTTGATTGGTCAAAGGGTGACCACACCCCTGCCAGCGATAGGTCGGGAGTGGGCATGTGACAGTCCAGGATAATGAAACGTCAGGGAAAGTTGGTGGGAGGGGGCTGTGCTGGGGAGTCCTTGGACACAGCCGGCTTGGGGGTGACACCTGTGACACCAGTGACATTGGGGGTGAACAGAATGAGGGAAGAAGCTGGAACTCAAAGCTCACGCCATGCCTCCTGCCGCACAGAACTGGAGAGATCCTTGTGGTCCACGCCAGACTGAGCAGGGGTTCCGGTCACTTGCAGCAGGAAACCTTAGGAGGGCTAACGAGCGAAAGGGCCATCAGAAGGGAAGGCTTAACAAGCCAGGGCACGTCTGTACTACGGAATACTCCAGAGCCATTGCACAGGATGAGTGGTGGCCTTGTGCTCTGAGAGGGAACCAGCCTCCAGAGATACTGTTGGTTCTCAACTCGGATGATTTTGTCACCCAAGTAGGTTGCCACATGAAGCAAATAAAAATGCAGGAAACCAGGGTACATTTGAATTTTAAATGGCAGATAATTTTTTTAAAGTAAAAAAGCCCCCAGATAGTGCATATTAACTGGATGTCCTGTATTTTATCTGGCAATCCTACCCCCAGGGGACATTTGGCAACGTCTAGAGACATTTCCGGTTGTCGCACCTGTGGGGAACAGCGCTGGGGGTAGAGCCCAGGGATGCCGCTGAACACCCTGCAGTGCAGAGGACAGCCCCACCGCAAAGAGTGGTCCAGCCTGAAACGCCAATAGTGCAAGGTTAAGAACCTCTGTGTTAGATGAAAGACAACAGCCCAATAAGATACGGTAGAATCCCGCCTGCTTTTTTTTTTTTTTTAATCTCATTAAGCTATGCGATTGCATAGCGGAAAATACGGAAAGTCACACTCTAAAGACGTGCGGGGCGGAGTGGATACACTTTGCACTCTAAATTCTTCTGCAGGGTTTTATTATATTTTTAAAGTTAATATATTTGAAGTAAATATATAGGCGTGCGTGCGCGCGCATGCACACACAGACACACACACACACGAAATACACAGATCGAAATGATGGATTTTTCACAAAGCGAAAACACCCACGACACAGCCTCAGAGGATGACTCAGAACGCGACCGGCACTCCAGGAGGCCCCTCGGGCCCTCCCAGTCTCCGGCTGCCCGTCAGGATCACAGCTCTCCCGACTTCTAGTCTGCTTTGAACTGCATATAAACAGAAGGGAGCGTGCGGTATGTATTCATTGGTGTGTCTGGCTTCTTTCCCTCGGCAGTGTGTCTGTGAGAGTCACTCACGTGACGTGTTAACAGTAGATTGTTCTCATTGCTGTGAAACAGACCGCCACTTACTCATTCATTCTGCCGCCGATGGACATTTGGGTTATGTCTAGTTTGGCACTGGGACGAATCAAGCTGGGATGCACATTCTTTCGCACGTCTTTCTGTAGGCATGTGTACTCATTCCCGTCCGGTACGTACCGAGGAGCAAATACTTGAGCCGTAGGGCGTGTGTAAGCTCAGCTTTTACCAGATATGACCAAAAAGTGTCCAAAGCGCTTGCACCAATTTACACGCTCCCACGCCAACTGTATACCAAAGTTTTGGTCGTGCCGAATCCTCGCCAACACCTGACAAGGTCTAGCGATTTCACGTTAGCCCTTCTGGTGGGTGTGCCAATTGGAAATCCCTGTGATTTTCATTTGCATTTCCCTGATAATGAAGTTGAACACTTTTTCATTACTGACCCTTTGGTTACCCTCTTTTGCGAAATGCCTATTCACGGTGTTTGTTCATTTTTTTCTCTCGGGTTATCTCCTTTTCTCTCATTGATTTGTAACCGAGTCGTATGTGCAAATAAATCTCTTTTCTACTGTGCAGCTTGCCTTTTCCTTCACTTACAGTGCTGCATCCTTTTCTGGACCCTATCATCACCCAGGCGCAGATAATAGAAGGGGGACTTTAATAAAGTGACTAAAGGCTGAAAAGGTAGCAGACACCCTTAGCATAATAAGATGCAGGACAAAGAACAGCCAGAGGTTAACCTTCGCAGTGCGGAAGGTCTGGTTGTCTTTTATACCTGCCCCTGTGGGACTAGACCCAGTGAGGGCTCTGCTCCTCCCCTCCCCTGAGGACCTAAGGTCCCCCTTTCCCATGGGGGCAGTCACACCTGGATAAAGCTGAGAAGGACTGACAGCCCATGCCGAAGCCTGGATGCGAGAGGAGATGGGGCTTTGGTGGCGAGAAGGAATTCAAAAGAACCAGGGTGCAGAGTGGAGGGAAAAGGAGATGTGAAGCGGGGAGAGGGCCCCAGGAAAGTTTCTCCTGCTCTCGTAGGCGAGACATTGTATTCGTCAGAACCACTTCTCTCCACGCGGCCACCATGCCTGGGCCACCAGCGTCTCCTGCCTTATCACTGGCCTCCCAGCTTCTATTCTCGCCAAGCCATCCTCAATCACCCATTCAGTGACAGCAGCCCGAGTATTGAGATCATTTAAAATGAACAATAGACCGTTTTCCCCTTGTGCTTAAACCTCCAGGGGCTGTTTGCTGTGCTTAGAATGCATCGCCCGCAACTTCCAGGGTTAACCAGGCAAGACGCGGTCTGGCTCCCACGGTACCTCCCTGCCACTCTCCTGGTCCAGCCGCACTGGCCACCTGCTCCGCAGGTGACCGTCTGTCAGCCTCAGGAACTTTGCACTAACCTTTTCACACTGGCTTCTTCTCATTCAGCCCCCGTCTCAGTGTCACCCCCTCCGAGGGGTCTTCCCAGAGCCCTTGAACGTGGCTGCCCCCAGTCACTTTCCCCTCACTCCGTTCTATTTCCTTCTTAGCGCTGGTCACTCTGAAGTAAACGATCTACTTTCCTATTTGTTCATTTGCTGACTGTGAGACAAGAAAACTTGTCTGTTGGGTTCCTTGTTGTGTCTCCAGAGGCACAGCATGCACCTGGCACACAGTAGGTACCTGATAATGATTCTTTCCTGAAGTTTGCTGGGACCGGGATGACAGGAGGTCCTCTGGGATCCCGTGGAGGCTCCGCCAGCTGAGGGAATGTGCATTCTGTGCAAGATGCTAAGAGGATACTTGTTGGGGTTACTTATGACCTGGGTAATTAAAAACTAATTACCCAACGTAATAATTACACACAAAAAAACTATCAAGCTGGGTGAACCATCGGTGTCCTTGAGCCTTGCCAACTTATGACATCTACAAGGTCTGCGGAACCGACACCGAGCTGGACCCTACAGCCTGGGGATGGCTTTTGATGGGAGCAGGTAGGGGACAGGGCCAGGTAGGCACCCTCTTGGCCTGCCTGGGAGGAGGCGGAGGTGGGGCTTGCGTTACCTAAGTGCCCTTCGGCCTAGATGGCTGCCAGCTCAGTCAGGGAGCCCAGGGCCCCAGGAGGATAGGGCTGCTGCCTGCTCAGGGCCTGGCGCCAGCAAAGCTGAGTGAGGAGGCCTCGGCGGCAGCGGAAGGAATGAGAGGGTCTGCGAGGTACTGGAGAACTCTGTACCCGGCCCAAAGCCGTTCGTAGTGAAAGCAAAACCCAAACAAAAAATGCAGCCAGCCGCCAGGACAGGTGTGGAGGGAACCGCTGGCCGCCTGTTGCTTTGAATGAAAAACTAAGGTCTGGGGGCCACACAGCCGGAGCCGGAAGGGCTCGCGGGGAAGGGCCTCGTTTTACAGATGAGCAAACTGAGGCCCAGAGAGGGGGACTGGCCAGGACGAAAGCCTCTGGACTACCAGCCCAGTGCCCCATCTTCCAAGCTTCAAATTCTGCCGATAGCCAGAGCTCAAGGGAGGGTGGGTGGTGGAGCATGATGGGTGGGGGAGCTGGCTCCCATGGGGGAAGTGAGAGGAGCCTGCAGGCCTGGGAGGAGGGGGAGCAGCAGAGGGAGTGGGGTCATCCCCTACCCCGCACCCAGCCTTGCTAATGGCAGGGAGAGGCCAGGGAGGAGGAGGGTAGGGCCTGGGCCATTAGGATTCTAGGCAGCTCCAGACACCCAATTTTCCAGCTGGGTGCCCTAGCAGGCTCTCTGAGCATCCTGCCAGAGCCTGTCTAATTGATAGGGAGAGAGGAGGCTGCTGGGGGGTGGAGGCAAGGGTGGGAGAGGAAAAGGGAGGAGAGGGGCAGAGATGGAGGGGAAGAGAGAGAGGAGGAGGGAGAGAAGAGAGAGGAGGGAGGAGTTTGGGGGGTGGAGAAGAGGGGGAAGAGGGGCTGGGAGGAGAGAGACAAGGAGGGAGGAGGCGCAGAGGAAGGTAGGAAGGCGGGGGAGAGGAAGATGCTAGACCCCTTGGAGCAGGCAGGTGGATGCGGACACTGGCGAGAGGAGGGTTTACAGGATGCTGCAGCTGGCAGAGCGCGGAGAAGTGCCACCCCCTGTTTTAAGAGAGGAGGCGCAGCGAGAAGCACTTACCTGGGGCCACGCAGCCAACGGGAGGCAGATCCTGGATGAGAAGAGCCAGCACTTCCTGACTCTCGGGCTCAGGAGGGAGAAAGAACCCTGAGGGGGAGGGAAGGGGGCTTCTGGGGCGATTGGAGGTGGGGTGGCCCCAGCCTCCTCCTTCGGTCACGGGAAAGTGCTTGGGCTCGGGCTGCCTGCCGCCTGCCTCCCCGCAGGCCCTCTCCACCTGGAGTGGCAGAGTGTTGTGGAGAGGGATAATTGGCACTTCTGACACTGGGTACAGGCCGGGGTGCGTGCCAGAGCCGCCCCCTCCCCCCCTCCCATGGTGCTGATTGGAGTAATTAGCTCTAATGGCGGGATTAGGGGCTCTGTTATCACACACGCTCAGACCTGCTGGAGCAAAACCCCAGGGAGGGCGGAGAGGCCTGAGGTGGGGACGGGGTGAGGGGAGCAGGGAGAGGAAGGCCGGCCAGCTCACTGCAGCCCCCAAGGGGACCTGGGTCTGTCCCACAATGGGTCAGTCGTGGGCGTTGGCTCAGCCGGCTGGGCCCAGAGTGTCCACCCTCCCCTCAGACCCCATGTCCCCAGCAGCGGCCCGGCTGAGCTGCACCCTGGACTGTCCTCAGGCAGGGAATCCAAATGGAGTTCACGGGAACGAAGGTCACCTCTCCCTTGGGCCCCCACCTCATTCCTG
>NW_006437738.1:1126166-1129961 GCF_000325575.1 Pteropus alecto
CCTCCTAGACAAACTCAGTCCCCACGGGGATTCTCCTGTGACCCACTTCCGGGGGTCTGTCTGGGTCCATGGGCTCTGGCTCATGGATATGGGCTGGACAGTGTCCCCTGGCAAAGTCAGGTGTCACGAGGTTGGCACTGCCCGGTCCTCCCTGTCCCTGTGTTCTTCCTGAGGTAGCCCTCTCTGTCCCCCCCGTACCCCAGCCCAGGCAGCACCCCCACCAGGAGCACCCTATTCTGCAGGGTGCCACACACCCCACTCCTTGGGCAGAGCTGGGAGCTTCTCCTCACCCCGGAATCCACAGGGGCTCCTCGCTGGGCAGGAGCCCCCCAGCACTGAAGCCACAACAGCCCTTCCTCCCTGGCCTGGTCCCACCGGTGGATCCATCGCTCACTCTCTTTTGACTTGGTGCGGCTCGCTGACGAGGTTTAAATTTTTATTTAGAAACTCAAAAGCTGAGCCTTAACTCCTGTGGACACAGCTACGTTCTACAGGCAGTGAGCCTGGAATGTTCTGAGCTGGAGAAGCCGGCAGCCCAAGTTGGTTGTGGCGACAGTACGTTATAAGCATGGCATGGGCTGACACATGTGCCTCGCAGGGCCCCACATGTGTTCGTGCCCCCCAAATGCCCGGTGATTCTCTGACAGTTGTGGGTGGCGGGGGGAGGGGAGGGCTGAGGGGTCCAATGTACCCGGGAGGGAGGAGGATCCATGAAGGGGGTCCCCACGCTTGAGCTCACCTTGTGCTGAGCTGGGCATTGAGTGGGTGGGTCTAGGACAGAGCTGAGGCTGGAGGTGGGGGTGGGCGGGGCCCCTGGGGCTTCTCAGGAACCTCTAAGTACTCTTGAGCAGAAGTAGGCCGGTCGGCCAAACTGGGGCAGGTACGGGGAATCTGGGCCGAGGGCCTGCCTGGTCCCCAGGGCTGTGCCTCGTGTGCTGGCGGCTCTCTGCTGCTCGTCCCTGATGGGGGTCCAGGGCAGAGCCGCCTGTCCACCCACTGGTCAGTCCCTGCCCCTCACAATGCACAGCCCTTTGTTGACCTGTGGCTCCATCGTGAGGGAACTGAGGCTGGGATCTGTCCCCAGGCCTCCCTGGGTTAGGGCTTGGCCTCTTCCAGGCCACCACATGCTGTGGGGGAGCCAGGGACCCGGGACTCTTTGACCTTGCGCCTGCCCCAGCTCCTCCCTCCCCTCATCTCATGAAGCCATTCATCACTTCCCTCCTTGATGCAGGGCCCCATGTCCCTCATCCCTGACCCCTGTGCCTGTCTCTGCTGAGTGTGGACGGCCCTAGTTAGGACACGTGGAGGAGGCTCCGTCCGTGGTTTTGGTTGTGATGTTTGTCCAGCCAGGCACTAGGGAGCCCCTAGTGGATGGTTAATGAATGAGGCAGTGATGACCAGTTATGAACACCGGCCACTTCAGCTCTGGCCTGGATCTGCAGAGCAGGCCTGGAAGCAAAGCGCTCCCAGAAATAATGAAGGTGAGGTTTATGCCAGAGCAGAATTCACTGGTGTGTTGGGGGTGGAGGCAGAGAGACCTGGGGGTGCAGGTAGTCCAGGGGTGCCCCCCCCGTACTGCTGAGGGGGCAGCAGGGAGGGGGCTGGGGATCCCTGAGGGGTATATAGCCTGTTTGAGTGGGAGGCAGTGCGTACGTGTGTGCATGTGCACGCCTGTATGTGTGTCGTGCATGTGTGACAGTGTGCCTGCTGTGTGTGCATGTGGTTTGTGTGCATATGATGTGTACGTGTGGGTGCTGGGGCCCTGTGCCTTCCTGTGTACACCTGTTTTCTGCTGTCGCAGAGATGCACACAGGCTCTACCGTCTCTGGACAAGGGCAGAGGAATTTTTTTATTTCTGTGGCCTTGCGTGGTGATTAAGTCTCCAAACTTTTCCTTAACCATCATTTCTTCAAAATGAAAAACCAAATTGCATCTCCAAGCAGCTTGAAAATCGATTTCTTTCAAAATGAACTTTTGGAGAAGTGATTCCGAAGAGAAATAAGAGGAGAGAGGTTGGGAGGGGTACAAGGTGGGGACAGAGCGGCTGCCTGGGCTCCTGAGGGCCAGAAGGAGGTAAGGAGACAAGGGACAGTGGCCAAGAGTGGGCAGGAGGCACTGGCCCAGGCCTGAGGGCGCTCTGGGCCGCTGGCTGGCCTGGTCCCTGCTTTCCAGCCTCAGCCAGGGCACCACCCCCACCCCTGTGGGTCCTCGGTTAGGACCCGCCCCCCCCAGGGGCCTGGCGTGAGAGACTCTGGAAGTGACTCCCTCATGCACAGGCGAAAGGGGTCCCAACAATACATGCAGGAATGACAGTGGCCGCCAAGGCTTCATGTCATTCTTGTATCAGTTCTGGGTCAGCATTATCATCCCATTTTAAGGAGAAAAACGAAACAAAATAAAACACCGTGGCCCAGAGAGGTTAGTTTCTTTTTTCTTTTTTTTGAGGAAGTCGCGAAGAAGGTTCTAGTGAGGACAGATGTGAAATGCTTAGCACTGCACCTAGGGTCAGTACGGAGGAGTCGGCAGATGAGGGGGCCCTCTGCGCCTAGGAGTCACAGCTAAGTCCAGGATAAAAGGAAAAACGGGATGGCCCCTCATGGGAGAGAAGGTGTGTGCTTCAGGCTTTGCTGAGCACCTACTGTGTGCCCCAGACTTTGACATTCATCCCTCCGCTTACACATTAACATAGAAGGCTCAGAGAGGTGGAGAACTTGCCTGAGGTCACAGACAGGGAGAGAGCCCAGACCGTCCTGGGCCCCAAGCCTGTATGCCAGTCAGGGTCACCCTACAGAGCATGTGGGGAGGGCTTTCTGGAGGAGGTGGCTTCTGACAGTGACGGGGTGTGAGCAGTGGAGTGGGTGTTCCCTGCAAGGCATCAGGATAAGGGCCAGGAGAGGCAGGCAGCCTGTTTGGGGGCGGCAGAGGTGGACTCTAATTTCCTAGGGTGTGACAAGGGCACCCTGAGACCAAGCCTTGTCTGGCTGCTCCCAGCGCATTATCCACCTGGCCGCTGAGAGCGGGCAGTGCCAGGGACTTTTTTGGTGGGCTTAGACCTCCCGGGTGAGTGGGGCATGTGTGCCTGTGTATGTATGTATGCGTGTGTAGATTTGTGTGTGTTCGATGTCTCTGCAGGGTGTGTGTGTGTGTGTGTGTGTGTGTGTGTGTGTGTGTGTGGTGGAGATGGTGGGTATGAACATGATGCAGCCAGCCCAGGACAGGGTAACTGTCTCTCAGGGTGGGCAGAGCGTGGTAGGCTCTGGTGACTAGACAGCGGGGGTGGGGTGGGGTGGTGGCTGTGCCACTATAATGTAGTAGCTGAGAGTGGCTCTCAGAGCCCCTGGTCCTGTCAGGTGGCCAAGTGGGCAGGTAGTGCTCGGCCCTCCACCCTTCCCCCACTGCTCTGCCCCACCTCCTGGTTGACAGTCCTAGGGACCCAGAGAACTGAGGAGGGAAAGGCCTGGAGGAGATTGGGGGTGGCTAGGAGGAGAAGGGTTGAGAGATCTAGAGAGCCCCGAGAGGCTGGGGGGGTCTGGGGGTGTGTGACTAGAAAAGGTGGAGGCCGGGGAGCCAGAGGGGCCTGAGCATTTGAAAGGGGGCTCTGGCTGAAGGACACTGGGGACCGGAAGGAGCTGAGAGCCTGGAGGGTGTCGGGGGCGGAGCGCTTGGCGAGGCCGGGCAGGCTGGGGGACTGTGGAGATTTCTGAGCCAAGATGAAAAGGGCCGGCGAGGCTGCTCTCTGCCGCCTCTCCTTCCTCACTGGTTGGCGGCTGGGGTTCTGATCATCTTCGCGGCGCT
>NW_006437738.1:1130022-1136542 GCF_000325575.1 Pteropus alecto
CTGGGGAGGGCGCGCTGGGGAGGGGCGTGCTGGGGAGGGGCGTGCTGGGGTGGGTCGCGCTGGGTTAGCTGGCCGTGCGGGAAGCACGCACGCCGAGGTGGGGGTGGAGGAGGCAGGAAACACAGACAGTGAGCCGTGGGGGCTGAGAGACAGACGGAATCGCAGACTGGAGGCGGTCTGATGGGGGTGAGGCGGGGTGGCAGGCGTGTCCTCACAGCAGACCGAGAAATGGGCTGCTGTGGTGGCCAGCATCTCCGGGGAAACTGAGGCTCAGGGTGGGCAGGTTGTCTCCACACCATTTGGTCAGAGCGTGGGGATTGCAGAGCCCACGTTTTGTTGGGGGAGGAAGAGTAAGGGGGAGGAGTGGGGAAGGAGACGTGTGGATTAGACTCTGGGCTGGGGACAGCCGCCTGCCTTACCTTTCTTCATTCCTGGGGATTCCTGAACAGAAGAAGGAGCCCTCAGGCCAGTCTCCATCCTGTGGGGCCTCACTGTGTGTTCTCAGCAAGTCACTGCCTCTCCGTGGGCCTCAGTCCCTCTATCTGAGAAATGGAGGAGGCCTTAAACTAGACCGTCTGCCATATTTTTTTCAGCTTTTGTGACCTAAACCCCAAGAGACCCACCTTGCCAGTATTAATGGGGTGCTGAGTGGGAACAGCTAAGCTCCCTACCCAGGACTGTCCCTTAGCTGCTGGGGACCTTGGACAACTCTTTCAATCTCTCTGTGCCTCAGTTTCCCCCTGCTCTAACGGGGGCTTGAAATGGACCTGTCTGCCCGGGCCTGGCATAGAGTCGCCATATGAATGCGGCTTCCTTCCCCTCCCCTCTCCTCCTCACCCCTCCCCACCCTGCCTCCTGCTCCCCCCGGCTCTTGAAGCCTCTGCAGGCTGGCTCTGATGAAAGGTTCATTTTCCTTTCATTGTGCAGGTGACAAATTCTGCCGCCAATAATCACTCGTGAAAAATCAACAGTGAAGCCCAGAGGCTCCTGGGCCCCTGGAGAAATTCAAGTGGATTTCCGGAGGAGCAGGGTGGAAAAAACCCAGGGGCTGCTGTGGGATCTGGGGGAAGCGGGGTTGAGGAGAGACAGCCACAGGCAACAGTGTGCTTGCCTGGGCTGGGCTGGCCCTGCAGAGGGAGGGACCCTGCCCTTCTTGTTAGACAGGAAGCCTTCGCACAGACGGGCTGGACCCCATAAGGGGATGGGGCGGCCCTCGAGGCTGGGAACGGCCCTAGGGTGGTATGATTGACTGTGCTCCCAGGATGCTGGGGAGGCAGGCCTGGCTAGAGGGGAGGGGAGGGAAAGGGGATGAGGGGGAAGACAGAAGGGAGCTGGTGTCCTGCTCGGAGGGGTCCAAAGGGCCGGAAGAAGTCTGGCTCGTTTGGAGGACAATAAGGAGACGCAGAAAGTTTTGGAGCAGAAGATGAATGTGAAGAAAACTCTGCTTCGCCCGTCTTGCCTGCACCCTTTCAGGGTGGTGGCCTTCGAGGGAAGACTCGGCCTCCAAGGACCCAAGTCCAAGTTTTCTCCTGGGGGAGGCCGGGGGTGGGGTGGGTGGTGGTGGTGCATGGAGCAGAGGGAAGGAGGCTGGGGGTGGCACCCATCTAACAGAGGGAGTACCACCCTCGTGCTAGGGCTCCCCACAAGCGGATGCGAGTGGTAGGTGGCTGAGCCTGGCTTTGGGTCGAATCTGTCGAACTTCAGAGCCCTGACAGGAAGAGGATCTTGGCTGTGACCCGTCTACGGAAGGAACCCCCCTAAATGGCCTCATCTGTGCCTCTCCCTCCCGCATTGGCCCATTTTACAGATGAGAAAACCAAGATTCAGAATTGTCAGGGGTTAGAGGTCACCGTGGGCACCAGTATGTCTGATTTCTGGACCCGTGGTTGGTACATAGTAGGTGCTTAGTGGCTAGATAAAAGTCAGGATTCGAACCCCCAATTTGGACTCCAGGATCAGTGCTCTTCAGATGGCACCAAAGAGCTTTCTCTGAGCTGGTGCTGGCATCAGACAACACGAAAGCCCCAGAAACAGAACCATACGGGAAACGTTCAGCCATCTTGGAAACATAGCCCAGAGAAGGAAAGAGCCTTGCCCGAGGCTACACGGCAGAGGAGCAGGGACCAAGACCCAGGTCTCCAGGCTTTTCCCCCCAACACTGGGCCCAGGCCGGGGGAGGCGGAGGCGGGGGCGGGTACCGTGGACTCAGCCCTGAGCCGGGCAGGAAGGGTGAACACTGTCTGGCTCTGTAGCTGGGTGGGAAGGCCCAGGATGGGCAGGGAGGGAAGAAGGGCAAGTGCCTTAGCAACGAGCCACAGTGACGGGGCACGGCACAGCGGGCAATAATGGAGCAGGGTGCTGAGTCCTCTTCAGCTCTTGGGGAACCCCTCAGCCACAGCCAGAGCCCTCAGAGGCAGGCCTGGTCCCCCCAAGACCACCTCTGTCCTCTCTTTACAGCTACATGGACCCACGCAGCACCTAATTTCCATTTGTATCGCTGCCCCCATGGCTGACGGTGAGCGATTGCTGCTCTCTCTCTCCTTCTTTCCATTCCTCTCCGTCCTTTCCTTTCCCCCCCCCACCCCACCTGTCCTTGTCTCTCTCAGACTTTAGCTTCAGACACGTGTGGCTTCACAGTTCCGGCCCAGGCGTTCCTCAGCTGCGTGACCTTCGCGGCGCCCCGGCCATGTGTCCACTGCCTTGCCCATGCCTCACTTTGCTCATCTGTACAGTGGGGTCAGTGCCCGTGGTGCGGGTCTTTCAAGCTTTCCCCTGTCTGCGAAGGCTCCTGAGCATTCAGCAGGTGCTCCCTCAGCGGGAGCTGCCAGACGGCATGGGGACTGGGATAGGAATCATCGGACTCCAAGCGCCTCCCGCCCACCCGCCACCCTCCTTCTGGCTCTCCATCACTGCCAGCTCCCCGCTCCCTGCTATTTCTCCTCCAGAGCCTCCCAGGAGGTTAATAGCAGCTTCTCACCGGGATATTTAGCTCTTTCAGAGTCTCCTCTACCCCTTCCTTCTCTGTGGGGAAATTCTCAGGGAAGGAGGGGACACCTGCGGCTTTTGCTGATTAAGGGGGCATCTAGGAGTGGGAGGGGGGCCTGGTCCCGGCTGGATTTGGACCAGGCAGTGCCTATTTGCAAATGAGCTCCTAAGTGCTGGGCTGGGTTTAAATGTGGCAGGAGAGGCTCGGGAGTGGAGACGCAGGTGCCACCTACCCCGGCCCGGGTTATTTGACTGTGGGGGCCTCTGAGCCTGTTGGGTCCTTGGTCTCCTCTTCTGGAAAATGGGCCTGATGATCCATGCTCTGCCTCCAGAAGAAATGACAGAACTCTGCCAAGCCGCAGATGGAGGTGCAGACCAGGTGACGAGGTGACGTGCTGGGTGATAGGCCTGGCTGGCAGAGACCCCAGAATCTCTCTGGCTCTTCACTGGGTCCTTGGGCTCCACCCTGTCCTGAGCTCGGCCGGCCCGAAGCCCAAGCAGGAGGGCAGAGCTCCTGGCGGCATTTCTACCCCCTGGCCCAATGCAGATCCTCGGCTTGTGTCCCCACACCCTTCCCGCTGTGAGCCCCAGCCAGCTTTGTGGGGTGGGGCCGATCCCCTTTTTTCTGTGTTTTTAAATTGTAATAACATTTACCGTCTTAACCAGTTTTAAGTGTGCGGTTCTGTGGCACTAAGCGTATTCACGATGTTGCACAATCATCTCCACAACTTTCCACCTCCCAAACAGAAACCGCACCCATTAGACAAGAACTCCCTCTTCTCTCCTCCCCCATCCTTGGCCACTGGAAACCAGGATTCTATTTTTCGTCTCTATCAATTTGCCTGTTCTAGGTACCTCATGTAAGTGGAATTAGACAACATTTGCCCAAGCTCGCCCTATGCCGTATCCTTTGTACCTCCTCTTCACCATTTCCCCACGCCCCTGCGAGTGTTCCGGTTCGCCGGTCACTCCATTTCACCGAGGAAGAGAAAGCTAAGAGCTCCAAGGCCCCTAGGGGGTACGAACCCCTGAGCTGAGGGACTCCAAGAGCAGTGCTCACATGGTCAGGGCAGCCGCTCACCTCTGCCTGGGAGGGGCCAGGGGCTGGGCCACTCCCAGAGTTTGATGGGAAACGTGCCAGGGAACATAGAGCAGGTCCCAGTGTCACTGCAGTTGCCTCCGGCTGTGCTGGCATCACCTCTCCCTGGAGCATTCTGGACAAGGGCCTGGGGGGAGGGGCGGGACAGGCTATCAGAGCAGCATGGCTCGGGGAGTCGCTCTGGGTGAAGCAGAGTCTGATCGGGGCTGTGGCTGGCCCCCAGGCGACCCACACTGCCTGCTACAGTCCCCGCGGCCCGCCTCCCTCAGGCTTCCCGGGCTCTGTGTGCTTGGAGAGGGCCGGGGTGCCTAGGAAGTGCTTAGGAACTGGGAAACCCATTTCCCGTGCTCTCCGTGTGAGCCTGGGGACATAAGTGAGTCAGGCCTCTGGCGAGGGAAGGGGAGTTGGAGAGGTTTCCCTCAGCTCCCACTCACCTTCTCAGTCTAACGCGTAAGGCCTTTTGCCATCTGGCTCATGGGTGTCCATCTGTGAATGCCGCTAGCCACTGACCGACCCTTCCACAGGTTCATTCGCTCACTCATTCCTTGGGCAACTGCGGCTACGGCGTGTGGTCCAAGGACAAGAGCCGCCATTGTGCAAAAACCCTCAGATGATGCGCGACCTCAGGCAGTGCCCGGGGCGGGGCGGGTCAGAGCCTTGTGAGGGACTAAGAAGCGAGCTGGATTAAGACTGGGAGATGGAGGAGGCCTTCCCTACGGGGCTGCTGAGCAGAGGGATGGATGGACCAGCCAGCCACAGCGCTTCAGGACGTATCCCCAGCAGAGGGAACAGCGTGTGACACGACCCAGGTGCAAAGGAGCTTGGTAAGACTGGGGAAGTGAGGCAGCGAGGCAGCAGCAGCCATAGCGAGAGTAGGGGGCCATGGGCCTGGGGCCTGGACACTCGAGACTCACCGTAGGGGACAGAGTGATCAGAAGAGTTAGAAGGGGACAAGCAGGGGAGATCCCCCTAGGCCAGGGGGACAGTACTATGGGAATCTAAAGACCATGGAACCAGGTTGAGCATTTCAACAGGGAGCTGGAGCCTTGGCGGAGACGGGGCCGGCCCAAGGCAGGCAGAGA
Source organism: Pteropus alecto (assembly GCF_000325575.1). Taxonomy (NCBI): domain Eukaryota; kingdom Metazoa; phylum Chordata; class Mammalia; order Chiroptera; family Pteropodidae; genus Pteropus; species Pteropus alecto. The sequence goes on from NW_006437738.1 coordinate 1,135,189, forward strand.
GGGGAGAAACACCCTGGCTCCTCTCCTCTCCCCCCAGGGGACAGAGTGATCAGGAGAGTTAGAAGGGGACAAGCAGGGGAGATTCCCCTAGGCCAGGGGGACAGTACTATGGGAATCTAAAGACCATGGAACCAGGTTGAGCATTTCAAGAGGGAGCTGGAGCCTTGGCGGAGACGGGGCCGGCCCAAGGCAGGCAGAGAGGGGAGAAACACCCTGGCTCCTCTCCTCTCCCCGCCCTCCAGGCTCTCAGCAGTGTCTCCCATCGGCCTAATCGATCTGGAAGCCAGTCGACAGGGGAGCCCAGGAAACTTGGCCTGTGCGGCCTTGGACACGTCTCCTAATCTCTCCGAGCCTCGGCTTCTTCCTATGTTAAAGCGGCCAGTCTCACTGACTTTGCGGGTCTGTGGTAAAGGGGGCTGGTTCTCTGCTGGGCGCTGGCGGCACTGAGTGTGGCCTGGACCCTGCCTGGCCCTTCTCTGCCCGAACCTGCTGTCATTCCTCTGATCCTTCAGGAGTCACTCTGTCCCAGTGGTCCTGGAGACTCAGATCAGACATGGGTCAGCCTGCAGCCTCTATGTCCTCAGCCTGGGGTCTGGGCTATGGGTGCAGACTGCACAGACTGATCTCACAGAAGGTGGGCAGGTCAGCGCATTTAGCTCCCAGAAAGGAGACAAGAAAGTATGGGTGGGGGGAGTGGAGCTGCACCTTCTCAAAGGCCTTCTGGGGTAGGACCTTCGCCTTAAAGCCCAGGGAGGATCACCACAAAGAGAGGGTGCATATGGGGACAGGACTCTGGGGACAGAACTGCAGGCGGTGTGAGGGAGCCCAGCGGGGCCAGGTCTGAACGGCCTTGAAGGCTAAGCCGAGGGGTTTGACATGATCCTCAAGGCTGTGGGAGTCACCGATGGTTCTGGAGAGAGGGAGAGACCCAGACCCAGCAGCTATGCACTGGGGAAGGCATGTTAAGACCCAGCCCAGTGTCAGGCCCCTTAAGACCTGCATCGTGGAGGGTGGCCTGGAGGGAGTGAGGCTAAAGACAGGGAGACTATCGAAGAAGGTCTTTCTAGGGGGTCCCAAGACCCAGTCCCCTGGATTCCCAGCCAGCCTCAGCCCTTGGACCAGCTTTCTGGGGCTGCTAGGGTGAGCCCTCTCCCCTGTCTTGGAACCCTGGGAGATGCTGCCACCTGGATTCCGTAAAGGGTCCCCGTTCCTGGGCCAGCCCCACGCTGCCGCGAGTGGAGCCCATACCGCCAATCCTCGGACTGGCCCCAGGTACTGGTTACTTGTTGCCCGTTTCTGGTTATATTCTTGCCCAGAATGTGGAGAGGCGAGTGGGAGGAGGCTGGGGAGGGGC
>NW_006437738.1:1136583-1137703 GCF_000325575.1 Pteropus alecto
AGCGTGTCAGAGAGACATGAGTGGGGAGTGGGGGGGCTCTGTAGTGTGCAGTGCGATGGGGTTTTATGATGCTGTCACGAGCTGTGTGTGCACTTGGGGGCTTGGACGGGGGTGCACCAGGGATTCTAGTGGTCCCCTGGGGGCCGTACCCGCTGTTTTTACTATCCTCTCCTTTTTGCCACCCATCAATGATTAAATTGGAACCCTATAAGCTCCAAGAGGGGGGTAACCTGGAAGTTGGGCTGAGAATCCCCTGCCAAACAGAGTCCTGGGGGCTGGTGGGAGGCACAGCTGCCCCTGTCCCCTCCCCTGGCTTCACTGTGGCCCTGTCTCACTGTCACCTGTCCTCACCTACCTCCCAGGAGATAGGCTCGGGGGTGGGCTGCAAGGTGCTTCAGCACAGGGAGGGGCTGCAGGGAGGAGGAGAGAAGGGGAGAGACCAGAGAGGAGGCAGGGAGAAGGTGGGGGAGAGAGGGGGCCAGAAATTGAGAGCAGGCAAGTCAGCGAGCCAGCAGTGACGGTCAAAATAGAATGGTGTACTGAAGCTTCTGTGTCTGCTTCACGCGCAGGATTTCTTTTAATCCTCACGACACCCCCAGGTACTAGTATCATTTCTAAAGTTTAGTTCGGTCAATGTTTGCGGTATTTGTATATTTCGATATTTAAGTTAACCATGTGTAATAACCGGATCTCCTCTCCTTGTCCGTCCCCAGGGACCAGGCTCCCCTCCCTGGAGGCAGCCAGCTTGGCCTGCGCGGAGACGAGCAAACACACGCATGGGAAAGCGAATGTACACGCGCACAGCCCCCGCCTCGTTAATCCATTAAAGGTAGCCTGCCACCTCCGGGGTCGTCTGAATTTTTTTCTCCACTTAAATCAATCTATTTTATGCCAGAGGCCACTACTAAGGCCCAGAGAGGTTAAGACATCCGCCTGCGGTCGCAGAGCAGGGATGGAGGGGTGGGCAGCGACTGCGATAAACCCGCTGGGCGGGAAGAGGGTTTGGGGGCGGGGGGTGGGGTGTAGATCTGTTTCAGGGAAGAGGGGCGGGAGGAGGGGAGGAGCTCTCCAGGAGCGGGGAAGCGAGCGGAGGCGCGAGGCGGGAGGGGGGACAGCAGAG
>NW_006437738.1:1137855-1150840 GCF_000325575.1 Pteropus alecto
GGGTCAGGTCCTCGCCCCATTCCCAGCCTCTCCATCAAGTCTGATTCTAGGCCTGCTCCGGCCTTCTGACCTGGGACAAGCCACCTGTAAAACGGGTGTGTAGTGGGGTGGGGAGTCGAGGTTATTCAAGGCCTTTCTCCCTCGGAGGTTCTGGGGTACGCTCTGTGTCGACACTGCGCCACCCCTATTTGGTGTCACACGTGCGCGCGCATACACACACACACACACACACACACACACTCCCCGAACTCGCGCTCCTTCCCCCGCCCCCGGCTTTGAGGAGGGGCAGTTCCTAAGCGTAGGGGGCCCTACTGCCCCTCGCCCCCTTCCCAGTTGTTCTTGGGCCGACGCCATAGGTTGGTGCTGCGGGCCCCCAGGCGCAGTCGCCGCGGGCGGCCTCTCGGTCGCTGAGCTTTAATGAAGGCCTCCTGGCGTCCAGCTAATGAGCTCTGGGCCCCGGCTGCGCGTCACCCCGCGCGGTCCCTTTGCCCTGCCCGGTCCTAGAGCGCTACGTCACTAATCCCCCCTGGTTGGAATCCCGACACAGCCGTTTCTGCCTGCTTGAGCTCCTTCGAGAGAGATCTCCGAGCTTCACTTTGCTCTTCTGTATGGGTTGGGGGCGGGGGCTGGGAAAAGACAACCCGTCTCAGGACGGTTGAGAGGATAGAAAAGAGTAATTCATGCAGATAGCTAGCTCTGTGCCTGGAATGAGTAAATGCTCATTAAATGTCTGCCAGGATGGTAGCGATGGTGGTGGTGGTGATGATGATGATGATGATATGATGATGACGACGATGAACACGATTCCAGCTGGCCTGGCTGGAGAATTCTGGAACCAGATTGGACCTTGGAGAGACCTCATGCATATCCCCAGCCCCTTCTACACTGGGAGATGGAGGAGTAATTTGCTCAAGGTCTAGAACCAGCGCTGGGGAGAGAATGTGGTTTCCAGGTGGGAATTTGAGAGTTCTTAGCTCTGGACTGCTCAGCAACCTGTTCACCTAAAAATAAAAGCCCAAGGTGAGAGGCAGCAAGCAGTTATTTGAGATAGGAGGAGGGAGAAAGAGAGAGAGAGAGGGAGGGAGAGAAGAAGGAAGGAAGGAAGAGTGAGTTATTCAGCTACTTGGGATGCACTGATTCAGGCAGAAGCCCAAATAGTGTTTCGATGAGGAGACAAAGGCAGTGGGTATTTATGAGAAAGGGAAAGGGAACAATTACATCAGTAGAAGAGAGGCATTTCTATTGGTGCAGATAACATAACTTGGTGATGCAAATTCTAAAAAATGTTTTTAATTTTCAGGCTGATAGTCATCATATCTGCTTTCTTGTTATCCTTGCAAACAGTTCTTTGGGACACATTGTTGCTTGAGGCCCAGTCCAAAAGTTATTTTGCTCCCTTTTCCAAAGGTTTGAGGCATAAGACATACAAGGCAGTTCCTCTGGGATGGCAGCTCTGGCTCCATCTTAAAGTGGTTCTTTTTATATTGTTTAGAAACCCTTCTTTCCCATTAGTGGGTGCCACACCTGACCACTCCCCGCCCACCCCTGCCCTTCACTCTTTGTCTTTACCCTCTTCCTTTGAAGTGTCTGAACTGGAAAGGCCGTTAGGTCATCTGGCCTAACTCTCTGGCTTGCTGTGTGACCCCGAGCTAGACACTCAACCTCTCTGGGCCCATATTCACACCTGTCAACTAAGCGGGGGCTGGACTAGTTTGGCATTTCCCCAAACCCAGCCGTATTTAGGGTCATCCGGAGAGCTTTTAAAAAGATGTCAGCTCCTGGGTCCCTTTTCAGTCCTGGTGAGCCAACACCTCCAAGATCCAAGTGGGGGAATCTGCAGTCCCCAGACCTGGGCCTGGGAGGCACAGATCGAAGGGCCTTCCAGCTCTTAACTCTGAGCCCCTCCCCCACCACGTCCTGAGACCCAGAGAGGGGAGGTCATCTACTCCCTTCCAGTCTCTTCTCTCACCGCCCTCCCCACCCTGCTCCTCCCGCCGCCCAGCTCTCTGCCCATTCTCTTGGGGTGAGAGGAAGCATAGCATGTAAGGACCAGGCTGACCTAGAGGGTGTATGGGGGGCAGGGCGGGCAGCTGTGATCCTGCCCGTGGCTGACCATCCTTGTGCCCTTGTCATCTGCTTCCGACTCCAGGGCCAGGGGTCTTGCCTAACTTTTCTGAGCCCACAATTGTAGGAATCTCTTGTGTGCTCCTAGAATACTTCAAGTACCCAGAGGACCCCCTCCCCGGGAAGGTGGGGGGGGCGGGGACCTGGGAAGGACAGGAGTTCTGGTGGTAGGGGAGGGGCAAGACAGGTATGCAAGAAATAGGCTCATCTGTCTGTGGCCTTGAGAAGCTTGCATTCTGGTCCTGGCTCCTCTTAGGAGGGATGGTTTGGGAGAGGAACTAATTGAAATGTACCTTTCATTTCGGGAAATTAAGGTCCTTAATTTGAGAGCATCGTGGCAATTAGTGTTCAATCATGGGAGGGCAGAGCATAGGAAAGTGTTTTCAGCGCATAGATGGGTGGGCTGATTATCAGCCATGCTTCCTCGAAGTGGGAGGCCAAGGCTCATCTCTCCCCTTCCCCAGGACAGATTAAAGGTGTAATTTAATAAATCAGTTCGTCTTCTGGAGGAGGGAAGAGGGAAACAAAAATCTCATAGCCAGAATCAAACCGTTCCATCCCATCCTGTAGGAGTCATTAGGAAGGGGTCAGGGAGACGAGGCAGATCCGGTAGAGGAGGGCACGGGCCTTCCTTCAGGTATTTCACCTACATAATTGGCTTCTGAAGTCTCACAGACCTGAGTTCGAATCTCGATTCTGGCAATTATTGGCTGTGTGACCTTGAGAAATCCACTTAACTTCTCTGTGCCTCCATTTCCTTATCTTGAAGATGGGGTTCAGCTCAGCAGGGTGGCTGGGCTAACATTTGTAAATGTGCCCCATGCAGTGTCTGGCACATAGTAGGTGCTCAGTAAAGGTGACAGGAGAGAGAACACTGGGTTTGGAGACTGGCCGGCAGGGAGGAGAAGGAGGCTGGAGTCGGGTTGGGTAGAGCTGAGTTAATTGAGCACTGCTGAGCTAGGCTCAGCGTACTAGGCCAGGTAGATCTCTGCGAAGCATCCTTTAGGTCCTAGCAGACAGGACACAGTAACGGGGACTTCTAGGCAGAGGACAAAATCTCTAAACAACGGGCGCCAGGGGCAAAAATAATCTCTTCCTTCCTCTCAGAAGTCTCCCCATCACCCTAAACCTCCCCTCGACTTCCCTCCTGTAGCCCTGTGAGCCCTGGTGGGCTGCGTGTGGTGGTGGGTGCCTCGTGTGCCAGGTGCACAGCAATCCTCAGTCAGTGTTGAGCACTGTGGAGAGCTGGGCAACAGTGGCACAGGGTGACAGACTCTGGTGGCAGCTGGATTGTCCAGGAGAAGCTGGGCTGCAGCTGAGAGGGCTCAGACCCACCTGGGTTTGAATTCTTGGCTGTGTCTGGGGCAAATTGCTGCCTTTCTCTAAATCTCATCTGTAATTTACACTTTCCTGGGACTGGTTATTATTAATAGTAACATTTGCCTCCTGCCTCCTCCTAGCCAGGGTGCCCTACAGGAGCCTTAGCTCAGCTCCTACGGACAGCTTTGGGTACTGAGAGGGGACAGTGGGGATGGAGAGAGGAGCTTTGCTCCGTTTGCTGAGTATGAGCCCCATCCCAGGCCCTGTGCTAAAGTCTGTATGCCCCTTATTTGACTCCTCTGTAAGGCAGGGATAATTATTCCCACTTTCCAAACAGACACTGCGGCTCAGAGAGGTTACCTGGCTTGCTCAGGCCCACCAGTGAAAAGCCAGTTGTCAAACTTGGAGCTCTCTAACTCAGAGTCTGGGCCCTGACCAATGTGGCCGGCACTGTGGGAAGATGGGGGACTGGGGCTGGAGGCTGCCAACTGGGCATAGGTGGGTGGGCAGGCCCATCGATCTTGGCTAATGGTCCCTGGTGGGCCTGACACTAATGGGCACTGAAAATGTCAGGGGCTGAGTTAGTGAGAAGGCAGGTTGCTGGCTGTAGTGGGGTCAAGAAGGAGGAGGCAAGAGGTATGAGTTCCAGCTTCCACGGGCTCTTTGGTTGGCCTCAGATTTCCCTTCTGCCCAATGGGCTAATGAGCCCCACCTCTCAGGTCTGTTTTGAGCACTGAGGGCAGTGATGTCTGGGGATGAACCTTGTAAAAATCAGGCCAGCTCAAGTGGGTTGCTCTCCCCCTGCCCCAAAGAAAATGCTTTGTCTGGGGATCCCAGAGTCTTGAAGACACAGACAGGTACCCTCAGATTATGCTGGGGCCCCCCTTGCCTCCCTCAAAGCAATCCTAGGTGAGAGACCGCACAGCCTGGCCTGAGTGGGTGGGTGGGTAGCGCTGGCTCAGCCAATAAGTGCCTGCTTCTGACTGGAGGGCTGGTTTCCATGGCAACCAATTGATTGCTGGAGCTGCAGAGACTCAAGAGGAATGAGCAATGGGCCTTTCTCCCAAGCCGGACAGCTTGGGCTTGGGCTGGGAGGCCAAGGCAGGGGAGATACCACGATTCTCTCACTGGGAACAGGAGGGCACCTCAGCTCAGCCCGGGAGCCACTGTTGGGCACCTGCTCTGTGTATGTCCTGAGCTCCCAATGGGATGGGAGGAGGGGGAGGCCTAGCATTTATGAAACATACACCATATGAAAATGAAGCTCCTGGGACCCCAACCTGGCCCAGCAGAGTCCCAAGCTCATGGGCTTAACCACTAGGCTATGGAGCTTCCCTGTGACCTTTGTGAGGACTAAGCACATTTATGGGTGCCTGAAATGCACCCTTGGCCACCAGAATGTAACCCTGGTAGCAGTGAGCCTGGTAGCATTGGAGGTTGGGGCTGGAGTGTCTGAGGGCCAGAAGAGCAGGGGGCACGGACTGGGGATGAGTTGAGGCTGGGAGGATGAAGCGTTTGGAGTAGGTAAGCAAAGGCCTTGCTGGCGGGGGCACTGGCTCAGACGAGGGCAGGGATGTTGGATGAGCAGGGCATGTGGAGTCAGACCCTCCATCTGTGATTCGGACTTGAATAAGCTGGGATGGCAGTAGTCTCTCTGGTTTGCCTGTCCCAGAAGTCTGTGCTGGCCACACCCTACACTCCATCTTAACCCCTTTCCCTGACCCTCCCTCCTGCCTCCTGTCTGGGTCTGGAGATAGGCCCGTCTCGACTCTGCCTCCCTCTACTTTGCCGGGACCTGGGTAAGTCCTTGGCCCTCTCTGGCCACACCAGTCCCACCTGCTGAAGGAGGAAGTTGTCACAGGCAGGCTGTCCCCAGACTCAAGTATTAGTGGCTCCCAGCTCTCCTTTCCCTGCCCACACACCCCTCTTGGCTTCCTTCTTTCTCTCCAACTCCTAAACTGCTTCCTTTGTCTCCCCTGGCCTGGGATGACTCCTAACTCCCTCAGGGTCTCTTTTCCTGACCCCCACCCCCGGAAGAGGGTGATTTTTGTCCTGATCCCAGCCCCAGCCCCTCCTCCATCTTAAACCCAACCCCTGCTCCGGCTGTTATGACTCCTGCCCAGCCTCGCGCCTCCCCTGTCCTGGATTTCGCTCCGGCCCTGCCCCATCCCAACTCCCATCCTATGCTTTTGCCACTCTGGCCCTGCCCTGTTCACCCGTCTCCTGTCCAGCCCCTGCCCAATCTCCATCCAGAAACCTTAACCTAGCCGCTGCCCCTCTCCTACGCCTGCCTCAGTCCTGCCTGCCCCTGCCCTTGCCCCTGTCTTTATTCTGAGCCCCTGTCCCAGCCTCAGCTTCCCAGATTGGCTTGCGTAAGTCCTGGCTTCATTGTCATTCTGTCCACGGCAGCATCAGTCTCTGGCTGCAGGCGCAGTCGGGGTTGAGGGAGAGAATGAGAAGGAGAGAGGTCGGGGCTGTCGGTCGGGAGCTCTAGGTCTGCTCCCTGAGCCTCCTCTCTGGGCAGTAGGTCTTGGACCAGGGCTGGAAATAGCTACTCCTTATCGAACGCCTACCACGCGCCAAAAACTTTAGACAATAGCATCTCGAACTTCCCAGCAGCCCTGCATGGCAGGTGTTAGTCTCCATTTTACTCTGATGTCCTTATGGTAGATGTTGGCAGGACTCACCCTGGACCCTGGTCCTCTGGGTCGGGGCCCCTGCTCACTGTCTTTTGCTGTGGGATTTGCAGAAGTAAGAATACTTGGTCCCCTGTTTCAAGTGCCCATGGGTCCCTGAAGCCCTGTGGGGCTCCAAGGATGGTCAGGGCTCCCATAGGCACAGTGGCAGTGAGTGCGGACACGCAGGGAGGGGGAACTGCTTGAGCAGATGCTGGGAGGCTGGGACTGTTTAGGGAAGACAGCCTGGGGCATGCAGTTTGAGGCATGACCAGAAGGTGAATCAGAGCCACTTCGTAAAGGGCTTGAAGACTTGAAGACCAGGCTGGGTGGCTGGGCTTTACACAGGAGAACTGGGGAGCCACTGGAAGTTATTGAGCAAGGGAGGAACAAGATCCCATCTGTATTAATTCCTTCTTTCCTTCATGGACTCATTTACAAAAAATTTACTAAATGCCTTCTCTGGGCCATGCCTTTGCTGGGACCAGTGATACAGAAATACCATCACACTCTTGGCCCTCATGGGGCTCACAGGCTCACCCGGAAAATGCATATTCATGCACTTATATTCATGCATATTCATAATGGCACTGAAGTCCCGCTGGGTGCCAGGATAGCTTTGTAAACTGGGGGTAGTGTAGGTGTGGGAGAGATCTGGAAAGCTTTCATAGAGTCGGGGCCTGCACTGAGGCTTGGGGGGTTGAGTAGAGAATACTGGGCTTATTGGAAAATAAAAACGGTCCTAGGCAGAGGGAACAGCATGAGCAAGCACCTGGAGGCCTGATCCAGCTTCTTGGGTTCAGGGACGTGCAAGCAGTTTGGGTGTTTGTTAAGACTGAAGACAGGTGCTTGCTCAGCGCCTTGTGTGGGGCCGCGTGGGAGCACGTGGCCTGAACGGAGGGGGCAGTGAGGAGCCGGCGGGAAAGAGGTGACATAGGCAGGTCACCCTGTCTGCAGGGTGGGAGGTGAAATGGAGAGATCCTGAGGCGGACAGGGAGGCCTGGCAGGAGATGATGAAGGTCAGAGCAAGGGAAATGGAGAAAAGGGAAAGACAGCAAGGTGTCCACCCAACCGTCCCTCTAGAAAATGACTGCCGAGCACCTACTGCGTGCCAGGGACTATGCTGGGCACTGGAAGTGGCACCAGCCGGGCTTGGTCACTCACCGGACTGGGGGCTCAGTTGGTGAGCATTGGAATGAGGATAAGCAGGATTAGGTGGTGGGTGATAGACACTTTGAGTTCAAGGTGCCTTCATCCAGGTGGCTGTGATTCCAGACGGGGAAACGGCGAGGGGCAGGGGCTAGGAGAAAATAAAGGTATTTCCAGTGGGGGCGTAGCAGGGAGCTGCCTGTGCGTGGTGCTGTACTGGTTTTTTTCATCCAATCGGCAGTTAATATTATTCCCATTTGTCCAGATGAGGAAACCGAGGCTCAGAAACTCCAGCACTTGTCCCTTTAGTGCAGGGATGGGCAAACTTTTTCTGGAAGGGGCTAGGTAGTAAATATTTTCGGTTTTGGGGGGCCATACCTCTGGGTCAAAACTACTCAACTCTGCCGTTGTAGCGGAAAAGCAGCCATATTCAGGACCCAAAACGAATGGGTGTAGCTGCCTGCTAATAAAACTACTGCAGACAAATGCACGTCGAAATTTGAATCTCATATGATTTTCACATGTCAGGATCTAATAAAACTACTGCATACAAACAAGTGCACGTTGAAATTTGAATCTCATATGATTTTCACATGTCAGGAAATACTCTTCTGCTTTTGATTTTTTCAAAAAAACATTCAAGAATGTAAAAACTATGCTTAATTCCAGTTGTGCCAAAACAGTTGGTGGACAGGATTTGGCCCGCATGCTGAAGTTTGCCCATTGCTGGTTGAGAGGTGGTAGAGATGGGTTGGAACTCGGTTATGCAAGTCCATGGATTTCCAGACCAGCCCAGTTCCAAGTGCTGTGCATAACCTTGGCCTCCCTTCCATGGGCTCAGCTCAGTCTGTCTCCCTGTCTGTCCCCTGCTGTCCAGTCGTCCAGGGATGCACATGCGCATCCTGCTCCAGGCTGCCTTTCTTGGGGAGGAGGCTGTGGGCTCTGGAGCTGCCACCCAGCAGGGGGTTCCCGCCCAGCCACTCACCATCTGGAAAGCCTCAAAAACCTCTCCAGGCTTCAGTTTCCCCATCTGTAAGGTGGGGCTCAGCAGAGAACCCACTCTCAGGGTCGCCGTGAGATGGCGGTGAGGCCGTGCCGGAAAACGCGCCTCCGCCATCGGCTGCCTCAGTGTCCTTGCTCTGCTTTCTCGCCTCTGAGCCTGGTCTAGACTCACGCAGAGGCCTCTCCCCTCCGCCGGCCTCCTTGAAGCCGAGAACAAAGTCCTGGGCGACTCCCAGCAGCCTCTCGTGCCATCGGTTTCTCCACGGCTTTTAAAAAGGAGGCTCCCTCTGGGCAGCGGGCGGCGGGGCTAGTCCAGAGTCGGGTGCCGGCGGGGAAGCTTCCTCCATGGGTGGCGGCTGCTCTCGGCAGCCCCTTGGGGAGATCTGTGGCTGGTTGTTATGGAAGTCATGCCCAGTGGCGTGCCCAGGGGAGGCGCGGGAGCGGGAGGTGGCACGGCTGGTCCGCAGGGACTACACGAGGTCCTGAAGTTCGTTTCCTGGGGACTTGAGGCGGGTGGTGCTGTATACAGTCCAGACAGAAAAAGGCTGTGGGGCTCACGCCTTGCCCAGGGAATAGAATTGGGCAGAAGACAAGTCTCATTTATTGAGGGTGTACTTAGCACCGTGCTAAGCACCCTGTGGCTGTCAATCTGTTTAAATCCCATTTTAGAGATGAGAAAATAGAGGCTCAGAGAGGCAAAGCTCGCAGGGTAAAGCACCTGAGGAGAGATCTGAACTTGGGGCTGAGGTTTTATGGTCCCCGGCGGGAGGATGGACCACTGGAACTTCCGGTGGCCCTGCCCAACCCAGAACTGCTCCATGCCTCTCCGGAGAGGCCTCTGCAGCTGAGAGACATCATAGCTTTGTCTGGGGCAGAGCTGCTGGTGCAGGGTGGTGGGTGGTGCAGGGAGAGGCCTGCGTTTCTGATCGTGCCTTGTGCTGTGACCAGAGGGTTTTGAGGGGAGTCAGGAGGGCACTCTCCCCCTGCCCCCCCGCAACCTGTCGAGGTGCATGAAATCCCATCATTCAAAATCCAGTTCCTTTATATTTTTCACATTCTGGAGAAGGGAGACAATTTAAGCTTAAAAGTGATAGAGGAAATAAAAATGAGAAAGTCAGATGGATTTGGCTACTCTGTAAGACAGAAAAATGACCTCGGTAGAAAGACATGCAACAACCTTTGAAAATTTCTGTAGCAAATAAGACTGGTCATCGGGCCTGTCATCTTTGCTCTATAATGAGCCCAGGTGGACCGTGAGGGGAGACAGAAACCTGCAGGTAATGGGCAAAGGGCAGGAGCAGACGCGTCACACTAAAAAGGAGAATCAAATGCTGAACCACCACATGGAAAAAAAAATGAATTCCCACTCAGAGACATAACAGGCATAGGAACTTTAATAAATGCAATTCCATTCAAGTTAACAAATATTTTAAAACATAGAGTTATTTAATCTACCACTGAATAACTATAACTGTCTTTAACTGAACCCTTGTGACATGCCGTTCAGATGTTAGCTGTGCTAATCTTCACAATGGCTCTAGTTCACAAATGAGGAAACGGAGGCTGAGAGGTTAATTACGTAATTTGCTCTAGGCTACACAGCTGGTGAGTAGAATCTCCTGTTAGATTACAAAGCGAGAGAGGGCAGTAGGTAACCACCAGGCCAGTGGTTCTCAAAGTGTGGTCCTAGACCCGGACCGCCAACATCAGCATCACCTGGGAACCTGTTAGAAACGCAAATGCTAGGCGTCACCCCAGACCTACTAAATCAGAAACTTGGGCTGGGGTCCAGCACTCCCTGTTTGACAAGCCTTCCTGGCGATTCTGATGCTAAGATTTGAGAATTAAATTTGAGCTCCAGTGAGTGTTCAGAAGTGGGCACCTTTTATGGCGTGGAAGGCAAGGTGTGTTGGTCCAACCTTTTTGAAATACGAACGGACAGCAGGTATTCTGAACCCGGAGAATGGCCAGTAATTACACTTCCGAGAGGCTGGATGGACAAGGTTTTATTCATTAAGACATTGAAGACAGAGTATCTATATGCATGTAAAACTGGGAACAATCTAAGTCGTCAACTGTAAGGCATTCGGGAAGAAAACCATGACTCATCTCCTTGATGGACTGTTATGCAGTCATTGAGAAGTGAGTCTGCGAAGAGTGTATAACATGGCACAGTGAGGGTAAACAACTTGTTCCGGTTTGCCTGGACTTTCTCAGTTTCAGCTCCGACAGTCCTGCATTCCAGGAAACCCATCGGTCCTGATAAATGAGTCATCCTAGATAGAATTGGCATTAGAGCTGCCAGCCATGTATTTCTGTTCTTTCTCGATAGGCAAGTGGTAGGATGATACTTCCCTGCCCCCTTGACATCAGATAGCCGTGTGGCTTGCTTTGGCCAACAAAATGTGAGTCGGAAGTGACGTGTCACATCCAGACAGTGCTCCTGGTGACCTGTGTCAGGCTGACACCTTTTCAGCCTGGGGCCCTGAGTGACTGTGAGAAGCACAGACCCCTGCCCAATCCTCTACCGGAGCATACAGTATGAGCAACACATAAAGTCTTGTGTGTGAAGCCACTGAGATTTGGAGCTTATTTGTTACCACAACATAACCTAGCCTGTCCTGACTAATACACGGGGCGAAATATGGCTTTCATGGTGCTGAGGACATGTTACAAACCTGCTTATGCAGTAGCAGGGCAGAGATGTAACGCATGAAGCAGATAGGTGTGCCGGAAATAATTTGAAATGTTTATAATGTCAGGTTGAAGAATTCTTGATCTGAGTAAGATTTTTCTTCCTAAACATTGCATTTTCCAATTTCCTCCAATGAGAGTGTTTTATTAGTATTTTTCAAAGGGGACGTTTTAGTCAAAAAAATCATTTCTTTGGGTCAAAGCTGGGTCATCCCCGGGCTCTTATTTATGAAATGCAAATCCCTTGGAAGAGGAAGGAAGAGAAGAAAGTTAAGCTTTAGCTTCAAAGGATCAAAGGGACTGACTGTAAAGGTCAGGAGTTAATCCTCCTCTTCTGCTGGAAACTGCCTGCTGGTTCCTGCGTCCTCCTGGCCTTGATGACTCAGCGGAAACAAGTTGATCAGCTGCCACTTCCTGGCTGTGCATGACTCTGGTTAAGTCACAACCTCACTGAGCCTCCACATCCTACTCTGTCAAATGGGAATAATCCTTTCTGCCTTGTGGGCTGCTGGGAGGATCAGATGAGATGAAGTATGCTTGAAAAATGGTGGTGTCTTCTGCCTCTGTCTTTTTCATGGAGCCACCATGTTGGGTGACCTAGAACTTGTCTTGTAACCTCTGTGAGCCTCGATTTCCTCAAGAAGAAGGAGAAGGGAGATTTTACAGGTGGAGGCATTCTCGGACGGGGCTAGAGGACCCTGTGCAGAAGCAGAGAGGGGGGCCGGGATGGCGAGGGTGGACTTCCTATAGCTTCCTATAGCTTCAGCTAGTCTCAGAGGATAGTATGGCTAGGCCCCTGGTACCTGGGGTGGTTCTGTCCAGAGCTCTTGCTCTCAGATCTATAAGGAAGATCCCATCAAAAATATAATAGTGGCAGCTGACATCTGCAGAGATGGTGAACCAGGCTCGCTGCACTCACGATCAGTCCACCCTTTGGGTCAGGACTTGAGGAGACGAATAAAGAGGAAGTGTTCACTGGAACTGGATGGTGGTAGAGGCCTGGATCCTCGCCTACTCTGGATAAAGCAGCTACCCTTTGCTTCTTCAGGATTAAGCAGCGATGCTCACATCTCTACCAGCTTGCAGGGCCACCTAGGATGTCCCCACTTCCTTCTGGACTCTTGTAGATATGGCCCATCTCTAGGGTGACCATATGTCTTGGGGTGCCTGGGGCTGTCCTGGTTTACTCCTATTGTCCCTACATCTCCTCTAATCCAGCACTCTAGAACTCTCAAAGGGGTCTTATTTTGGATGATGACTTAGTGGCCATGCTAAATTTAGATAGTTCTCAAGTCAAACAGCCATGGCTCTATGCTGGCCGAAGCCCTTCTAGCTGGACCATGTGCCCCTGTGAGCCTTGGAGTCCTTAGCTGTCCTCTGGAGAGTGTTGAGAGCTTGGAAAGCAGCATGTTTGCAAAAGCTCTGGTCCTAGTTAGTCCCCATGATTGGTGGCTTTTGCCATGACATATTGCTGCTGGGCATGGTGGGGGGCAGGCAGGGGTGTCCAGGTCAAATTTGGAATACTTACTGCTAAGAACTCACAGGAGAATATAAAGAGACACCTCCATAAATGTCTTTTTGAGCAAAGGTGGCAGGAGCATCAGCACCACTTGCACTGTGCGTCCAGGAGAAGCCAAGTAGGCTTGGGAGGATAAGGGACTTACGTGACCCATAGAAGTGTCCTTCTCCGGGGCAGGCCTGAGGTTCAAGTAGCCCCCTAGGCTTCTGGGGCAAGATGGCTCCCAGCCTGTGCCATCCAGAGGGGCCTGGGTCTCCTCAAGCCATCCTGCAGACTCTGGGGACCAGGACTGCTGGTGGGAAGCCCCTAGTCTTCAGAAGTGGGAGTCGCCACCCACAGCTTTGAGTTGGGGAAATGAGGTCCAGAGACAGCAGGGTATCTGGCCCAGAGTCACACAGCCAGGGTGGGGGGTGGAGCTGGGATTCAATCCCAGCTCTGCAGGCAGGCCAGGGTCCATGTGCTTGTCAATATATCCTCAGGCCGGGACTGGATGACCAAGAGG
>NW_006437738.1:1150878-1158849 GCF_000325575.1 Pteropus alecto
AGTCAGAAGAAGGAAAAGAGGGCGAGAGAGGGAGGGAGGGCCGAGTGGGGGGAGAGGAGAGAGGAAGGAGGAGGAGCAGACAAGAGGGCTCGGGAGAGGGCAGTGGGGGGGCTTCATCTTGGGCCCATATCTAACTTCAGACTGCGCTGTCCACCCGGAAGTCCTACGGGCCCCTTCAACTCAGTGTGACCCTCTTTTTCTCCCCACTCCCCCAAAACCTTCCTACCCACTTGCCCTGCACACCTGTTCTTCACTGGACTGTTGGGGGTTGCCCTCGCCTTCCCACGAGTCTCAGCCTTGGGGGCCCATCAAGCCTTCTCCGTCTTCCTGTCCCTTGCGCCCATGCTGCTTCTGACCGGCCCCTGTCCTGTCCTTTTGTGATTCTTCCAGCCCCCCGTGGCCTCTGCATCTCCTTAATCCATCCCCGCGAGTAGCCAGTGGGACCACCCGAAAAAAGTCTCCAGCTCCCTCTCCTGCTGTGAGCCCTTCCCCAGCTCCCAGTGCCACTCAGCTGGCCAGTCTGGTCCCAGTTTCTTTTCTACTCCAGGTCTGGCCTTTCCAGGGACGGGCCCCCTCTATGCCCACTGAAGAGTCCACCGCTTCCCAAACGTCCTGTGCTGGACTCCACGCATTTCCCTGCACAGTCCATGGCATCTGGACTGCTTCCCCGCAACTTCCTGGCAGATGTCCCTCCCCACCTGGACAGCCCCTCCTCCTTGGCTCCTCTCAGCCCCTCTGCAGGCCCCCTTCCCACACCCCTACCGCAGCCTCCAATACTTTGCCCCAAGAGGAGATCATTTCTCCCTCTTCTGTCTGTCCTGCCTCTGGCCTCAGATTCTGACTCATCTGTGTTTCCCCTGGGGCCTGGCACCAGCCTGGAACCTGGTACTGGAAGAGCATGTTCTTCCCCAACTCGAAGCCCTGTGGGAGCTGGCTTTTCTCCTGGAGGAAGGTTGGTGGGTTTTAGGCAGAGGAGGTTGTGCTTAGGGCTGAAGGAAGCTGAATAGAGTGGAAACGACACTGCCAGACAGGGAGGAGGAGGTAGGGCCCTGGCTTGGTAGGGATCCATCCTCTCTGGTGAATGTAAGTTCAGAGAGGGCCAGCCACTTGTCCAAGATCACACAGCAATTTGAAGCAAGGCCAGGACTTCGACCTAGATTGTCTCACTAAGAGGCTTTGCTCCTCAGCCATTCTGGGGAGGTCTGGCAGGGTGCGTGTGGGGCATGGCATGCAGGTTCATGTGGCTGGGTCTCCTCTGCCCCTCAGAGACACTAGGGGGTGGGCCCATTATCACTGGAAGGAGGGGCTCGAGGCTGGCAGAGCTCTGGTAGGAGGAGGCCTGTCTGAGTTTTTGATGCTCACACTTTGTGGACCCCTGGGGAACGCCTGAGTCATCGCTGAGCCGGCAAACATATTTAGCTCCTTTCATTGTCCCTAATAAATCAATTTCTCCAGGTCTCTCACACCTGCCGCTCGATTGCTGGCTGCCTGCCCCCCACCTCCTGCCCCTTGGCTTCCAGGTGCAGGGTCCCACTGCCAGCTCTGGGTTACCCGGTGTGCTGCCACTCCTCAGGCACTAGGCAGGGGACCCCCTTACCTTCTCAGAGCCCCCATGCCCTCTCCTACTTCATCCCAGGGCACTCTGTGCCACATTTGTCCTCCCTCGTTCTGTGATGGCCTCTGTTCAGCAGCCCAATTACTGAATCTCCAGTCAGAGCTTGAAAAGGGGCATAGTGGCCTTGGAGATGCAGGGATTACAGTATTGAGCACACAGCTCAGCTCATGCCAGGGCCCAGCCACCCTCAAACTTGGATCCTTTGGGCCCACTGGGGCTTGTTTTGGGGGTCCAAGGGAAGCCCAAGAAATACCTTGCCTTGTTATACATCCTTGTCATGGCTCCTCCTGGCCCCGCTGGCCGGAAGAGCCAGGTTTCCACTTTGCTTATCTTGAATGGGCACCTCTCCCAAGAAGCCTTCCTGGATCTTCACCACCCCCATCCCCATGAATCCTTCCTCCTCGAATGGCCTCAGCCTGCAGTATTTCCATGAAGGCATGTACACATTCTGCCTTGTAGAAGTAAATAAATTAATAATAATAATAATAATGATGATGATGATGATGATGATGATGATGATGTAGCACTTAATGCTAAATAGGTGCTCAACACTGTTCCAGGTGTTTTGTCCATATTTAATTATTCCCATTTTATAGATGGGAAATCTGAGGTTCAGAGAGCTTAAGAAGTTTGCTTAAGACACAGGGTAGAGGTAGCCCTTGAACCCAGGCCCTCCGGGTGGTCCTCACAACTCCTCCTGTGGCCTTTCACAGCAAGAGGCTCTTGTGGCCCCTCTTCATGTGCCACTCCACCCCTATACCTGTCTCAGTTCACCTCAGGGCAGGGACTGTATGGTGCCCAGGTCTGAGAATCCCTTGCACACGGAAGTCCCCGTTAAAGGTTGTCATGGAGGCCCTCTGGCCCAACTCTTCAGGGAGGAAGACCACACCCAGAGAGGGTAAGCCACGAGTCCAGGGGCCCACAACCAGAAAGTGAGAGAGCTGGGTGTCCCGACTCCCAGACTGAGCCCAGCATGAAGGGGCAGGGAGGCCCGTGCACATCTGTGCCACGGGCGTCCCCGTTGGGCCGGTCAAGCCTGCAGGAGCTGGTAGACCAGGAGCCTCCCCTGGAAGGCTGCTCAGGCCAAGGCTCTGCTACAGGCAGAGGTTCTGTCCCAGCCCGGGCTCCTGCCCCAGTCCCACAGCCCCGTGGGAACTTCTCATCCATGTGTGATGGGAGCCCCCTGCTGTCCAGAGCAGGGAGTGGCGGACCAGCGGGAAGGTGAGCAGAGGCCGCCCAGGGGAGAGGCAAGGGGGCCTGGGCCAGCGAGTCGGGGCCCACCCACTTGTTCCGGATTGTGCTGTGGCCCTGTCCACCTCACCCGCCACTCTCTCCACCCACTAGCAGCACCACGCTTCCCACAGTGCCTTACGTGT
Organism: Pteropus alecto; assembly: GCF_000325575.1. Lineage (NCBI taxonomy): Eukaryota > Metazoa > Chordata > Mammalia > Chiroptera > Pteropodidae > Pteropus > Pteropus alecto. The sequence goes on from NW_006437738.1 coordinate 1,153,870, forward strand.
CCAGACATTTGCACCTGCTGAGGCCCAGGGGCCATTTTCGTTGGCTTCAGTCTAACCAACAATTATTGTGCACCTACTGTGTACTAGGCACTGAGCAGTGACAGACCGTGAGGAGTTCTCAGTGTGTGTGTGTGTGTGTGTGTGTGTGTGTGTGTGTGTGTGTGTGTGAACAGACATGAGCTGCACCCAGTGAAATCTCAGGTGTGTGTCTTTTTGCCCCTCTGGCTGCCAACGCTCAAGCACAGCGCCTTTGAGAAGCATCCCCAGGTTGCCCCTTGCCCAGCCCAGCCTCCACAGCCCCTGTGCCCCTGTCTGTAACAGCATGGGTCGGCCTGGGCTGTCACTGCTCTGTTGCACCTGTCTCCCTCACCTGATCTGAGCTCCTTTTGAGGGCAAAGGCTTTGTCTTAAACATCTTTGGATCCCTGGCTGTGTGTGCAGAACCTGGTACACAGTAGATGCTCAATAAGGGGAGCTGAATGAATATGTGGATAAGGTGGTCGGTCCAGTGCCTTAAGGTCTTTCGGAGTGACTCGCTGGTGGAGTTTCAGGCAGGGGGCTGGGTTAGGGGGCGGGAGCCACCTGGGTGCCCTACACATCCGAAGGGGTGTAGAGTCTTAGAATTCAGAACCACCAGAGCGTAGGCCCCACGTGGGGAAGGACTTCCATCTTGTTCCACAAGTAACTGGAACACTGAAGTTACTTAATAAATGTTGTGGAAAGTACAGATAAGTGGAGGTTACTGAACTCAAGCCCCTTTGTGATCATCGGAGCCAGCCTGTGCTTGTATCCCTCCACAGACAGGGAGCTTACTACCTATCTCCTGAGGCAGCGGCTCTTTCTCTAACACCATGCTGCCTTGGGAAGTGTTTGCCTTCCCCTGGCTCTCCCTGGCCCGCTCTAAGGGAACCCTGTGGAAAATCCAGCCCCCCAGGGACATCTGTCCAGTGTGGCAGCCCCAGTGTCCTGAAGAGGGTCCAGTGCCCTTTGAGTGTCCACTCTTCCCTGTTTGGCCTTTCTGTCCTCAGCTAGGAAAGTGACGATGGTGAAGGGCCAGGGCGGGGTCAAGGATGGTCACAGAGGACAAAGCCCCGCTCATGGGGGGGCTCACGAGCTTTATTCTCTCTTCTGAGTGATTCCCAAACAGCCACTCACGGCCAGAAACCACTGATTCTACCCGCTCAGTGACAGAGAGGAGCTGAGGACCAGAGAGCGGGGAGGGAGTGCACCAAGACGACACAACCACTGTATGCCTGTGGCAGGAGAGGACCTCGGACGCCATGAGTCCCAGATCAGTGCCCTCTCCATGACCCCTGGCTGCCCTTTCATGGGCCAATGTGGTGGCAGAGGTGGCGCTCAGCTCCCAGGCGGACGTGGGGTCTGTGGAAGTCCTGAAATGCCCTGCAGGACCTCCTCCTGCTGTTGCCCAACCCAGACCCTCTTCAGTGCAATGTCATCTCCAGGCACTGGCACGCTCCCAGAGACAGGACCTCCCTGCCCCATGAGTCAGCTACTCCATCCTGACCCCATGGAAGGTGCGCGCTGGGGGTGGGGGTGAAGGGCAGGAGGAGCTGCCTCCCCTCCCCTGGGGAGCCACTTGCCTGCTGAGGCTGGTGGTGGGGCAGAGGCAACCTCATATCCTGCTTTTCTGCCAGGGAGCTTCCCTCCAGGGCCTCCCCCAGGGCCCGGGTGAAGGCGTGAGAAGTGCTTCTCAGAAGCTTGTTCGTGGAATCCTCCTCCAGGCTGGAGCCTCGCTGGAGACTGAGCCACCTGCCAATGTGCTAAGTCAGCTCAACTCTGGATGGTGCTGCCGCAGAGGGTCTCAGGATACAGGGACCCAGTGGGGCCGCCCCTCACTACCACAGGACCCACAGTCAGTGGTGTCGCAGGAAAGCCTTGGCTGAGACTCTGCCTTGAGCTTCTGTGCTACTCATTGGCTTGGCCGCTGCCTCCAGGCAGCCCTCTTGGTAACCACACCTGCCAAACTTTCTCTTCTTGGCTTCTTGATTGTATCACCAGTCCTGCTGCAGCACGTCTCTCTGGGGTTACTCTGCCATTTTCTTGAGGACCCTTACCTGCTCCTCCCCCGAAATGGACCTCCTGAGGGTGGAGCCCACTCTGCTCTCAGTTCTCCAGCAGCTTTAGGTCCAGAGTCCCCTCCTGCTCAGTAAATAAGTGCAGATATCTCCAGCCCGAAGCTCCTTAGGGAGCCCTGTGCGATGTTCTGCCGGAAGGAAGAGTCTGAGAGGAGGGAGGTGGCCAGCGCACCGGCCGTGCCTACTGTCCCCGGCGGGGTTGCAGGGAGCACAGTCAGTGGCCCCATGACATTTCCCTCCAAACACTGTAGTTTTCCAAGAACAAGAGGAGGAGTGTGACTTGGGCAGAGGGCACACAGTGCGTCGGAGACAGAGCTCAGGGGCCCATGGCCCTTCCCACCGTGAGGACCGATGGCATTTCAGAGTGCAAGGAGACTTTCACAGAAGAGGAAACTGAGGCCCAGAGAGAAGCTGGGGGGGCCGGGTTCTGGGGCTGGTTCCTCTTCGCCTGCTTTCCTCAGGTCTCTCCTGGCAGCAGCTGGGAGCTGAGGGGCCCCACTGCCCACTCTGAGCCCTCGGCAGTTCCAACCTACCCTCCTGAGCTCTATCTCCCCCTCCTGTTGGCTTGAAGTAATGTGGGAGGGGGAGGGTAGCTGCAGGCGAGTCTCCAGTTATCACAGTCATGGGGTACCCCAGATGCCTGGCCCCCAGCACCACCTCCCAGGAAGCTCACTGCTTGCTGGCAATCTTCTTCTTCCGAGCAGAGACCAGATCATAGAAGGGGACCCGGGTGATGCTGGCTCTGGAAGGAAAGTAGGTAAAAAGGTTTCAGGGCTGAGCTGACCATCAAAGGGGTCTTATCTCCGAGGGCTTGCAACAGGTGTGGGTGTGTCCCAAGGAGGTGTCAGCTTGCCCCACTGCAAGGGAGAGGCCAGATGACCCCAACCTGGACAAGGCCAGGGTGAGTCCAGCCTCCCTGGCCTAATCCAGAGTTCCACGGGCGGGGCTGGAGAGAATAAGAGAGAGCTGAGAGCCTTAGAAATTCTGCCTCCAAATGTCCCTGGACCCCTTTCCAGGCTCCTATCGAACTCTTGGAAGAAGATGGAAAGAGCCTGGGTGGAGTCAGCAGATCTGCGTGCTCTGTCCCTCACTGGGCGAGTCCCTCCCCTCTCTGGGCCTCAGTTTTCTCGTCTGTAAAATGAATTAGTCCTGGCAGCCTCACAGGGCTGCTGCGAGGCCTGAGGGCAAAGACCCTGCAAATCTCTGGGACACGGTCCAGGTCCAGAGACTAGTCCTGGCTCTTCCTCTGGCCTACAGGACGTGCCTTTGCCTGCGTCTCCTCACGGGCTCAGAGTTGAGGTTGTCGGACTGCCCCTCACCTGGCTCCCTTCCAAGGGTCCCTCCATTGACCATCTTAGTAAATCCAGGCCCTGCACTGTGGCCTTTCTCACCTGGCCATATCCTTTCTGTATTTATCAGTCTGTGGCTCCCCAGTGCCCCCAGGAGAAACCCAAGCTCGTTGCTATGGTGACCAAGGCCTCACCATTCTTTGCAGCCTCATCTCCTACTGCTCAAACCCCACAGGGCCTGTCCCTGCACATCCAGGTCCCTGAACTGCCTGGTATTTCCTGGTCCCACACTGCCCAAAACCGGCTACCCAGGACCCTGGGGTGCTGTCCAGGTAGGTCACACACTAACTTGCCCGCTCGTTTTTGTCTGCACTGGTCCTTCCACTTAGAAAACCCTTCCCTTCACCTCCACCAGGTCTTTCCAGGGCTAACGAGAATGCCTGCACCTCCCATCAGCCTCATGAAGTTGGCGCCTCAGTCCCCTGTGTCCCGGGGCCTGGCATTGTACCTGCACAGAGGAACTGCTCACAGAATACGGGGCAGAGAGATTTGCACGCCAGAAACAGGAAGGAGATTCCGGAGTTAGCCCCCTTTGCGGCCAAGGAAACAAGGCCCTGAGAGAAGCAGGGGCTTCTGGGAAGTGACAGGAGGCCCATGCCCAGCAGCTGGCTGCTCCTTACCGGATGGCCTCGATCCATTGGTCCCTCTCCCCCGCGCTGGAGGCTGAGATCCGGTAAGACTCGTGCTTGCCCTCCACCACCTTGCCGTCTCCATCGGTCTTACAGGCTTTGATCTTCTGGCCCCGGCAGCTGGGGTTGTAGAGCTCAAGGCAGAACTGTGGGGAGGTGGCCAGGTGAGGGCAGCGGAACTGGGCTCTCCAGAAGGCTCACAGAGGACTAGACACTTGGGCAAGACCAGTGCTGACAAGTAGTAGCACAAGCCCCGCCCCAGGCCTGCCTCCTGTGAGAAGTGAAGAGGCAGGTAAAAGGTCCATGGCCTCAGGAGGGCGACTGAGACAACCCTGAGCCTGCCTCCTTCCCCACCTCCCCCGCCCCCCAGAGGGGCTGCTCCTGGTCTAGCTTCCTGGAGAGCCCAGCCCAGCCGCCCTCTCCTCCCGCCCTGTTTCAGAAATTCCCCCAGTCCCTCCCGCCTCAGGCCCCACCCCGACACCTACTGGCTTCTTGGGGTCATCCACCTTCTGCACTGAGAGGTTCTCAAGGGGTATGATTCCCCGTGGCTCCTTGTCCTGCGGAGGAACAGCAGGGAGGGTCAGAATCAGCAAATGGAGCCCTGAGGCAGAGGACAGGGAGTGAACAGGTGGGGCTCCCCAAACCCAAGAGCAGTGCACCCATCTTTCCGGATTCTGTCCAGCCCTGGAGGGGCTGGGAGAGCAGCATGGGAGGAGCCCTGACTGGGAATTAGGAGACCCGACTTTAAGCCCTTGGCCCAGCCCCTTCTCCTCTCTGTAGCTCAGTTTTCCCCATCTGTAAAATGGGTGTGGAGGTGGAGCACGTGAGGGGCCCCTAGCTCTGTGAGTCGACTGCTTAGTGGGAGTCTGGAAGGGGCTAGGGACAGGGGAGAGAGGCGGGGCGGGGG
>NW_006437738.1:1158943-1159253 GCF_000325575.1 Pteropus alecto
TGGGGGCGGGGGCGAACTCACAGTGGTGAACTCAAAGTAGTAGAGGCAACTGTCGGTCAGGATGAACCAGCGCCGTTTCCACGTCTTCACGCGGCCTCCTGCAAGAGGCCCGCAGCAGTCAGTCTTCCTCTCTGCGCCACTAGCACTTCCCTCCACGGAGAGCAGGGCCTTGGATGGTCTCCCTCGGGCCTCCGCCTGAGCCCCCCAACCCCAAGCCTGCCGCACTAACCCCCAGATGTATCTCCCCCTCACTCAAACATCTCAGCACCTCCCATCGCCCAGGCTTCCCCTGAGCTGTGAGACTCGGCAT
>NW_006437738.1:1159276-1171328 GCF_000325575.1 Pteropus alecto
CCCCAGGACAGCGGATGGCGGTTCTCTGAGCCTTCTTGACGCCCTACCCCCTCGGTTTGCTCCCTGCCTGGCACTGGGCCAAGCATTTCATCTTTCATTTGCCCGGCCACGTTCTAGAGGGTTCAAAGAATATTCACTATTAATCGCCATGACCACCTACGAGGAGGGGACCGTCATTAGTTCCATCTTATGAATGAGGAGGTCAGGTCTCTGTCAAGGTCCAACAGCAGAGCTGAGATTCGAACCCCAGTGTCCCAGCTCCAGAGCCAAGCGCTTGTCCATTTCGCTACACATTCAACCCAGTGATTATTTATTCTGTTTAGAGGCTCCCTGGGGCTGAGAACAGTCGACTGGACAGGAAAGGAGGCCTCGCCGGCTGTAGAAGAACTAGAATGAAGGTGGACTAGAATGTGGGCATAAAGAGACGCTGGGCCTTTGTGGGCCCGCAGGCCAAAGCCCTTGCTCCAACACAGGTGCCGTCCTCACCTGTCTCTGAAAGCCACTGTGCCTGGCTGGGCGGTCCCTGCTGGGAGGCGTCCGGGAGGGAGAGTGGGGGCAGGTGGGGGCAGGGGCAGATGGCTGGGCCCTGCTGCTCCTCAGCCAGTTCTGCAGCTGCTGCCCCCACCACCGCAGCACCCACCCACAGCTCCTCTCTGCCGGCCTCAGGCCCTCCCTGCCCCCTAGTTGAGGGAAGGCTCCCCTGAGCCACATCCTGTCACACTCCCTCCCCCATCATTCAGGGACACCCAACTGTCTGCCCACCAAAATATGCCACTTGCTGTCTGTGTAGCCTCGGGCTTGTTGACAGTTGGATTCCTTAGAAACCCTCTGGGAAGAAAGACAGAACTGCAGTCGAAGCTTCTGTCTGTGGATCCGTGAACCTCTTGTCTCCAGTTCCTGCTCACCCTTCCCCTCCCTCGCTGTTTCCTTCAGTCCCAGGACAGACAGACGGAGAGATGGGGCAGGCGGGCCATTGCCCTGCGAGTCGGGACACCTGGGACCATCCTGACTCTACCCTGAGGCTGCGTGTCAACGCGTGTGTGTGTCTGTGTGTGCCCGAGTGTGCAGGCAGGTCAATGCGTGTGCCCGAGTGTGCGTCTCACCCAGCTTGAGCAGCCAGCCCTCGCGGTCAGGGTTGAAAAAGGTGTGAGTGAGGTCATTGCCGTCATCCTCAGGAATGGAGAAGGGCTCACTCTTGATACTGTCGAAGAGGTTCTGCCCCAAAAGAGAAGGAAAAGAAAGTCTTGGTGGTGATGTCCATCTCAGTCTGGGGCCTGGGCCTAGCCTGACCTGTGTGGCCTCGGGCGGGTCACCGGACCCCTGGGCAAACTCCTTCCTCTCCTTTTAGCTCATCATTAGTCCCTGGCCTTCTTGGTGAAACCCTCCCTGGTTTCCCCAGGTCCGCTGGTGCCTCCCCCGCCCCCATAGTGCTGAGCGAGTGGGGTCAGAACCTCAGAGATACTGCGCCTGCTGCCTCACCCACGGCCCCCATGCTGTCCGTATTTCAACGTCAGTTGCTGGTACTGAACTCCCCGAACCGGGGAGCTCCTCCAGAGCAGGACTGGGCGTCATAGTTCCCAAGCCCCCAAGGGCCCGGTCTAAAGCAGGTTGGCAACTGTTTGCTGACTACTAGTGGATTATGGTCCTCCCCAGCCCCCACCGGAATTCCAGCCAGTGGCACGAACGCTCATGGTGGGACCAGAGCACAGGCTACTGCATCAGGCCATGTGGGTTAAAATCCCAGCCCAGTCACTCCACGGCTGTGTGACCCTAGGTCTGTCTCTCAACCTCTTCGAGTTGCTGTGTTCTTATTCCAGCACAAGGCTGACTGGCCAGGGCTCTGGGGAGAGTAAGTGGACTAAACAGGGTCAGAACCTCACCTCTCCAAGTCAATAGAAGGTGCCGAGGAGGGGGCAGTACAGACCCCGTCTGCACCTCGACCACCCAGTGCTGTACTTTCAGGCCAGGTGAGTGAACTGAAGGCTGTCATCCCTGTGCCCGAGTGAGGATGTTGGAGGCAAGGACACTCAGCTGGGACTTGTGCACTCTCACACATTTATCTGTGTGTGTGACACACACATGCACATCTGGGGCACAGCAGCTGAGGTCAGAGCCATGGGTGGGTGTGGGGGGGTCCTCTCATCTGCTTAGGTGCAGTAGCAGAGACTTCCAGGTGCACCCTGGGCGAGGGGCTGGCTGGAGGACAGAATCAAGGTAGGATGCTGACTTTGGATCTCAAGGGCAAAGACCTATTCACGGTGGGCTCTGATTTCGGGTGCAGGGAGTCCCCAGAAAGCAAATTTCAGTTCTCCATGGAGGACGTTCTAGCAGTTAGAGCTGCTGAAATATGGGAGGAGCAGTCTTCTAGGGTAATGAGTTCCCTGTCACCGGAGTTTTGCAAGCCAGGGCTGAGAGCTCCCCGTGGGCAAGTCGTGGGTGTCAGCGACGGATCACCCCTGTGTGTTCTGAATCCTCTGGGGACACCGGGTTCCATGAAACACATCACAAACTGTCTGTTTCTGCTTATTAAAATCAGACACAGTGCTAGGTCTCCATCTTTAAGACAATTAAATAATTTCTTTCTCTTGCATTTGTGTATGCTGCTATTCAGATGGTTTCCTTGAAATTTTTAATGAAAAATTTCACAAGTACTGTTTGATACCCCCCAAAGTTTTAGGTAAATGGTGTTTGCTGGTTTTTCAAGGCCTTTTCTGACCTGAGAGCTCAGGGGTGGGGGTGGGGCAGACAGAAGCAAGTTTTCCTGGGCTTGACAGAGGTGTGTTACAGCCGCAGACTCCAGTACCTGGGCTCAGCCTGGATGTGGTGGGTGGGCATGGCAAAGGGCAGGGATCACTTGCCCTTTCTGGAGCCCGTGCATCCCCTAGAGCAGTCGAGAAGCCCCATCGCCCCTCCTGCCCAAGCCCAGTCTGGCCCTAGGAATTCCCAAGTGGCACAGGCTGGTTAAACAAGGGCCTGCAGCAGGAGGGCCTTGTCAGCAAAGCTGTCAGCACAGACAAATATTTGGAAGGCCCAAAGCGGCGGGCAGGGGAACAGACAGGCCTTGGCTTCCACGACACCTGCAGGGGGCCCTGTCAGCTCCTACGGGCACCATATCAGCCTGCGCATTCTGCCCCCACAAAGAAACCAGCTCAGCTCGCCCACATTTCCTGTACCTTGTAAATACCAGCCCACTCCCCACCCCCGCACGCCCTGCTACCAAACCGCTAGGTCAGGCTGTCTTCTCCCAGCTGAGCAGTCGTGATCAGATAGACAACTGCCACCTTCCGGTGGTTCTGCGGGCCTTGCATTTGTCCCTCCCCACCCCCTCAGTTTTCCTCTGGGGAATCACCCCGACTCAAACACATACTTTCTGTCCAGGTTGCTTGGGGGAGTCAGGGTGGGGGGTCGGCACTCACTGCCCCCTAATTCCAGGCTCCAGGGTGGATGCGAATGACTCTCATCTAGCTAATCAGAGCGTTTCATCCTGCTGGCCACAGTGACTGGTTTAGGGAGGGACATGTGACCAAAGCTAGCCAATCAGCCTTAATTCTGGGACTTTAAATTGCTAAGCAAGATGGAAGCCTGGAGCTGCCTGAGCCATCTCTGCCGCAGCTTGGGGACATCCTGTTTGAGAGGAAAGCCGACATGGAGGGGAAGGCCGTTGAGAGTGGAGAGACCAGACTGAGGCCTGACCTCGCCGAGCACCTGGATCTAGTCAAACCCGAAGCTGACAGATCTGAAGCCCAAATTGATCCCTGATCTTTTCCATTACATGAGTTTAGAGTCCTTTAGGTAGGAAGCAACTGTCGGCAGCGACACACAGCCGAGTTCTCTGTTCCTAAATTGTGCCTCTGGTCACTGCAGAGGGAAGGGCTCTGGAGTCAGACGGATAATTTATGATCGAATGTGAACTCACAAACTATGACACCCCCTGACCAGCTACCCCTCTCCGAGCTCGGTTTCTCTCATTGTAAATTGGGGACGGTACCTTCTGCTGAAGGTCATCGGAGGGATTTAGTGAGAACGTGAAATACCTAGAACTGGGCTCAGACAAGGTCAATTCTGATGGAGTCACTTGGACAAGGACCCAGGAGGTTTGGGGCAGCCCACAGCAGAAGATGCTCTGAACCAGGAGACTGTTCCCTGCCCAAACCTCAGTTTCTCCACCTGTAACCCTCCTCCCCGTCCCCTCTCCTCCTCCTCCTCCTCCTCCTCCTCCTCCTCCTCCACCCTCGCTCCCTCTCCAGGCAGCTTTCTCAAGGTGAGAGATTTCTTTTGGTATTTTTCAGGTGCCTGCCAAGTGCCAGGGACTTCAAGGGCATTATCTCTGTCTCTCAGGAGGATGACATGAGGTAAGTGTCAGCCCACTTTGCAGATAAAGATACTGAGGCTTACACTCAAGGTCACACAGCCATAAGGGCAGAGCTGGGATTTTGTCTAATGCCCTCTGAGCCCACCCTCCCACCTCGTACCTTTCTGAAGCCTTTCCCAGTGGCTCACCCTCACGGTCTGCGAGCCCTTGGGGTGATCTCTCTTAAGGTCATGTATCTGCATCAGTTTAATTTCATAAATCAGGCCACTTAAAAGCATATTGTCCTCGGCAGGGCCCAAACTGGAGTAGCTTCGTGGAGAATCTGTCCTCAAAGTGGCAAACTTTGAATATCTGAAGGTGCTTAAAGCCGAGTGCTTGCTTTACATGTGGAGAAGATGAGGCCCAGGGAGAAGGTGAAAAGACACCCCGACATCCACAGCAACTACCTGTGAAAGCTTTGAACAGCAAGGACCAGGCCTGTGTGGTTGGTTCTCTTTGTGCCCTGCGAAGCTTCTGGATTAGTTAGCCCCTCCGACTACACCAGGCGCTTTGCTAAATACCTTACTTTTTTTTCTACACTAATCCTATGACCTGGAAGCTCAGACGAGTCAAGCCACTAATGTCACACAACCAGAAAGCGGGGGAGCCAGGACCTGGCTGTGGCTGTGACTCCAGAATTCTTCTCCCCTTGCTTGGTCTCTGCCTCTTCTGGCTGCCGAGGAGGATAATAAACCCTTTCCAGACCTCCCAAGCAGAGTTTGAAGCTAAATTGAGATAATAGACCTGAAAACCCTTCGAGGAGAAAGTTGCAAGCTCTATACAAATGCAGCGCATTGTTATCAACAAAAGGCTTAAATTGGGAAAAATATCTAAGGAGGGTGATGCCGAAGAAGGCTCACTGGGGGCTGGAGCAATAATGTGGCACCTGGGAGATCCTGCAGGACTGGTGCTGGCTTGTCATTAACTCGTAAACTGCCAGACAAGGTGCGTGCCCAGCTTCCTGCTTATGAGTACCACAATGGGATGAGTCAACAGTTCTCAAGTGCCTTTTATGCTGCAGGCATTTTACTAAGTGCCGGCGTTTTAAAATGATTATTAATTATTCTTTACAGTGACATAAGCCACCATTTAGAGCCTGTGCTATGTACCTGGCATGGACTATGACCTTTACATTTAAAAAAATTACTATGCATCGCAGCTCTGTGACGCAGGCATCATTGTCCTGGGTGAGGGAATAGTGGCTTAGAGAGGGTGAGTCATTACCCAAGGTCACCCCAGCAGGCAGATGGCGGGGAAGGGGGATAAGATTTGACCTGAGCTCCCGACCATGATTGATTTTCTCTTCTGGGGACAAAGGAGGGAGGTGGGCTAAGGTGGCCCTTCCCAAATAAGGGGGGCACCAGAATCATTCCAGACGCAGGCCCCCGCACCCCCAGACTTCCTCAGCAGAGACATGCAGGGTGCTAAGCCAGGAGGGCGGGCTTCACGCCGTCTCCCCACCCCTGCTGTGCTCTGACCAGGAGAGGACTGAAGCTCTGTTGAGCTCTGGGGTGTCTCTGGTCCTAGAAATGAACTGTCAATTCATTTTTGCTGAGCCAGGCTCTGAATCTCACTCCTGTGTTTATGAATCTGCTTCTGGCTCCCTTTTGTCCATAGGAAACAGGTGAACTCCTGAAGCCATCATTCGAAGCTCTGCACACTCCGGCCCCACCTTGCCACCCATCACTGTGTCACTGTCCAGATGCACCCACACCCCCGGCAGCCACTCTGGATGCCCCTCCTTTTCTGAACCACGCCAGGCCTGGGTTCTGGCCACTTCTTCCTGGAATGTCTTTTCTGTGCTTCTCTGGAGTAACTCCCACTCGACCTTCAAGGCCCAGTTCAAAAGTCACTTCCTCTGTGAAGCCTTCTACGATGGCACCTTTCCCTGCCCCCAGGAGAGTGACAGTAGTGTCCTCTGCACCTCCACAGCTACGTTCCCATAGTGAGCACAGCATGAATCACCCAGAGCTGTAATTCACATGTGTATCATCTTTCCACCAGACCCTGAACTTGGCCTGGGTAGGTTGATTCATCCCTGGGTGCCCCTTGCCGGGCACAGGGTCTGGCACAGTGTGACAGGGGTGGCGGCCATTTGAAAAGGAGACGACAGGCCTGGGTTCAGCCCTTGAGCTGACGCACAATCTGGTGGAAGACCTCAGTTTCCTCCTTGCTGGAGGCGGGTGGGGTTTGGGCACAGAGTGTGAGGGTTTTCAGCTCCTACACGCTGAGAACCTCAGAATCTGGGGTTCCAAGAAATCGAGGCGCCCTTTCTAGAAGCTGTGAAGGGTGAGTGCCCGGAGTACCCCAGGGCTTGAAATCGGGCAGGACCTCCTAGTGGTCTGCCTCTGGACATCCTCCTTAAGACGGCGGCCACTTGGAAAGGGCCATCTCAGGGCCGACGTCTTTTTGTGGTGGTCCATCTCAAGACAGCCACCGACTCCCCGGGGGTTCACCTCACAGGGGTCCCCCGTTGGAGTCGTCTATCTCAGGGGAGTGGCCCTTGGGCTATCAATCTAAGACGGGCCACCCCAGGTGCCTGGGGACTGGGCTGGGGGGGTCACGCCCCTCTTACCCGCAGCTGCTCCTCGGGCAGGTCGCTGCCGTCATTGATGCCGCGGTTCATGGACACAAAGCGCTCGAAGGGCGGCCTGTCCCGGACGTTGGGGTTGTGGAGGCTGGTGTTGAGCATGATGATGGAGAAGGACAGGACGTAGCAGGTGTCTGTGGTTTGGGACAGCGGGTCAGAGTCCTGGCCCTGGTCTCTCTTCCCTCCTCTGCCCTGACCCCTTTTAGGGATCAAAGATCAGCCATCTCACGGCCCCAGAGACCCACTCTGTCCTCCTGGCTTGGCATTCGAGGCCCGGCCTCACTTCCCACTCTTAACTGGACTCCCTGCTTCAAAGAAACTCCAGCTGTCACGTTCCGAGCCCCTCCCTGCCTTCCCACCCCTGCATTTTTGCTCTGGCTGGCCCCCCTGCCAGGCACGTCCTCCCCTTCCCTTTCCTACCCATTCAAACCCTCCTTCTTTTTCAACTCCAGCTTCAGCCCTCCTCCCCGCCGAGCCCTCCCAGCCCCGCTGCCCACTCTGTTCTTTGCCTCCTCGGATCTCGGAGAACACTTATTGTTGGCACCACTGTTCAGGGCTTAGTCACGTGTTGCTTGGTAATCTGGCTGGCATTGTGGGGCTTCTGGAGCCAGAGCGACTGTTCGTTCCATGATTCAGACATTCACGTGCAGGGGGCAGCGAGCCTGGGTGGAGCACTCGGGAGGGAGGTAACTGCTACGCTGTGGTTTATGTCCAGAGCCAGGGAAGTCCTACTGTGTCCCCAACGCTCCAATCGACTTTGGGAAAGTCCCTGACCTCTCTGACACTCAACTTCCCTATCTGTGACACTGGGAGGTTTAACTTTGAAGTAGCTTCATGTTCTATAGAACATTAGCGATTCTACCTCTGATAACGGCGGCACCTAACATTGTTGGTGCTTGCCCTGTGCTAAGCAAGTCCCATCTGCATGATGACTCTGTGAGGCAGGTACGGTTACCACCCCCACTGTACAGATGAGGAAACCGAGGCACAGGAAGGTTAAGTTACATGTCTGAGGTCACAGAATTAAGATGTAGTTGCACTGTGATTCAAATCTGGTGCTTTAAAATTCCTTTGTTCTTACAAATATTTATTGAGTACCTACTAAGTACTGCGGGCTGGGGACTCACAGGTGAATAAATAACTGATGTGGCCCTGCCCTTGTGGGACATTGAGACTTGTGGAGCTGGCCGATAAAACGAGCAGGCACTAAAATCATCATCTATGACTACGAGCCGGGGCAGACGCTCTGTAGGACTTGTCCATGGACACATAGCCAAGGAGTGGCGTGTCCCTGGACAAGTCACTTTACCTCTCTGAGTCGGTGTTGCATGCGGGGATGAGAGTACCACAGACCTCGTAGAGCGGCCGTGAAGATTAAATGACGCCATGGGTAAAGCACTTAGCGCATGGGGAGACTCGAGAAATAAAACTGGTTACTGTCGTCATGGTAACTTCAGATCCCGAGAAGAGTCCAGGACCAGTTGGCCGCGATGGCTTCTCATCCACCCTGTGCTAGGGAGTATGGAGGACTGACCTTCATTGATATCCTTCTGTGTGCCTTTGCCTCCTATGTCCTGCTCAGGCTGTTTTATGCCTCTGGGTCATTTCTTGAACTAGAACTCCTGACCAAAAGGCCTTTTCACCCTTTGACTTCCTGGAGAACTCCTATTCATTCTTTGAAACCCCATTCAGACCTCTCTGCCTCTGGGAAGCCATCTTGGACATGTGGACTCCCCTGGCCCTGCCCTCAGACAGGTGTGCTGCTGCCCTGCCCCGCCGTGCCATCATTTTCTGTCATCTCTCCCAAAGGTCAAGCCCTGGGGCAGCTCTGCCCAGCAGGCAGAGGGCCTGGCACAGGGCTCCCAGGATCTGGGTGCTTGAGGGAAGCCCGAGGGGGTGGGGTGGCCATGGTGCTTTGGGAAGCTGATCAGTGTCTGACAATGCCGAAGGGTTTCTGGAGCCCCAGATCGCACCCCACACTGGCACCTGTGGACTGGAAGACGCCCGGGTTGCAGAGGCAGTATCGAGTGGCAAAGGTTTCCATCATCCGATCGATCTTCTGGGCCTCGCCAGGCAGCCGGAAGCTCCACAGGAACTGCCTGGGGAGGGAACAGGGCTGTGGGCAGTGGGGTGGGTGGGGACTCTCAGGGACACCTTGAAAAGCTACTCTGCCTCCCCCACACGCTTACTCTCTTTATCCTACAGATGGGCGAATCTGCACCTGTCATCTAGGCTCATGGGGAGGAGTAAGTGGCATTTGTCTTGGTGAGCACCAGGCTTGCAAGAGGTTTCCAGGAAATGCCTTTTTTTTTTTTTTTTTTTCTGAATATGAGAGTAAGTATGAGCTTCCTTTTGCCCATCTGAGTCCTATCACCTTTTGTGGTCCAGGACACCTTAGCCCATGAGGAACCTCTGCCTGCCCCAGGTTCTGCAGCTCCCCCTTCCTGACTGTGGGGCCCTGGGCAAGTGCCTTCCCCCGGTTGGGACACCTTTTCTTGGAATCTAAGCTTCTAGCCCTGGAAGTCGACGATTTCCACAGCTTTACGTTCTACCCCTTGAGGTCACGTGCTGTGCCTGCGCCCCTCACATCTCCTGCGGGGCCTCTTACGGGCCCGGGCACCCAGGAGCTGCCCTGTAAAGAGCTGTCGAATGTGAATGAATGAATGAATATTGGAGCCTATCCCTCTCCCTCACAGAGCATGACGGTTGGAGGGAAGGCCACGTTGCCCGGATGGTATTGTCTTCTTTCTTTTCTGCCTTGAAAACTCCTAATCAGCCTTCAAAGTCCAGCTCGAATGCCCCTCTCCTGGGAGCCTATTTTTCCAGGCATTGAGCAGCAACGAGACTTCTTGAACACTTACTGTGGGCCGACTCTAAACACTTTCTCGTTCAGGCCTCACAACCATATGAGGTCGGTGCTATGATCCCCAGATGGGGAAACTGAGGCACACAGAGTTTTTGTGTGTGTGTGTGTGTATTTTTTTGTGTGTGTGTGTGGCTTGCCCAAGGTCACAGTGGGTGTCAATGGCAGAGCTGGGATATGAACAGGGCAGTCTGGCCCCAGAGTTTGTGTTCCTAACTGATATACTATAATGCCTCCTGTAGTCGTAAAAGTAAGAATAGAAACTACAATACATTAATTAGAAAGTAATAAGTAATAATAATGTAATACACACCACGCTGTATTCATAGAGTACATAAAACAAGCACTATTCCGAAAACTGGCGGGACTGGCAGTAATAATAGTAATACCAATTACACTGATTAAATATTATTATAATAACGTGGGGATGTAGTAATACCAGCAGGAGAAGCAGCGACGAGCCAGGCAGTCCACAGCTGTCACCCCTCTCAGCCTCCGCTGTAGGAGGCAGGTACTGTCATGCATTAAGTTTTGCTCCTGACACTTTGTGGTCATGTGGATTGTGACGTCCCTGACCCCCGCAACTCCTGGCCGTGCCACCTTCGAAGGCTGAGCCCCTGCCCCCTGGACTACTCACCTGAGGGCCTGGACGAGGTTGAGGTTGGCGAACTCATGGCAGTCCACGAAGGCCTGGAGGACCTGCAGGTTGATGGGGTCCCTGGGAAGGGGGCAGAAGGGAGGGTGGGGTGCACTGAGGAACTTCCTGGTACCCGCCTCCCGGAGAGGGTTGAGGTGAGGGAAGGGGAGGGGATAGCTGTCCCCCTTCCGGATCCAGCCACTGTCTGTTCTGCTCACGTTAGCGTCACCCACGTCGTTCCCTTTAGCCACGTGCACGCCCTCCCACCCATGAGCAGACCCCCAGCACCCCATGGCTCGCCAGCACCGTTCTCACCTAGGAGGAGGGTCTGTCTGGCTTTGGAGCGGCTTGCCCTGACTCGAATCTTTCCTCTGTCACTGCCTGCCTGAGTGACCTCACTCAAGCCGCGTGACCTCCCCAAGCCACAGTGTCCTCATCTGTCAAATGGAGGCAATCATGCCTAAGCCCGTTCCCCGCTCTTCTCAGCTCTTAAATCACGAAGTGGCACCTGTGTTCCCCGCTTGCTCCGGAAAAAAAAAATGTGTTCTCTGGGGAGCCTGAGAGAAGGGTTGCTGGCGTGCTGGCCCAGCTCCGCCCTTGTCCCTTACAGTCCAACCCCACCCCCCAAACCAGCAGCCAGAGGGGTCCTCTCAGACCACGCCTCTGCCCAGAACCCTCCCGTGGATCCCCACCTGGTCACCTACTAAACCCTCCCTCCTTCCCTCGCTCCCTCCAGTCTCACTACCGTCTAGTGACTGTGCCTCTGCCGTGGGGCCTTACACTGCTGTTTCCCCTGCCTGGGGCGCTCTTTCCCCAGACCCCTCCTCTGCTCTCCTCTAAGGCAGACATCGCCTTCTCCGCGAGGACATTCCTGTCCACACTGAAGTCACAGCCCTCGACCGTGGTCCCCAGCACTTTTCACCTCCCTTCTCTGCTTCATTTGTATTCCAAAGAATTTATAATTTTCTAACACGTTTTACATATTTGGGGGTCTGTCTTCCCCACTGGAATGTGCCCCCCTGAGGGCAGGAGTTTTGTCTGTCTTAATCACTGGTGTAAATACAGGGCTTACAGTAGTGCCTGGCATAGAGCAGATAGTAACAGATATCTATTTGTGAGGAAAGAAGGAAGGAAGGAAGGAGGGAGGGAGGGAGGGAGGAAGGAAGGAAGGAAGGAAGGAAGAAAGGAAGGAAGGAAGGAAGGAAAAGAGGAAGGCAGGGCAGGCTTTTGTTCAGAATTTGGAGGGACGTGATCAGTTAGCCCCCTCGAACTCCAGGAGTTATGACTTTCCTAATATAATTCACTCTCTCACTCACTGCACACACACAGATATCCACACTCATTTTGCACACTTGCACACCCTCATTCCCTGCTTCCCCAAGGCCCCATCTCCTTACCTCTCCCCCAGGTAGGCGCCGATGGCCGTCTTGTTGAGGCCCTCGCCCTTATACAGGAACTGGGCGATGTCCTGGGCATCCGGGGTCAGCAGCTTGTGCTCAGTGAGATACTGGATGCCCTGGAGATGGTACACAGAGCCATGAGCAGCCCCTGCACAGCAGGTGGCTCGGGAGCAGGAAGGAAGGGAGCCCCCGTGGCCAGCGCGTGCAGGCC
>NW_006437738.1:1171496-1205150 GCF_000325575.1 Pteropus alecto
TTTTTTTTTTCTCGCAGGTAATCTATGTCCATTGTATAAAAATTAGGGAAAAAACCCAGCTAAATCAAAAGGAGAGGAAATCGCCCAAGTCCTACCACTTGGAGGTAGACAGTTGCTATGGTGGTGACTTTCGTTCCCTTTTTGTATGAAAGTGGGAGCGTGCCACGCCTGCCACAGTGGAACCTGCTTTTCTGATCTGACAGTGTCACGAACATCTCTCCCCACCACTCAGGCACACGGCGTCTGTCATTCTAATTTTAGGAGTTTCAGGAGTTGGCCTCTGGTTTTCTGTGACGGTTCCTTTGTGTCCTTGTTTGTTATGGAGAAGAGGCTTCTGAAAGATGGGGGTTCTGTTTGTGGGTGCCAGGCAGAGGGTCCTGGGGGCCCCTCAGTGGCCCCTCCTAGGTGCTTGGGTGGGAGTGTGAGTTTGTGTGAGTGTGTGTGTGTGTGTGTGGTCCCTGCGGATGGGGGCAGGGGTCTGATTGTTGCGGCTGTGGGATGTGAGTGGATATGTGACTCTGGACCTGTGACGGGGAGGGAAGTCAGCCTTCTAAGCCAGAGCAGTAAATTTCCAGGGCCCCTTGGCTGCCCTGAGCCACCTCCTTTGTGTGTCAGCTTGTGGCTCCCTCCTGTCTCTGTTCCTGCAGGAAAGGAGCCCACAGCCACCTAGCAGGGCAGGGGAGGGGGCTGGGGTTGCTCCTGGGCCAGTGAGGTTGTTGGAGGGGGCGGTGTTAGGGTGGGGAGAGCAGTAGCTGAGCTCTCAGTACTCTGTGCTAGCACCCCAGATCTGCCGCACCCCCCGCCCCCAGGTGGGTAGTTAGAAGACACTTCTGGAGACTGAGCTCCAGAGTCTAAAGTGCCCCCTGTCCAATGCCCCACTCCCAGAGGAGGAAACAGAGGCTTAGTGCCAAGGGACCCCAGGTCCATGGACATCACAGACTCCACCCATCCTCCGGGCTCCCACCTCATGCCTGGGGCTGCTGTGCTGTGGGTGACAGAGCCCCTAGCCGTGATTGGCTGTGGGGCACTGGACAGATGCAGAGCCCTGAGGGGTCTCAGTTTCCTCATCTGTAGGGCGGATCATTGTGTCAACTGAGGGAACCGAGAGAACACTGTGGAGGTGCCCAGCATGCGGTACCCCCGACCCCATGGCCCAAGTCCTCCCCACCCCACCGCAACTGCCTACCTTCACGGGGTCCATATTGAACTTCTTGCGCCCAATGCATAGCTCCTTCTCCTTCTGAGCCATCCGGCTGTAGAAGTAAAGATGTCAGTGTGGGCTGCCCCAGGACCCCAGGGCACACCCTCCAACACCCAAGGACCCTCGAGGACCACGAGTGCTCCCCTCAGCTAGAGCCAATATTCCCTAGGGGCCTCCAAGGCGAGGGTGTCCCCAGGCCGTGTGTTGAAATCACCTGTGAGACCATGAGAAATGCAGGGTCTGGGCTCCCCCAGAGCTACCACACCGGACCCGCCACTCCGGACCCGCCATACCGGACCCTTCCAATGGGCCCAGCACCACGGCCTGGGGAGCCCAGTGGAGCATTTGGAGGGTCCCTGTGCTTGGAGTGTGAGCAAGGTAACGGGGTGGCTGGGTGGAGAGCACAGGCTCTGGATCTGGAGCCAGCCTCCTGGTGCAGATCCTGCTCTAACACCTACTGGTGCGTGCAGCCTCCCCGGACAAGCCGCTGCATCTCTCTGGAACTCCAGTTTCCTTGTCCGTAAAATGAAGCAACATCGCCACCTGCCTCCCAGCATTGTTGGGAGGTTAAGGCGCTGAAAAGAGCTGGTGGTAATTGCTCGGGCAACGTTATGTTGTTACTGTTGGGGCGTGACCAGAGAATCTGGGGACGGGGCCACGCGGGAGTGCACGTGTGTGTGCCTGTGCACAACTAGGGGGGCCGGGGCTAGGCGGGTGGAGATCAGAGGCATCAGAGAGCTAAGGGGCAGGGTGCAGATTTCCTGGGACACTGGATATAAGAGTCAGCGCCCTCGGGCCCTAGTGGAGAATGTAGAGAACAACATTCTCATCTTGTGAGTGGGGAAACTGAGGCCCAGAGAAGGGAGGTATCAAAGCCAGAGGGAGTTTTCCTATAGAAGGAGAATGGTGAATGACACCCTGTAGGTGGGGTGAAGTGGACCAGCCTTGGTCCTGCCACAAGCTTGGTCCTGTACTCTGGAGGCCCTTGGCTTCTCCATCCTCATCCTTCGGGCTGAGTTTTCCTTCTCCCTGGCTCATCCCATGGTGCTCCTGGGTGGCGATTATTCAGGGGCTGTGTCAGAGTGCGTTGGGAAGGACTTTGGATGGAGGAAATGGGAGGATGGGGTGGTGTCTCCAGAGGGAGCTGTCTGTCTGGAAGCGAGGATGGAGTCTCAGGATGCGCTGTTCCTATCTCGCCACTGCTGCCTCCTCCTCCGGGGTGGGGGGGGTCCCTGATTCCTGACTGTACCAGGGCCCCAGCCCAGGTGTGTCCCCTGCTCATTAACGATGTGTGACATCCTTAGGAAGCCACCATGGCAGCTTCCTAGGATCCCCTGGCCAGGACGCTCACCTCTCCTGTGCGGTCTCGAAGCAGTCGATTTGGGCAAACACATCTGCGATCTCATCCTTCAGCTTCTGTGGTGGTGGTGGGGTGCATAACAGGGAGGGAGAGTCAGGGGCGGAGGCCAAGACAGAAAGGGTTTCACGACCCTCCCTCACAACCACTCCCACCCTTGGGCGTGACTCCCGAACGGCTTTGTCTTGACAGATCCCCTCCCCAGATGTCTCATAACCTCAGACTTCCAGGCCGAACTAGCGCCTCCGTATCCTCTCTTCCATCACCTCTGACTTGGTAGGGGGCAGTCCCCAAGTCCCCACCCTTTGCCCCACTCTGTTGCCAGCATTCCCCGCTCTCCCCTCTGCAGCCGTAAAGTCTCCCGCCCCCGAGCCAACCAGCAGACGAGCCGTCCTCCACCTGGCTGCCATCTTTCTGAAGCACACTTGGCACCCGTCCTGCCCCGTTCACACTCCTTCCGTGGCTCCCTCCGTCCCCCTCCGCACCCCGCAGCCAGGAGGCACGGATGCTGGCCCTGTGGGCAGGCCTCGGCTCTGCTTGTTTCCCTCCATCCGTCCGTTTGCTCTGTCACTTGCCCCTGACTCGGTGCCTGCTGTGTGCCAGGTACTGTGGGTACACCAGGTCCTAGACAGCCCAGGCCCTCTCCTCAGGGGCTTTGCAATCCCAGTGGAATTTACAGAAGAGGACACTGAGACTCGGAGAGGTGAAGTGACATGTCCAAGTTCTGACTTCGAGCCTCTGCTTTCCCTGTTTCACCTTGACCCTGCAGGGGACTCCCGGTGGCAGAGGAGAGGCCCCTAACTCTGCCAATTGCCACTGCTGGACAGACAGGGCAAAGTGGCAGCTCCTTCAGCACCCCACTGCAGGGCAGCAGCATGAGCGTTGGCATGAGACCCCGAAAGGCACCCGGCTCTCCCTTACCTCCCCTGAGATCTGTGGGCTGGAAGTGGTTCTGGGGGCTTGTCCTGGGCCCCAGGGACAGCATGGGGCCTGGAGCCTGTGTCTGAGCTCAGTCAGCTCCTATCCACGTGACCTCTGCCAAGTCACTGAGTGGCTTCCCCACAAATAAAGTGGGGCTCACTTGCAAATATTAATTTGAGCATCTACTATGTTCTGGTAATTGGGCTGTGGATACAGCGATGGGCAAGACAGACCCAGGCTCTCCTTACATGGAGCTCGCGGTCTAGTGGGGCTGGAATCATGGGGAAATGAAAAGGCAGTGCGGAAAATGATCCCAATAATGATGTGGAAAGAGCCTGGCACATGGTAGGTGCTCAATAAAATGCTTGCTGAGCGAATGCTTTGGGGGACACGTGTTGGTGAGGGAGGGGGATGGTCCCAGTCACTGTAGCCAGGACGGTCAGGGTGGCCTCTAGAAGAAGGCGGCACTTGAGCTGAGAATGAAATAACAGGAAGGAAGAGCCATGACGAGAGCTTGGGAGAGTTCTAGGCTGGGGCGACCGCAGGTGCAAAGGCCCAGGGGCAGGACTGAGCAGGAACAGAATGGGGGCCTGTCTCCGAAGGCCATTTAGGGGGATGAAGCTGAGATCCAACATGGGATGAGAGTTGATTGAGGCCACCCAGGGGAGAGTAGAACCTACTATGTGATGAGGTGTGTAGAGCCCCTGGCAGGCTCCATACACAGTAGGGGCTTAATCCATTGCTGTCCTTCCCTCTCCCACTCCCTCAGCTCTCTTCTGGCATCTGAGCCCAGGAGGGTGAGAGGAGGGGGCAACGTCCCTTGGGAATTCTGTTCTTCCTCATTCCTGGGGGGCTGGGGCTGAGGCTAGATGTGGCTGGAATCTGGCCTCCCCCATGACCAGGCCGGGGTGCGAACATGTGTGAGTATTTGTGAGTGTGTGTTCTGAGGGTATGTCAGCATGAATACATGTGTGTGTGCAGACGTGAGCATGTGCATTTGTGAGTGTGAGTGTATGAGTGTGTACTCACCTGGATGTCCTCCAGAAGCTGCTTCCGATGCCACTTGATCTGCTGCAGCTCCTCAGTTTCCACACTGCTCAGCTCCACTGGGTCTAGAGAGAGAAGAACCAGTGGCCACTTACCGCCCTCCCCTCCATCACTCAATTCAAGCCACGTTGGCCAGCGTTCAGGGCCCTCTTCCCTCCAGAAACCCATCACTTGTGTGTCCTTTTCACTCAGGCCTTGGCTCAGATGTCACCTCTTCCAAGAGGCCTTCCCTGACTATTCTGTCTAACTCAACCCCTTCCCCACCCTCTCCTCCTACCCACCTTCCTGTTTCTTCTACTCCCCTGGGAACAGATGCTCTGAAATGATCTTGCGTATTAGCATCTTTTCTATTATATGCATACTTTCTCAGCTCCAGGAAAGCCAGCACTTCGACTATTTTGTTCACTCTTGGATTCTCAGTAGCTAGAAAGATCTTGACTACATAGCAGGTACTCAATAAAATCCTTCCCTGGAACTTTAATTTACTTCCTTATTGGATCATGTGTCTGTCATTTATTCACTTATTTCTTTGCACGACCAGGGAGTAGAGCATCACTTTTGTCTCACATCCCATTGGCCAAATGTAGTCATATGGCTACACCTAGCTGCAAGGGAGTCTGGGAAATGAGCCTATAGTAGTTGAGACTGGATTTGGGGAAACATTTTGCATTTTCTGCCTCAGATATTGAGGCTCAGAGAGGTGAGGTGACCTGGTTAGGGCCTCAGAGGGATGAGATGCTGAACTAGGGCTGACCTTGGATTGGGCTGACTACAAAGCCTGTGCTCTTTCTTCTTTACCTTGAAATGAATTAAAAGAGCTAGTATGTGCCAGTCAGTATTCTGTGCAAGGTGCTGTCACTGTTCCCACACTCAAGTCAGATGGCCCACCTCTACCTCCCATTGTGCTTCTTGTTGTATCCGCAACACTCTCCTGGTCAAAATCTCTGTGGACTCCCCATTATTTAGATGAAAAAGTCCTCATCCTGGTCCCCTACAGTCCCCCTGGTCTCTCCAACCAGCCTTTCCCCCACTATTCTAAACAAGAGCCTTCCAGTCCAGCTAGCCAGCTTCTCCCTGCTCCTAAAGTGCCTAACTCTCAGTCTTACTCCCTCACCTTTGCCTATGTAGTGTCTCCACCTGTCTGCCTATCCAAATCCTCCCTGGCTCTCAAGTTCTAGCTCTGGGAAGGGCCTGGTCACGTTTCTTAAAGGTTTTACAAGGATGGACATTATCTCCCCTGAATGAAAACAAAGAGACTATCAAGTCCTCCATTTCTCTACTTATCCATCCTGTTGACTGAGCAGCCATCTTGGATTTTGAGATGAGAGCTGGGTCCAGAGATGGCAGGGCACCGAGCTAAAAGGAGTCTGGGCTCTGGGTTACTGTGTGGACTTTTCAATGAGAGAGAAATAAGTTTTGAGAATGTCTCAGTCACCATTATTCTGAGTCCTTTTTTTTTTTTACAGCAGCCAGACCTGAAACTTAACTGATAGACTGTCCTTATCTATGAAATATGAACCATAATCCTTACCTAGGGTGTGGTTGTCAGTATTAAAAGAGCTGAACTTTGTCAAACACCCAGTAAATATCTGACATATGGTAAGGGTCCAACACATGTATAATGGATGTTATGTTTTGTCATCCAGCTTTCCTCTTCAGGACCAAAGCACCCATTCCCACAGCTGCTGGGAGTATAGCCTGCTGAAGGCTCATAGCTGAGTCCCTCCCTAGGAATGTGCCTCAGCCAAATGGATCTGTCTCACCCAAGGACACGCCCCTCCCAAAAGGCAGTCTCTGAACTTGAGCCAGTTTTCAGACCCAGAACCTACTGACTAAAGGACAGGCTGGGTCCTCAGAAAGAAGAGTCCTGTGACACTTTTGCAAACATATATGGTAATGACTCCCCTGGTCAAATAGCCAAGATGGATCTGTCTGACTCACCAACTTAAAGTTAAACGAGCCCAGTAGCGATCCTTTGTACGTGGTTCTCCTAGGGACAGGCGTGAGCAGAGTCAGAAGTCTCCAGTCAGCCCTGTGGGCAGGTGGCCCAGAACCCCATGTCATCTGTGTCTGTTGCACCAGGACCTGTTCCTTAGCTCACACCATGCCTGCCTGAAAGGGTTCCTGGTGACTTTCTGATAAAGGAGGGAAATGTTTGAGTTTGGTTCCGGGTTTGGGTACAAGTTAAAACTAGACAGCTATTGAACTATATAGCCTTGCTCAAAGGTGTTCTGGAAAGACAGTGGTGAGAACTTTGGGCAGGGGACCTGTTAATCCATTTCATGTGGAAAGAGAAGTGGCCTGAAGTAAGAATACACATATATTCATGGGCAGTAGAGGATGGCTTGCCTTCTTGGTCAGAGGCTGGAAAGAAGAAAGATTAGAAGACTGGGAATGGAGAGGTCTGGAGAAGAGGCCAGTGGATGGCCCTCTGGGAGCGGGCACAGAGTGGGAAGATTTTTGTAAAGCATACTTATGCTCCCCAGCAAGCACCCACCACAGGAGAGGCACGAAACCACCAAGCAGCCGGAACGACTCAGCCAGTTGACATAAGCCAGTCTCTGAATGGCCAGCTCAGTGTCGGTACAATGGCACATGAATGAAGTAGCCGCGTGGCCTGGGTGGAGACTATGTGCAGGCCCACTCACCCAGGCTCCCTGTGCTATCGCTACTGCTGAGTATCTGATCTGTCAGCAACCCATTGTTTCTTGAGAAGAGACCCACTGTTTCTTGGTAGCAACTTGGTCACACTGGATCCCTTCTATTCTGCAGAGGCCAGCAATTCATCTTGACTGGAATTCACATGTGTTACGGATTCACAGATGTGAGGGCCTTTTCTGCCCACAGAGTCTTGGCTGGCATTGGTACCCAAGGGTTTCCAGAGAGTTTGATCTGCTGACACAGAACACTGCGTGACATCACATTAGACCGTGGGGACCTTTTTACAGGAAAGGAGGTGTGGGAGGAGCATATGGCCATGGGACCCTCTGGTCCTCTGAACATTTCACAACCAGAAGATGCCTCTTGAAGGTGTGGCAGAGGTGTCAGCTTGGAGATGGTGTCCTGCTTGTCCAGGATGCACTCTATGCCTTAAATCAATGACCGTTAGATGATGCTTTGCCCTCAGTAGGTAATCCACACGGATCCGGGAGCGAGAAGGAGGAGGGGATCCACCACGATCCCCCCGATCCTCCTCCAGGTGACTCACTTGGGAGTTTCCTTTCTGTTCCTGAGACTCTGAGCTCTGCAGATCTAGAGTTCCTGGTTACCAAGCTGTGGGAGAGGTGGCCCTCACACCAGAGGGCAGAGCGAGAGGTCCACTAAGCTTTAAGTTCACCTACTCCATGCCAGCAGCTTCATATAAATCGTGTCATTTAATCCACACAACTCTGTCAAGTGGGTCTTTTTCAGAAAGTTGAAGACACTGAGGCTCAGAGAGGCAAGTGATTTCCCCCCAGGTTACATAGCCAAGAAGTGACAGTGCTGAGATCAGAACCTGGGTCTGTTGACACCCAAGACTCTGTCCCTGGAGAGGTGGATTCTGCATGCTGTGGGGACATTCAGGGATGGAAGGCCTTAGGGGCCATCTACGCAGAGACACTAGCAGGAACATGGCAGGAAGAGCCGCGCTGGAGGCTGGGCCGGGACTCCTCTGTCGGGAGCGGTAGGCAGGCTGAGCGCCATCGTGGAAAAACCCAGGCACCTCTAGTTGACTTCGGGGTGAAAGATCAGACTTTTGTTTTATTTGTTTGCTTCCCATTGTTCTTCTGTTGGCTGGGACTTGTGTCCTGAGACCAGTTTCTGCAATAAACTGGTGGGGGCCCCGTGATTTTTTCAGATTGGCAGATTGTCCCAGAGAAGCCAGGATGGGTTTTAGCATTTCAGTGGATAATCCTCAGCGTCAGGAGATAAGCTATGGGCTCCCAAGGCCCGGTTCTAGCTGACTTCTCTCCTCACCAGGTTTCTTTAGCTCTCAGCTCCTCTTGCGGGCCAAGGAGCCACACACACCCCCACAGCTCCAACCCCTTCCTGAGTTTCAGATCCTTCTATCCACTTGTCACTGCAGCTGGTCATTGTGATCAAACCGGAAGTCCCAGAATTACCCATTTTTTTTCTGAGTTCTTGAGCTCTGGGATGGTCCCTTAGGTACCCTGGCTAGAACCCCTGGAGGGACCTGGACGCACCTCTCTGTCTCATCCTCATGTCTCCTCCTCAGCAAGCCCTATCTGTGTTCTTTCTGTTCCCATGGCCCCCAGACTCACCCAGACCATGGGCTCCTGTCTCTGGGGGACGCAGGGCCTCCCCATGTCTCCCTGCCTCCCTCCACTTGGCCTTTCCAATCCAGTTTCCCACGGTGTCCCATAGTCCTGGGGATAAAGACTCCAATTCTTACTGCAGGTGTGTCCCCATCCTCACCTCACACCGTACCCTGCCCGCTGCCCACGGCTCGAGGTCTCACTGGCTGCCCGTCATCTGCTGCCGTGTACTCCTCTGTCTGGAATGCCCTTCCTTCTCCTCTCTACCCAGGAGCTCCCACTCTTCCTCACGACGTCCTTTCAGGTGACTCCTGTGCACCACTAGGGCACCGTGCTCTCCCTCACCTCCTTCCCACTCACTGCAGCGGGTCTCGGATCTGCGTGGCTCAATACACAAGCCGAGCCGTTGGTTAAGGAAAAGTGTGCTAGGTGAGCACCTACTATGTGACAGGTCCCGTGTGCTCGAGGCTCGTCCCGTCAACTATCTCATTTGATCCCGAAGACAGCTCTGGAAGGAAGGTATTTCTAATCTCATTTTGTAGACGAGACACCTGAGACTCAGAAGGGTTAAGTGCCCTGCCCAAGGTGACACAGTTGGAAGTTGGTGGAGGTGGGATTCACACCCAGGCCCATCTGGGGTTCTGAGGCCTTGACCCTGATGTTAACCATCTGAAAACAGCCATACAAACCATCCACGCCCCATCAGACGCCAACCCTGGATATTCGGACACGAAAATGCTGGCCATGGCCACATGTCTGAGAATGAAGATAAGATGCAGAATGATGCCTACGGTCTGAACCCCTTACTTTTTTTTGGGTAAGAAATAAAACAATGCAAACATCTTAGAGCTAGGGACACTGAGGCACGAGTATGGCTGGAAACGGTTTCCCAGGAGAGTGGGATGCTGCGGAGGGAATGAGGGGGGTTGTTTGCATGTCTTTTCCTACAGCTCCTGGTCCTGACCCGAGCAGGTGGCAATTGGCCAAGTGCATTTGAACCTGACAGACAGTGCTGACAGCCCAGAGACTGCTGCTCACCCATCACAGGGGGACACAGGGGGGCCTTCCAACCCTCCACCTATTTGTTAAAAAGTGGGGGTTTCCTCCGCAATTCGGAACTGACGAACTGAGGTTCAGGAAGGGTGAGGAGAACACATCCTGAGAGTGGCTGCTTCTGATTCCAAGCCTGTTTCAGTCATTGGTGTGGCTCACGGGAGGCGGATTTTTAATAATAATAATAATAATAATAACAACTAATAAAACACAAAAGATAACAACACGATAATAACAAGTGTCACCCCACAAACTCTGTTTACCCGCTACTTGGCTCTGTGCTTTTCACACCTCTTATAGGCCACCGTGGACTATGACACCCATGCCCGGGCTGGGGCTGCCCTCTACCCCCCATGCCCAGGCCAACCACGCATGGCCTGGTGCCTGCCCGACCATCTCCCCTGCTCCGCTCCACTTCCCCTTTGTCCTTCCTCTTTCCCATCATATTTTTAGCCGTCGTTCTGCTTACAGCCCCGCTTCCAGGACAGCTGGCCTCGCTTCCCTTTTTCCGGAGCAGGAGGAGGGTGCTCTGCTGAGGCCCGGAGGGCAGAAGCTCCTCAGAGCCTGGTGGGAAGGCCACTGGAGCAGAAACGGGGTGTCTGGGGAAGCAGCTCCCCGCCCCAGCCTGCCCTGCGGGCGCATCGGGAGCATCACATCGTGTGGTTTCCTCCCCCCCGCCGCCCCCACTGAGCTGCCTCTATTTTTAACTGCACCCATCCTGCCTGCACCGAGCCAGTGCCGTGTTTGGTCACACCGGGGCTTTGTTGCCTGGACCTCTCACCTTCCTGGCAGGCCCTGGGGGAGGGAGGCTGACCTGCTTCTAGATGTCATCATACACCTAAGACTGGAGGTGGGGAGGCAGCCCTGCGGGGACCTTTACCACAGATCTGCCCATTGTACAGGTGGAGGAACCAAGGCTCATCATGACTGTTGGCAGGTTGGTGCAGAACTGGGACCTGAGCCTGGTCTGGCTGACTCCAAATCGTGTTCACCGCCCAGGTCAGGCAAGGACAATGATCCTCACTAATAGATGACAAATCTGAGCTCAGATCGGGGTAGTCACCAGGCCGTGGAGGCATTTTGATTAAGACCCAGTCTGCATAACAGAAATGACCTTCCCTTCCTCCTTCTGCCTCCTCCAGGAAGTCTTTCCAGATCTCCTCTGCCCAGGTGGAAAGAGTCACTTCCTCTCATGCTCCAGGTCCATGGTCATTTGCACATCTGCCCTGGGTCACTGTCCTGCAGATCTGTCTCCCTTTCCCCTACATCCCGGCCCAGCAGCTCCCCAGGGTTGGTTCCTGCTGTCCCCAGCATTCCACAGCACAGGGCCTACACGCCAGAGGACTATTCATAGAATAAATGAATGAATAGAAGAACCAATCAATGGAGACCTCAAATCTCGCAACAGACTGCTTGCATTGACCCCACTGAATCCACCTCCTTCCAGGCCAGCCTAAAGCAAAGCGGTGATCCCCCTTCTGGCCTCCCCTGATGCCCCTCTCCACCCACAGCCCAGGCTAACCTGGGCTCTCTCTCCTCTCAGGAGCTTGGCCCTAATCTGCCATTTAATGGTCACCTGAATTTGGGCAAGTCAGTCCTCTCCTCCAGTTCACCCCAAGAGCTTCAGTTTCCCCATTTGCATCGGGAAGATAAACGTCCCTATTCCTAAGGACTTCTGCAGGGGGAGACCCCAAAGAATGAAATGATAACATTGGGAAGACAGGCATGTGGGACGTTGCTTCACAGTCTCATGTGCCCCTCGCACCTGCTGCGACTTTGAGCCAGGGGCTTCTCCTCGCAGGGTCTCCTGCCTTATTGGCGCCTAAGACCTGTTCACTGAGCCCGTACTGTCTACAAACCCCCTGTTCCCAAAAGCCCACGGGAGAAGCTAGGGGGTCAGGGAGAGAGCACTGGGCAAGGCATCCAGGGGTGGGGAGCCCTCTGCCCCAGCAAGATTGCTTCCCTCTCTGAGTCTCCTTTGTTCCATCTGTAAATGGGGCTGTTGAAATGGATGGATGGTTCTCTATCTGTAGGGTGAGGCGAGCCCAGGGGGCGGGGTCGGACTGCTCTGTGTTAGGTTTTGTCTGAAGAAAGGGTTCTGTTGCTTAACAGGGTTGAGGCCATCTGGACCCGAGCGCCCGGCCAGCTGCTGGCAGCCCTCGTCTTCTGGAATGCTGGGCAATGTGAGGACACGGGGCACAGGGACTTGGTTCCTCTTCTCTCCACCCCACAGAAACTCAGCGTTGTCCCTTCTCTCCCGTGCACCCCGTGCAGCCACCTTTCCTCCTTTTCTGCAGACACACAGCCCTGCATGCTCGGAGGGTCTCATTCCTGGCCCCCTCCACGGGCTCTGGGTGGCGTCCTTAGCCTTCCAAAGGCCACCCTCACCCCTCAAAAGCCAAACATGGGCTCCAAGGTTTCGTAACACCCAGACAGACGTCAACGTCACCAACACTGTCACCTTCAACATAAGCGACCTTTCTCAGTCCCTTAGTCTCACCTCTGGACCTTTGCACTAGCTGCTCCTTCCTCTTAGAGCTTTTTTTTTTTTTTTCTCAGAAACCCATGAGGATCACTCCCCCTCCTCCTCAGGCCTCTGCTCAAGTGGCGTCTCCGCTTGAGGGCTTCTCCACTACCCCCTCCCATCTTCTTTATCCTGCTTTAC
Source organism: Pteropus alecto (assembly GCF_000325575.1). Classification (NCBI taxonomy): domain Eukaryota; kingdom Metazoa; phylum Chordata; class Mammalia; order Chiroptera; family Pteropodidae; genus Pteropus; species Pteropus alecto. The sequence goes on from NW_006437738.1 coordinate 1,183,997, forward strand.
TACTCTTCATTCTGCGTGTGACATTAATATATTTGCTGTCTGTCTCCCATCTGGAATGTAAGCTCCTGAGGGCCAGAACAGTGCCTGCTTTGTTCATTGTGCTCCCAGCACCAGAAACACAGTTTGGCAGCTAGCGTGAGCTCACGAACATCTGCCGCATGCTTCTGCATTTCCACCCTTGCCATATCTGTTTACATATCGATTCCTTCCAGGATCCTATTCTCCCCATTCTACAGAAGAGGAAGCTGAAGTCCAGAGAGGTTGGCTCCAGGTGCTTACCTGGGTGGCACAAGTCCATTCTGGAGTCCCTGGGGAAGGGTGGCTTGTGCTCCCGTTGCCTGTTGACCCGGCTGCTGCTTGGGCTGCCCAAGCAGAGATGTGTCACCTCAGCTACAACAGGCCCCTTCCCGCTTGCCCCGCCCAGCCCGGTGTGGGGAGGAAGTCCTGTCCTGCGTGTCTGGTGCGTAGGCTCTTAGTGTAACAGCAGCACTTCCTAAAAACCAGCAGTTTTGAGTAGCAGGGGCTCTTTGCATTTGGGGTGTGAGCAAGGGAGGGATAGAGGCCAAAGGCAGAGCGGGGCACGGTGGGGTATAAAAAGAGAAAAACAGTGAGACAGAGATACACACACGTACACACACAGATAGTCACTGGAGGACAGAACCTTCTCAAGGGGACGATGGGCATTTAATCAGAAACCTCCTCATGTAGAAACAGAAGGGTCACTAGCTTGGGCAGTCGAAGCTGGGCTCAACAGAGTCTACCCCAGGAGCTCTTTTTCATCAACTCTCCCTTGGGAAAAGAAAATCAATGCAGTGCTAGGAAGGGCTTTGCTTTCTCTTGATGAAATGTCTGGTTTTATCCTGTCTAGTGACCACTTGGGTAATATGTTCAGTTTCCCTTTTCCCCCAGGCTGCTAGGAAACTCACAGTCAAATCCGAAGCTCCTTTATAGCTGTTATACGGTGCTGTCTGGACTTTGGGGCCAGATTCAGCTGTGTGACTTTCAGCTCTGCCTTCAGCCCTGTGTGAACTTTGGCAAGTCACTTATCTGCAATGAGTCTCAGTTTGCTGACCCATAAAAGGAAAAAATATGGAAAAAATAGAGGGAGATAATGTGTGTAAAATGCTGGGACGTAGTGGGGACTCAATAAATACTATCTTCTTCCTCTTTTTGGTTTTGATTTTCTTCTTCAGTTAAAGTTCACCGTTTTATCGCTTGTACCTTTTCTGGCAGATTGATTCAAATCCTTTGTGGGAAAAAAAGTATGGCATAAAGAAATGTTTATAAATTAAACACTCCTTCCTTATAACTTTGTGGAACATATTGGTTATTCATCTGTTTCTCCATCAGTTTGGAACAGCCCCATGAGGACAAGGTCACCTGTGTCCCCATATCTGGCAAATGCTGCGGACATAGAGGGTATTCAAGTGTGAAAAAATGAATGAATACATGAACGGAGAGTCGGGGAAATGGCGTGGTTAAAGCAAAAGATGGCTATAATTTCCACCCCTCCCTGTGTCCACACCCCTTTGCACTGGGACACGCTGCCATTTTCCCCATCAAGCTGTGGAGGCTTTTTCTTCTCCCCTTGAATCTGGACCGGGCTGTGTCTTTCTTTGATCATTAGAATGTGACATTACACGATTTTCGAGGTTAGGCCTTAAAAAGTTTTGTAGCTTGTGTTTGGACACCCTGCCCAGCTGCCATGGCAACCAGCCTGGGCGAGCCTGCTAGAGGACGGGAGACCACATGGAGGCAGGCCCAGCTGTCCTGACTGGCCCCCGGTTGCAGCCTTACGAGTGAGCCCAGGCAGCACTAGAAGAAAAGCCACTAGGCTGAGTCTGACCAAGATCACTGTCACATAGAATTGTGAGAAATAATAAACGTTTGTTGTTTTAAGCCACCAACTTTGGGGGTGGTTTGTCACTCAGCAAAAGCTAACTGATACAGATAAAATCCAGTGCCTTCATTTCACCGAAGAGAGAACCGAAGTTCGTTTCTGGGACACGCCTGGGCACGTTGGAACTCGAGTTAGTGGCCAGCTCGGGCAGAAGCCAGGCCTGCCGACTGCTAGTCTAGGGCTCTCAGGAAGCTTTGAACCAGCTGCCCCTCTTGACTCCTGCACATCAGTTTTTTGCACAAACAGTTGAGGTGCAGGGAGCTACTCTTATCAGAGGATGGCAGGAACACCCCCAAAACCCAAGTTCCCAGACGCCAGCCAAGGGCCAAACTTGCAAGCAAGCCTTTCTAAGGATAGCAGCCTCAGTGTTAGACCTGCTAGGCTAACACTTTTCTGCACAAGGAATTACACCTTTCTCCCTATTTCTCCTTTTAAAGTGACCCAGGAAATGTTTTTGTGTGTGTGTGTGCCTCAGGTTCAGATTTGTTGTGAAAACTTTAGTTTACGATGGAGATAATTTCAACAAATTTCCTAGAAAATAATCTTGAGAAAGGCTTGCTTGCAAGTTTGGCCCTTGGCTGGCTTCTGGGAACTTGGGTTTTGGGGGTGTTCCTGCCATCCTCTGATAAGAGTAGCTCCCTGCACCTCAACTGTTTGTGCAAACAATGTGGTTTATGTTGAACATCTGCTTTCCTTCTGGGGATCCGGAATTTTGGTACGTGCCAGGCAGAGGGTGCCTACGTGGCCACCCCCAGTAAAACCGTGGGCACTGAGTCTCTACTGAGTTCCCTGGTTGACACCTCACTCACATGTGTTTTCACATTTCGTTGCTGGAGGAATGAAGTGCCTCCTGTGTGACTCCACAGGGAGAGGGCCAAGCTCGTGCCTGGTTTCCTCTGGCCTTCGCTCTAGCTGTTATTTGCTGATTTTGCTTTGTATCCTTTGGCTGTAATAGATCATAGCTGTGGGTAAGACTATATACTGAGTTCTGTGATCCCTCTCGGTGAATCATTGAACCTGAGGATGGTCTTGGGACCCCGACACATGTTCTAATGCTGTAGCCAGCCCCAATAGATGCACCTTGCCCAGGGCCATGGTTTGGCATATGGGATTTCCTTTTCGGTCTGAAGGGCTAGTTGAATGGTTCAGTTTTTCTTACTATCTCATTCTCTAGGACCCAATTTAAATACCACCTCCTCTGTGAAGCCTTCTCTGATTATATCTCCCCTCCTCTTCCCCTACAGCCCTGGTCATAGCTAATAGCTTGTATGTAGGTAGCCTAGGAAGGAAGGACTATCTCACTGTGGGTGGGAAAAGATTTGGTAGAATCTATGGCAGAAGAGCCATAGAGACCTGAGTTCAAATCCAGATTCAACATTTGCTAATTATATAAACTTCTCCCCGCTGAGCCTTGCTTTTCGTCATCTGCAAAATGGGGACAGACAAGATCATGTTTGCTTACATGAAACGGAAAGCCCAAATAACAGTGGTTTAAAGAAATTACAGGTAAATTTATGAAAAAGAAGCTTGAGGTAGGTAATACAGGTCTGCCTTCATAGAAGCCTGGTAATCAGGGATCCTGGCTTCTTCTAACTTTCTACTTCTGTCCTCGAGGTCTCCTTATGGTCCAAAGTGGCTGCCTGATCTCCAGCCATTGTGCCTTAGTTTCATGTAGGAAGAAGGATGAAGATGGGAAGGGCTCCTCTTTAGGGGATCCTCCTGAGGCTCTTTCTGGTTTGAGGTCAGCCTTTCTCAAAATATGGCTCTGCTTCCTCCTTGTGCACTAAGTGGAGGCCCGTAGCTGGGGATGGGACAACATATAGCATTCTCTAGACATGGGGTCTGGGAGGTCCCCAGATAAACACCACTATCACTTATGGAGTGCTCACTACATGTCAGGCACTATGTTAAGTGCTTGTACATCATCTTATTTCATCGTTTCCTTACACCCAATGAAGTGTGGAAATCTTTGTTTTATAGATGTGGAAACTGAGTTCAGAGAGGTTAAATCACTTGTCCAAGGTCACACAGCCAGGAAGAGGCAAAAGTTAGATTCAAGCCCTGCACTGTCTGACTTCATTGCCATTCTGAACTAGTGCAAGCATCACTTCAAACATTTAGAAGAAATTCATCGGCCTGCCGACCCCTAGCAGAGAGGTAAGAAAGGCCCAGCACTTAAATCTAATCATATCAAACCACATGGGTGGTGCTTTCTACTTTTCCCAAGGCTCAGAATTCCTCACCTGGACACAGCTGGCTCGAGAGCAAGACAGCTGGGCGGAGCTTAGAGGTGGCCTAAGTCAATGACTTTGTTCTGTACATGTGGGGAACTGAGATTTGGAGAGAGAGAAGACTTAGAGTATGTAAGGGGAAAAACCTGAACCCATTTGGGCTGCACAGAGTACTCCATCCATCCACCCATTCATCCATCCATCCATCCATCCATCCATCCATCCATCCATCCATGCATCCATTTGTTCGTTCAGCTGATGATTATTGGAGGCCTATTATGTGCCATGCACTCTCTTTGGCATTGGCACTAGACAGATAAAAATTCCAGTGCTCATGAGGCACAGAGTTAAGTCAGCTGAGCTGTGTGGGACATGGCTCGTGGTGGGCAGGATGTGTATTTGGAATGATTTATCTCTGAGGTCTCTCCCCTTAATGATTTTCTCTAATTTCTCATTTTTTTTTTCTCATGAGTTGGAACTGGACACAGCCCCTGCCTGGCAGATGGAACATCCCTGCATTCTGGGACTGCTGAGGGGTTAGCCTGTGAGACCTGAGCTGTAGGTGGGGCTTCAGAAGCCCGGGGGCTCTCCAAATGTGCCTGATTTCCCCTAGGCCTGTCATTTTTTGTCCAGATCTGGCTACAAGACTTCCTGGGAGCCTATAGCACAGAAGGACAGAAGGAAGTTGGACCCAGGAGAGTCCATGATTCAGGAAGCCAAAGGCAGGGATGGGGGGGTCAAGGACAGTAGAGCACACTTTGATGTTCAAGTTCACATCTAGAAATTGCTTCTAATGAGATAAATGCACATATGTGGAAAGGGGTGAGCACACAGAGGCTCCTCCCAGCATCACTGACAACTGGGGAATTGAGAAAGAATTTAAATGCTCATCAGGGGCTGAATGATTAATAAGTGATGCTGGATGCAGGCTATGGGCCAGTGTGAGTCATTAAAGAGAATGATGATATAGAATTCAAGTCTTTTGGTTTTAAGTAAACATAATTCAGTCTAGCTTAAACTGAAATTTACCTGCTCAGCTCCTGAAGAGTCAGAGATGGAGTTAATCTTGGAAATATGATACCAGAGGTTCAAATGTCCTTGTTTTCTCTCTCTCTCTTTCTCTCATTCTCCAGTTTGTCTTAGTTATTTCTTTATCTGAATTTAGATGGGTTTTCTCCATATGGCAGCCAACCTGACCACAGAGAGCTCTAGGCTCACATCAAACCGCCTTTGACTTCAGAAAGAGGGCCTACCAAAAAGATTCTCAGGGAAAGATTTCGATTGGCTAGATCTGGGTCACGTGCCCATCTCTGGACCAATCACTGAAAAACAGCATGGGAGGAACACCATGATTGGTTAAGCCTGGGTCACATGCCCAGCTTAATGAAGGCGAGGGGTTGGACAGCCCCACTAGAACCACCAGGAGAAAGGCAGTTCCTGAAAGGAAGGAAAGCTAGGCAGATAAAAACAAAAGATACCCATTCTTGCTATTTTGGGGTAAGTTTTTGTCTTTTTTGTTTCTTTTGTTTTTATTATACAGACGACCCTAGACTATATCGATCGATATGAAAAATTATTCTTAACATAGAGCTGAGTGTATGCGTCCATAGCATGGGGGTCAAAGGCAGACTCTAGGGCTAGACTGCTTGGGTTCAAATCTCGACATTGCCACTTGCTCATTGTGACCTTGGGCAATTGAGGCTCAGTTTCCTCATCTGTAAAATGAGCGTAATAATAGTGCTTCCCTCATACCATTGCTGTGAGAATTAAACAAGTTAACCATTTTAAGCATGTTTGAATGGTGTTTGGCATGGAGTGGAGTAAGTGTCGGCTATTATAGCTGCCTAGAGTAGGGGTTGTCAACCTAAATTCTCACAGAGGTCAGGCAGGTAAGTAAATGAGGAAAGGGGACCTACTTGGGAACAAACAGGGAATGGTGGGAACTGTGGCAAAACAGAGAGGCTTGTCCCATATGAAGTGGGCAGCTCGTCCTCAGCTCTAGCCAACTGTTGCCATGAAGACACAGGAGCCCAGGGCGGCCAGATCTCTGTTTTCCAAGATTAGGTGGATTCATAAATTTTTGTGTGATATTGATAATCAATTAGTTTTTTTCTTTTTTTATTAAAACGATTGGAATGACATTGGTTAATAAAATCAAATAGGTTTCAAGTGTACAATTCAATAATACGTCATATGTATATTGCATTGCGTGTTCACCACCCAAAGTTAAATATCCTTCCATCACCAAATATTTGATCTTCTTGACCCCATCTACCTTCCCGCTCCTCCCCTTCCCTCTGGTGACCACGGATCCACCGTTCGTGTCCATGAATCTCTGTTTGTTTGTCATGTTTGTTTGTTGCTTTCAGTTTGTTGCTTTCCGACATATGAGTGAGATCATACGGTTCTCAGCTCTTTCAGTCAGATTGACTTTGCTTAGCGTGATAATCTCAGGATCCATTCATGGTGTCGCAAATGGCAATGTTCATCTTTTTTATGGCTGAGTAATATTCCACTGTATACATGTACCCCATCTTCTTTATCCAATCATCTATCGATGAACACGTCAGTTGTTTCCATGTCTTAGCCACCGTGGATACTACCGCTATGAACATCAGGGTGCATATATCTTTGAGGATAAATGTTGTCAAGTTTTTTGGGTAAATGTGCAGAATAGAGATTGCCGGGTCATATGGTAATTCTATTCTTAATTTTTTGAGGAACCTCCATACTGTTTTCCATAGTGGCTACATCAATGTACAAAAAAACAAGTATTTGTTAGCCATTGGTATGCCCTCTTAGGAAAAGTGCCTGTTCAGGTCCTCTGTTCATTTTTTGATTGGATAGTTTGATTTTTTCGTTGTTATTGAGTCATATGAGTTCTTTGTGTATTTCGGATATTAGGCCCTTATCGGAGGTGTTGTTTGCAAATATTTTCTCCCATTCAGTTGGTTGCCTCTGCGTTTTGTTGGTTTCTTTTGCTGAGCAGAAGCTTTTTAGTTTTATATAGTCCCATTCATTTATTTTTGCTTTTACTTCCCTTGCCTTTGAGGTCAAATTCATAAAATCCTCCCTAAATCCAAGATTAGTACCTATGTTTTCTTCTATGCAGTTTATTGTTTCAGGCCTTATATTCAGGTCTTTGATTCATTTCGAGTTAATTTTGGTGTGTGGTGACAGATAGCAGTCTAGTTTCTCAAAGAGTTTTTAAAAAATTACAAAATGCTGAGCTAGAGAACAAGGTGAAAGCTAACAGAATGGGTGGATCTGGCTTCTGGCTCACCTATTTGAGGCCTGGGATATAAATACATGACAGAAGAATGGTCACCAAAATGTCGACAGACATTGTCATGATGTTGTGCGATTTAAGGTGGATTGACTCTCTTCGTATTTTCTATATATTTGAATGTTTTATTCAAAGGCATCAACAACAGCGGAGACTGCAGGAGCTGCATGCAACCGGGTGGAGAGCACATGGCGGGAGAAAGTAGAGAGGGTGACAGCCGGATGGGTGTGCTCGGAGCAGCCCAGGAAGTCAGTCCCCGCCTGCTGATGGGGACTGGCCTTCACCCTGAGCAGAGGCTGAGCAGGCTGGGGCCAAAGCTGCATTCCCAGTAACAGTGGCCCAGGCCAGTGGTCTCCTCTCTTGCCTGAGGAGCCCTGGGCTTGGGCTCAAATCCCAGCTCTACCTGTGCGGCCTGGGGCATGTGACTTTGCCCTGTGAGTCTGCTCCCTTACCTGCAAAGGGAAGTAAAAATACCTACTTCTTTTCTCTGTGGGTGAGGAGGTTTTCAAAAGCAAATGCGTGAATGCATAGCCCAGGATGCAGGATCACAGGTGTGCCGTCCGGTTTTGGCCTCTGAGGACTTGGCCCTCTGTGCTGGAGAGGCGTGTGCTCTGTGGATACACAAGTGCTTTCCCCTGAGCGTGGGACTCTCGCGGTGAGATTTGGAGGCGAGGAGAGATTTTAGGTGAGAGCTGTCACTTCACGCCGAATAGGCAGCCAGGAGTTCCTGAGTGCAAACTTTGTGCCAAGCTGAGTGTTGGGTGCCGGGGAAAGAAAACTTAACAGTCGCCAGTGACATTCAGTGATAAACCCCTGGTGGGGAGGGGGGGCGGGTTGAAGGGGCCCTTAATCCATTCAACGAGGGCTTCACAGAGCAGGGTGACTGTCTGGAGTCTTGGGTATTGGTTCGAGGAAGGAAGGAAGCCTATTGGAGGTCAAGCAGAAGTTTGTGCTTTGGAAAAGGGGAGGGGGAGGGTGTTCCGGGTTCAGGGAACAGCAGGAGCAAAGGCTCAGAGGCTTGAGATGGAATGGAGGATGGGACTTCAGATGAATCCAGGCCTGGACCTGGCTACCCCTCCCCCGCCCCCTTCCTGGGTCTCCACCCTGCACTGAGCTGCTCCCTCACTCCCACTTCCCCTTTCGAAACCCTTGTGGGAGCAGTTTCAGGACAGCAGTTTTCTGCTGGTGACAGGAATACGCACTTGCATGTAAAGTGCATGTGTGCACCTCACATGCATGCAGGAGGTGACGCAGATTCTATCCCTCTCCCAAGCTCACCGGACTAAGAGCCTGGGGGAAGCAGAAGGTCTCCAGTGGGATCAGGTGGCTGGGTCATGGGGTGGGAAGGGGCTGAGTTCTGAGACAAGCCAGAGGCAATGTCTCCCTGGGTCATGTCTCCCTCATGGCCAACAGATATCTCTGTAGCTTCAGAAGTTTCATACCTACTTGTCCACGTACACTTGATGCAAGGGATCCTGGGAAATGGTGCACCTGGTGTTTCTAGCATCTAGGTGGGAGGTAGGATCCCCTAACCAGGGAGGTGGAATGGAGGAGCTGCTGGTAAGAACCAAGGCACAGGCTCGAGGGGCCGTGAAGGAAGATGCCACCATAGGGGCGGAAGGAGAGCAGCCGGAGATGCAGGAAGAAACCCAGGAATAGTCAGAGACCCAAGATGATGGTCCTTTAAGAAGTGACCAGCATCTCCCTGTTGTGGGGGAGGCGAAGGTCTCCAAGCATCCAGTGAGTTAGCGGATGGGCAGGTAGCTGGGGCAGGAGTTGGTGAGGCAGGGGCTTTAGGCAGGGAGAGCCGGGAAGTGGCGGCAGTGAAGGGGCTGCAGTAAGAAGAGGGTAGAGGTGGGGTACGGGGGCAGACGTGGGGTACACCTGAGTGGCGGGACAGACTGAGGAGGATGTTTCAAAGAAGAGAGCGGCGTTACCTGAGTCAAAGCATCAGTGAAATGGGGACACCGCGTTGTGTCTCACCGGCTTGTGGCGATTGGGAAAGTGTCTGGCCTGGAGAGGCCGCGGTGGAGACGGCCGCTGCCTCTCCGTCAGCCCTTTGGCTGCTTGGCTGGTTTTTGCAGTGCTCCAAGAGGACAGTAGGGCCCTGCTTTTTGTGAGATTTAGGAAAGATGGTCTCGGGCAGGGGACCCCAAACCTGAATGTGCACCCACATCACCTGGGGTGACTTTAGAGACAAACCGCCAGGCCCCTGACTCCTGAGTCCATCCTCCGGTGGAGGGGCCTGAAATAGTTATTTTAAACATATTCTCAGATGCTCGTGACCCCAGAGGGAGATACTGTCCTCTCCTCTCTTTAAAAATGTCAGGAGACAGACTGGGCTTCAGAGCTCTGGGATCTAGGAAAGAAAACAAGGAAACTGCATCTGTGCTCCCTATTGAAGGTGTGACGTCACCCAGCACCCCTTACATCAAGAGCTTGCTTCTAGCTTGGTGTCAGGAAAATCCAGCTCACCACGGAACCGGCAGGCTTCCTCTTTTCTAGTAAGGAGAACTGAATAACTCACTTTGTTTTCCTCTTTACTCTGGCTGCCAGGAAACTCAGGCAAATTTGAAGCTCAGCTGTGGCAACCTGTCATTTGGCATATTTACTTTCTTTTCTCCTTGGTCTTGATTTTCTTCTTTCACAGTCTTTGCTTTTTGTGTATATGTGTGCTGATCGTGGAGATACAAATTCTCGATATAAAAGGAAGGAAGGAAGGAAGGAAGGAAGGGAGGGAGGAATGAAGGAAGGAAGGAAGGAAGGAAGGAAGGAAGGAAGGAAGGAAGGAAGGAAGGAAGGAAGGAAGGAAGGAAGGAAGGAAGGAAAAAGTCTGAGACAGAACACAAGTGCAGCAGTCAGGGGAGATCAGCATTAAAGTTCTGGCCTCCAGCCTGCTGAATGCCCTTGGACCGCTCACGCACACTCTGATTCCCTCTGACCTTCTGACTACCCTCCGTCTTCTCTGCAAACTCCTTTCTCTTTCTGTCCTGAAATGTTCATGTTTATGAAGTGCCTACCTGTTCCGCTGTGTAACAAACCATCCCCAAACTTCTTAATCGATTTATTTTGCTCATGGGTCTGCAGTCTAGATAGGGCTCAGTGGGGACAGCTGGTTTCTGCTCTACTTGGTGTCCGCTGGGATAGCTCGAGGCTGGGCCTGGAACATCTTCAAGCTCGCTCTCTCACGTTTGATGGCAGGTCTGGGAGGACCCTAACAGCTGGGGCTCAAACATCTGGAACTCCTCAGGCAGCTCTCTCTTGCTCTCTGTGGCCTCACCACGTGGTCCCTCCAGCATGGTGGCTCCAGGGGAGGCGCTAGCCTTGGAAGCCAAGGTGCACGTCCCGGGAGAGAGAGAGAGCAAGTGAAAACCGTGTCACCTTTTATGACTTGGCTTTGGAGGTCTCTCAGTGTCACTTTCAATGTAGTCACGGGGTCACATTATAAGAGCATGTGAGAAGGGAGATGTTGGCGCTGCCCTCTTTGGAACATACTGCCTGCCACTGTTTCTCATGTTGAGTAATGTGCCAGGGCCTGGGGACACGGGCACAGTGGCGTGTAGGGTGCTGGGGCTCCCCCCAGGGCCTATCGCAGCACCTTTATCTTTATCTGACACCCCCACATCCTCGCCTTCAGCCCCATGCTCTCTTCTACCTCTGACCTACATTTCCAGTTTCCTACTGGAAACATCTGGCTGTCTGAGTGGCCCTCAGCTCAGTGGGTCCCCAAATGGCCTCTCATTCCTCTCCTGTGTTCTCCGGCTTAGCAAACGCAGCACTGGGCCCTGGAAATCAATTTGGACTCCTCTTCTGCCTCCTCCCTGCCTAGATAAACACTGTCCCCTGGAATCTGATGTTTCAAATGACTCTCAGAGCCATGGATGCCTCGGGGACCCTTGCTGCCACCTCCCTATTTGGGTCACCATCATTTGCCTTCTTGTGACAGCCTCTGCCGTTCCTTTGGCCTCCAGCCCCCACCCCATTTCCACCCAGAGTCTTTCCCTTCGTAGTTTCTAGACTGATTTTTCTTTTCTTTTTTTTTTTTCACCCTCCTCCCCCTCCCAGAGTGAGACTGATTTTTCTAAGACATGAATCTGATCACATTATTCTCCTCCTTAAAAACCTTCAGTGCCTCCCCACTGCCTTCAGAAGAATGGCATTGAGATTCTATAGCAGGACCCACGAGGCCCCTGGAGCCTGACTCCTGCCGGTCGCTCTAGCCCTCTCCTCCCTCCCACTCTATGCTACAGCATTATGGGCCGTCTTTTTTTAACCTTGATCAGACCATGTTCGCTCATGCCCCAGGGCCTCTGTACATGCCACACCTTCCACCCGAAGTGCTCTTTCTCCTCCATCTCTGGCCAAATCCTGCTCATGCTTCAGTCTTGTCTTAATCTGTTTTCTCTGGGCAATTATTTCCAACCCAAGTGCTCCTGGCTTCCAGCACGCCCTGCCAGCACCCTAGGACCCAACTCTGTAATTACTTGCTCAATATTCGTTTTCATTATTTGCATCATAAGCTCTGCGAAGGATGGGGCCAGGTCTATCTGGTTAGCCTGTGGCACATGGTGGTGCTAAGTATTTGTCGAGTGAATAAATGGCTGGGGTGGGGGAGAGGGTTTGACCAAAGTGGCTCTGGAGGCCTTTTGACTCCTGACTTTCTATTCTCTGCAACAGTAAAGTTCTGTCCAACCAAAAGGCAGATGACCAGTAGGTGCAGAAGTTGGCATCTCTTCCCTGCCCACTAACCCCAGCTTCGGAAATGCTAACACTTACTCCCAACATGGCCTGGGATAAAGCAAGAGCTGAGTCCATCGGCCATTCCCATCCAGTTCCCAATGTTAAGCTCGGGCTCCTCACTCCCACTCTGAGCCTGGGCATCCTCATACTAGTATGGCAACTCTGTTAACCAGAGCCTTCAGTTATCTAGAAGCTGGATCCCTTGGCCAGGCTGGGCCGTGGAGTCGTGGCCAGGGCTGCTGAAATAGACCAGCTTGTAAGTGCGATGAGCTCGCGATCTCTAATCTCCCCTCCCCCTGCCCCGAACTGAACGGAAGGGCTCTTACTGAGTCTGAGATCTGAACCCTTACAGTTACAGAGGAGAAAACCTCGGCGGGTGGGTGGGAGGGAGGTGTTCCCAAGTGCCCTGAGTTCTGGTTTTCACTCTCTTTCCTACTGCCCTTTCTATCCTCTTACTGCCCCTCGGACCCTGCCGTTTTGCCCAGACCAGGCTGTCAGCGTGCTGGGATGGAGGCCATATCTGGTCCTCTGCCTAATCTTGGGCCCACGGGGTCCTGAGATAACCCTGACACAGACAGGGGTGCAACTTGCCCGAAGTCAGCACCAAGGGGAGGGACAGCGGGCTCAGGGCTCCCGCCTGCTAGTTTCCTACCTGGGCCTGACTGAGTCTACAGGCCAGGTGTGGGGCCTCAGGTGGGCGTCATGCTGGATGGGCCGAGGGCACAGATGGTACGGAGAGCATAGGTGAGGCTTGTGCTCAGATAGACCCAGGCCTCTCCTGCTGCTTCTGGGCCTTGGCCTCCAACTCTGCAAAATGGAACTGTTGGCTCATTTATTCCTGAGACTGGCCCAGAATGCTCCCTGCAAGGCCCGGGGGCCATGGAGACCGATGCAGAGGCCCTGGGCATCCCCTGTGCGCTGGTGCAGGCCTTTAGAGAGGACTCCCTCTCACCACAAGCTGCTGCCCGCAGGGACTTTCCCTCTCTGGGCCTTCGTTTTCTTTTCTGCAAGATCGGGATAATTACGGCACCTCCCATGAGGGGGACGTGAGAGATTTTCTGACAGATCCATGTAAAGCAGCTGGCACAGAGCTGGGCCACAGTCAGGGCTCAGAACCCCTCTGGCCCACCGAGTAGGAGGGCTTGGTCTGGGTCAGACGGGGAAGCCCAGGAGGCTCTGGCCCCTTCCCTCGCCCCTTTCCTGAGTTTCCTTAGGCCAAAACAGCTCGCGGGCTCCGCCCTGTGGTGGCCACTAGGACACCACGTAAAGAAGCCACAGCTTGGGGCTCCCTTGAGTGTCTGGGACCTCAGAGGGCCCTTCACCCAGACACCCAGGGATCTGTGGGCGGTGATTGAAGCCAGGACCAGGGCTAGGGGCTGGGAAGAGCACGGCTGCTCTGTCTTCTCTTCCGTTCCCCATCTCATCCTCTCTGACTGTCCATTGCTGGCCTGGTGGAGGTGGTGAGAATGGAGAGGTAGGTTGAGGGTGATGGTGGGGGTTGGGGTCGGGAGATGCTGGGGTGGTAGGTAGAACCTGGACCAAAGTGAAGTGGATGAGGCTGTGCAAATGCTGGCTTAAATTTGATCTTTATTTAAATTTAAATAAATAAATTAAACTTTATTTTTGATATTTTTCATCACAATTTTGTATCAGTTTTGATTTATAAAGATATCACGTAAAGTATTATTTGTCTTGATTAGTGAATTTCTGGCTTCCCCTTAGATTCTGTGTCCAAGGTGAGTGCCTCACTTGCCTGACCAAAGCCCAGCCCTGTTTGGGGAGCAGGTAGGGAGCAGCTGGGGTGCAGGATTCTCATAGAATCCTCTTGACTCCGTTCAACGACTGTTCCTTTGTCCAACCTCCCTGCATCTTCCACCATCCGTTCTTCCATCCATCCCTCAACACCTGTCCATCTGCCCATCTGCCTATACTCTTAAGAACTTGCATCCTGCATTAAATGGCCTGAGTTTGTATCCTGGCTGCCCATCCTGGACGACCTATGACGTCCATTCGGCATTCACGTTCCATTTGATATAGTTTCACATTTAAAAAATATCCAGATAATGCTTGTTTAACAAATATTTATTGATCTCCAATCTCCACACATTCAGTAAAATAGATATGAGGAACTGAGGCCCAGAGAGCCAAGTGTCTTGTCCAGAGCCCCACGGTCTAGGAGTGATAGGGGTGTGAGACCTGCCGAGTCTGAATCACAAGGCTGGCTATGTCCATCTTTCATGTTGCTGCCTCTCCTCTGGGTTGAGTGAGGTCCAGCCTGGGCTGTCTCCTCCCAAAACCTTGCTGAATGAGGCAACAGACCCGTGCCTGTTCTGCTGGGTTTTTCTTATTTGCAGTGGAGTGGAGTCTGCCAACACAGAAAGCCGGACAAAGGAGCCCAAACCAATGCAAGTGGAGTGTTTAAAAAGTGCTTAAAATAGGAGGGAGTGGCCACCAGGTGAGTGATGCAGAGAGGCTGGGAGGATGGACCTGTGATGGAGCCTCGCTTACCTTCCATTCCATCCTCCCTCTGCTGTGCTGCTTTGTCATGGAGCCTGGAAAACGAAACATACCGTTTCTCCCAGATCCTTTGCAGCTGTGGTTCTGGATGTGAACTGGATTCTGCCAGTGAGACCTACTCTGGCCAGGCATGGAAGGTGGCTGTCTTCTCACTGCTCCTGGAGGGTGTTGGTGTCACGGAGCAGTTGCAGCAGAGGAGGCAGTGGCTGTTCTCTGTGTCATAATGTCCAGGCGCATGCTGCCTGGGGGGCGAGAGACAGGTGCAGCGGTAGCCGTAGCTTCCTGAGAGCTGGTGGCAGTCACAGTGGTGTGTTTGGGGGTGCTCTCCGACTCTTCCCTGGTCTACTTATGGCCTTGGCAGCAGCTTCCCTTGGTCAGTTCTGTGGTGTTCTGGGGACCCAGTCATTCAAATTTCGTAAGTACCTAATTCCCCATGTTAAATCTCTTTCTGCTTAAGGTACCCAGAGTGGTCGTTAGTTCCCGCACTGAGGCATGCCCGACACAGGGTCAAGATGGCCTTTGGATTTAGGAATTTGGAAGGCACCGGTGGCGTTTGAGAGAGTGGTCTCAGCAGGATGGAGGTGGGGGGACATCAGTTTTGGAGCCCTATTGGCGCCTTTAAGAACATGGCTTAATCCATAGAAGTGGGCGGAGCCCAGAAGCACAGCACATGGAAACACCTGGGAATGCAGATTTAGTCCCCACACATGTTCTTGGCCCGCTGGGGTCCCTGGTCCCAGCCCTTCTTGGCCCAGTCCCTGGATCTCCTATCTTTGTGTATAAATGTCTGGTTCTGGTCTTGCCACGAAGGAAACCGGATTACAGCAGGTGAGGGGTTTCCCGGGAGGCAAGGGTACAGAGACGCGTGGGCTGGGAGGGGAGGATGGGTGGGTGGCACTGGGGGAACCTGGAGACCAAGCCCTGGGTTCTTTCTGTATAAGATGGGAGAGGCTCAATGTGGGAAGCTGTCGACGTGAGAAAGAAGATGCTCGAGAAAGCCAAACAAAATGCTAGCGAAGGGGAGTGGGTAGTTGACAAAAAGGGAAAAGCCAGCATGGCCGCAGTAACCCTGACGTTACTGAGTGCTTGTGGCTCGCCAGGCACATTCTAGGTGAGTTACACACGCCACTCACCTTGTGCTCATAGTGAGGGGGTGAAGTTGCCTGTTGAGGCCACAGGGTCAGCTAGTGGAGGAGGCAGGGTGTGAGCTGAGCACGGTTGACTCCAGGGCCCATGAGTGGGAGAAGAGGATGTTGGAGGAGGACCTGGACCATCTCTACATGGGTTTGGGTGGAATGGAAGCTGAGGTCATCTCCTGAAGGACAGGGTTGCTGGTTCCAGAAGGATGATGGCTGGGGAAGGAGAGTGTGTGAACCAGCACCTTCTGGGGTCAGCAAGGGGACGGCTGAGAGCGCCCGCCTCGCTGAGTTGAAGGTGAGTTCACAGAGGTGGACAGGTGGGTCTGGGGGTCTAGGTCCCAAAGAAGAAAGGAATTAAGAGTATGCAGGAAGAGTGATCCGAGAATGGACGACTGGCTGGGGGTGCAGAGGGAGAGACGGGATGGGGGGCCTGGGTACATGGCCAAAGGGAGCGCAATACAACTGACTGGGAGGTGTGGCTGAGGGCAAGACCCGAGGGGAGAACAGCTATGCCCCCAGGTGTGCAGCCGGAAGGGGTTTTTTGGTGACCTCTTTCTGCTTAATATCCCATCTGTATCTGGACAACTCCACACTTACGTCTCTGTCCTGGATCCTTCCTCTTCCTCCAGACTCGTCATCCAACAGCACACTCGACATCCCCATGTCCAAAAGCTTCTCAACCAAAATGTCCAGAACAGAAGCTCAGTTCCCAACCATGCAAACCCTCTCCTCCGCAGTCACCCCTCTCCCGGTTAAATGGCACTTTGCCAGGTTGCTAGGAATGAAATTGGCACCATATTTGACTCCATCAGCAAATCCTGTAGCATCTACAAAGTATATCCTGGGGCTGGCCACTTCTCATATCCTCCACCATCACCTTCCACTGTCCCCTCTCACTGGGCACCTCAGTGACGGCAGGGTCTCCCAGCTCCTGCCTTTGTCCCACTATGGTCTATTCCTCCTACGGCCACTAGAGAGCACCTTCTAGATTCGAATCTCACTGTTTCCCAGCTCACAGAACGAATGCCAAGTCTTACTGGTGCCTCCAGGCCCTTGGGCCACTCTGCCTTGGGCACGTCCTTCAGGCCCCACAGGCCTTCTTGCTGTCCCTGAAAACACTCCGAGCTCCTTTCCACCTTTGTCCTGGGCACCCTCGGCCCGCAGTGTTCTTCCCGCCTGTGCAGAGCGCAGTCTGGTTTCTAATCACGTCTGCCCCCTTTCCCCGTCATTCTCTTGTCCTCAGCCTCCTTTGTTATTTTTTCATGGTGCTTTCAACACCTATATTCTCATTCTATTTATTATCTGCTTTGTGTTCTGTGTCCCTGCTGGGCTGTGAGCTCTCTGAAGGCAAGGACTTCGCTTGGTCCCCCCGCCATTTCCCCAGGGTCTAGCACCCAGGATGAGCTTGTTAAATATGCGTCGAGTGATGAATAGTGCATGGCAGCCTGACATGGCAGGCAGGAGGCCGTCCTCCTCACCCCCTGGGCCAGACCCCATTGAAAGTATCTTCCCCTTCTTGGTCAGCATCAGAAGCCCCCGGCCCACCCACCAGTGGAGTGGGCAGAGCCAGTGGCCAGGGTACAAGGAAACAGGAAAGAGTTAGGGGTTAAATGGCCTGGGTGGGGGCGCCATGGAGGAGGGAGGGGATGTTGAGAGTCAAAATCAAAGGCCTGCCCATTGGAAGAGATGGCGGGGGCGGAGGGGGGGCAGGGGGTGATGTACTGGATGGCAGAGAAGCTGCCCTGAGCTCCCCACCTCTGTCGGGCTGGAGCAAGGGCATGTCCACACCTGGGCTTGTTCTGTGCAGTTCGCATGCGTGCCTAAGGCTGACAGGCAGGCTGAGGGTGGAGTCTCCGCTCCTACCCCTCCATGGTAAGGATAGGAGCTGGAATAAGGCGTGGGGAGTTGAGCAGAGGGTGCAGGGGCCCTAGGGGGAGCACCCAATACTGAATCTTAGAGGAAAAATGGGATCCGATCAGACAGAGGAGGAGGGCTTGGGGAGGGGGACAGGGACTTCTAGGTTGAGAGAATGGCAGGTGCAAGGATATACTGAGTGTGACATTTGAAGACCTTGCAGGGCTTTGGCCTGGAGGTGGCAGAGGGAAGCAAGAGATGCAGTGGGGAGAGTGGGCGGGGACAAGCCCTGACCGCCAGGGTCCTCATCCAAGAGAAAACAGGATCCCGTTAACGCTGGGAAAACTCACAGCCCTCCTCCCCCGGCACTGACACTTACATACGATGCATTCTGGGGACAAATGCTGAGTTCTGAAGCAAAGCAGCGAGCTGGCAAGTGAGAGAAAGAGGTAAATTCAAGAAATAATAGGAGGGAGAAACCACAGGGCCCTGAGGTGCCAAGAATGAGAAGGGAAAGCGCCAGGAATGCTGCCCAGTCCAGGAGTAACTTTCAATAGACGGGCAAATTCAGTACAAAAATAAGGTAACTTTCCAGCCCAAAGGGAGGAAATACAATATTAGGATAAATGGCGTTGGTCACTGGGTAGCTATCTGGAAAAAATAAGGTAAGATCTGTACCTTGCACTATTCAAGGAGGTCACATAACCAGATATAAAAAATTAAGCCATGACACTACGAGGAGAAACTGTAAAAGAATGCTTAAAAAATATAATTTCAGAGTGGCAGAGGCCTAAGAATCACAAAGAACCTAGCAGCCATAGAAAAAGACTGACGAGCTAAAACAACATAGATATGAAGGCACCCTCATGCCTCAAGCCACGCTTAGCAAAGCCAGTGACAATCTGGGGAAATGTGGTTGTCACTCATGTGATAGACAGAAAGCTAATTTTCTTAATATGGAAATCAATGAAAAAGATCAGTACCAAATAAGAAAATGGGCAACATGTATGAGAACACAGTTCACAGAAAAGGGAAATACAGATGGCTTTTAACTCTGAAAAAAAAAAATGCTCACTCATACTAAAAGAAGTGCACATTAAAACTCCATTGACGTATTATGATTTTTTGCCTATTGGATGATCAAAAATAAGCAAGTTGTCTAAAAGACCGTGTTAATGAGAAGGTGAGAGACGAGCTTTCACGCCCTGCCAGTGGGAGGATGAATGAGTGCAGCCCTTTGGAGGGCATTTGGCACAAATGATGCACCTTATGACCCGGGAACTCTCCCAAAGGGAGGCAGCCTTCCGATACTGGCCCCTGGGCAAAACAGTACGTGCACCCCGTTAAACATAGCTGCGCGGTTGGAGGAGCAAAGATTGGGGGGAAACCTAAACTTTTCTTCAGGAGGAATGAGTCAGAGGAATTCCAGCATGCCCAAACAATGGAATTCTGCTCAATGCCAAAAATGCATGAAGAAGCTCTGTGTGAACAAATACAGAACAAACCTCAAGGTAAATAGTAACTGGAAACGCGCAATGTGCAGGACACCTGGCATATGTGCTCCCTTTGGGTGTGGGAGAAGGGAAATAAAAAAAATGCTTTCTTCTGCTGGAATATCCCTGGGAGGACACAGGAGAAATTGGCAAAGGTGGTGGCCTCCTAGGAGGGGACTGGGTGGCTGAGAGATGGGTGGGCAGGCTGATGGGCTCTCGTCATGATAGGCTCTTCTGTACTTGTTGAATTTTGGACCATGTGGACGTATTCCCCATTCACAGGTAGGGAGGTGAGATGGTTGTGTCGTACTGAGACGGGAGGTGGGGAAGACTTGAGGTCAAGGGGCAATGGGCGTCTGGGGTGGGGGTGAAAGGCATCTTTAGCAGGCCTCTGGGTTGCCGATGGGAGCCATGGCATGGCTGAAATGGCCCCTGAGGGTGTAAAGAGAAAGACGGAGACAGTGTCTTGAGGAGCAGGTGTCTGAAAGAGAGGAACAGGAAGGTGCACCTGCACAGCTGCTCTCATCAATCCATCAATGGGAAGGTGGCCTGTGACGCCACAGGGAGAGCTCCCGGGTGTCTGAGAGTGAGTGCAATAGGAACTTGGCTGTGCTTGGTCTGTGGGTGTGTCTGGGGCACAGAACCTGATCCAGGGGCAAAAAGATTAAGATGGTGGCCTCTGCATCCAGGACTTTGCGGGAATCTCTAGGGGAAAATACCCTCCCTGGGCCCTGAATTTGCTCCATGGAAGCTTTAGGTGAGAATATGTCTCCTCCAGCAGCAAGGAGGAGGTGAGGGAGCTGAAGAGTAGCCCGAGGCCATCGAGCCCAGCTGGGTAATGAGGATCAGGAGCAATCTGAATCGTCCTCCCAGGAGCCTGACCCCAGAGCCCAGTCACTCTGCAAGGACCCGCAGGGATGGGGAGCAGACTCCAGACACTGGAGAGTGTCCAGAGCTGGCTGCCCCTATTCTGACACCTCTCCTGGCTGTGATGCTGAGCGTGGGACTGACCCAAGGCAGAGTGGACCTCCGCCCAATTCAGAGTTCCCAATTTGGCTTCCAGGGGACCTACCAGAGACCCCGAGGGCACTCGCACCCCTAAGGGCTTCCTTTTTTTTTGAAGCTCTTATTTCTGTAATAATTTATTAAGTGCCCGCTTTTTGCCGACTCTTAGACTACAGAAAATACTTAGAAAATATTGGCTGCTATTTTAATAAAAGGTTAACATTTTTAGGAAATCTAAAGTTGTATGCTTTTGATGATAGAGCCTAAAGATTTATAAGGCAAAAATAAAAAGTGACTGAATTACAAGGAGAACTGACAAATTTGCCATCATGGTGGGAGAGTTAACCAACCTTTCTTAGTAACTGATAGAGCAAGCGAGAGAAATGAAAACCATTTGTGATGACATAAAAGATTTGAGCAATACAGTTAACCACTTTGATTTATTAGACATTTAGGGATCACTTAATATAAACACATTCATGAAAAATGAACCCCATACTAAGTCATACATAAAGCAAGTCTCAACAAATTTAAAAGAATCAGGCTAAGTTCTTTGACCACCATACCATTAAAAAATAGTAAAAAGATAACAATCCCATTTCCCAGTATTCGAAAATTAATAACACACTTTCGAATAACTCATAGATCAAAAAGAAAATCATAATGAAAATTTAAAATACTTAGAACTAAAACATAATATTACATATCGAAGTTGTACGTGGTGGTAAATTTTATGTTACATATATTTTACCACAATTTTTTAAAAAGCTGTAGGTTGCAGCTAACGTAGTATTTGAGGAAAATTTATATCCTTGAGAGCTTATATTAGGAACAAAGAAAGGTTGAAAATTCATGAAGTAAGCATTCAAAACTGAGAAGTAAAGTAAGAACAATAGAAGAAACCCAAAAGAAAAAAAGGAAATTATAAAGATAAAAACAGAATTTAAATAAATGGAAAAATATCTATGGTATAAAGAGTTAACAAGGTT
>NW_006437738.1:1205498-1244399 GCF_000325575.1 Pteropus alecto
GAGATAATACTGCCAGTTCATTTAATGAAACTAGTATAATCTTGATACTTAACCCCTCTCTTAAAAAAAAAAGGACAATATGAGAAAGGCAAATAAATTACTGGCCAATTCCATTGATGAACATGGAAACTCCCCGATTCTCACCCCCATTTTGAAAACTTTAAGCCAGAGATATATAAAAGGCAATCACCATGACTGCATTTGTTAGGGCAGAGTTTAAGCTGTTATGGCAGAAAGACCCCATAATACCGTGGCTTCAAGAAGATAAAGTATGTTTTTCTCCCCCGTCCAGAAGTGAGTGGTCCTGACCTTCCATCCCCCACACATCTAGGATTGTGCTGGCATCTCTATTTTCTAGCCAGTAAAGAGAAAAAACATGCACAGGACAAATGGTTTAGCTTTCTGGGCGATGATGACTGAGAAGTGGCACACATCATTTCCATTTGTCCCTTTTCCCCCAAACTTAATCATGGGGCCACACCTTGTGGCAAGAGAGACCGAGAAATGTGGTCTCCAGCTGGGTGAGCTGGCCGGCTACAATCTTGGAGCTCTGTTGTTAAAAGAAGCTGAGAATGTCTACTGAGGGACAGTCAGCAGCATTGCCCAAAGTGACGAAGTTAGGTTTCTGCAGGAGTGCATGGGTCATTGAACATTAGAAAATGTATTAATGTCATTCACAACATCTCTATAGATACAGGAAAAAAATCAATAATACTCAACACTTATGATAACAACAAAACAGTTGTCACTAAGAATAGTGGGGAAATTTTTTTAACTGATGATAATATCCGCCTACATCATCTTCAATAGTGAATCACAGAAACACTCTTTTTAAATTCGGAAATAAGACAGAGATGCCCGCCATCACTGATTCTATTCAACGGGCAGTAAAGGCTCCAGATGACCCGAAGAATTAAAGTTATAAAAATCAAGAAGGAAGAAATAAAACTGTCGTTTTCTACAAATGCTAAGACTGTCTACAAAGACTTGTTAGTAGCAAAATCTCTAGATAAATTATAAGAATTCCTACTCAGGTTGCCATATATAAAAGTCCCATGTACAAAATTTGACATTTTTCCTACATGTAAGCAACAAACAGAAAATGCAATTTAAAAAAATGTTTGTTATAGTGACACCGAATGTAATATGCAATAAATCTAATGAAAAAAAATATGCACAACCTTCCTCAGGGGAAATTATAAAACTTTATTGAAAGACATAAAGAAGAAATAGAACACGTTAATGGATAGGAAGACTGAATTTACCAAGATGTCAGTGCTCCTCAGATTCCTCTATAAACGGAACAGAATTCTAATCAGAATCCTGGCATAGTTTCTCTTGGGACTTGACAAGCTTATTCCAAAATTTATATGAAAGAACAAATGGTCAGCAATAACTATAAGAATTTTGAAAACATTCAAGAGGGGAGAATTTGCCCTGCCGGATATAAAGCCCTGACACAGAATTTTGGTAATTAAGGCAGTATTGTACTGGCCCCAGAGAGGACAAATAGACCAATAGAGAAGCTAGGAATAGACACACGAAGACAGACACTGGCCATGTGACAGATGGGGGCAGCTCACTGGCGAAGAGGCAGGCGGAATGCCTCCATAAATGGTGCCACAGCATCTGGTTATGGAGACGATGAAATTAAATCCATATCTCACAGAACCTGAAGAAGTTCATAACTCACCACAACTTAAAATCCATGCCAAGTATGTTAAAACCTGAATATGAAAAGCAAAACTTTCACAGCTTTAGAGAAAAATGGAGGAGAACATCTTTATGAAATTGAGAGTAGGCAAGGGCTTCTTAAGCAAGATTCACTCTAAAAGCACAAGTCATTAGGGAAGAAATGTAAACAGGACTACATTTAAATAAAAGTTCTGTTTCTTAAAAGTCACAGCTGATCAAAAGACATCCTAAAGACTGGAAAAAAAATTTGCAGTGCATATAGCAATTTGAGTTTAGAAATCAGAATATACAAAGAACTTTCCCAAATAAACATAAAAGAATAGAGAAATGGACAAGAGATATGAAAAGACATTTTATGGAACAGGAAACCCAAATGTTCAATAAAGATGCTTAGCATCACCAGAAATTGGTTCAAGTAAATTAAAACCAAAATGGGATGCCAGTTCACACTTACGAACTTGGTGAAAATATAAAGACTTCCAAGACCAACTGTGGGTGAGGGTGTGGACCAGGAGGAGGATGCAGAATGATTTCTCACTGTCTGTTGAGGTGAAAGATGCATGTGCCTACAGCTCTGCCATCCCCTTTCTGGAAAAAACTCAAACACCAGCTCCAGGAGGCCACAAATATTCATAGCGGAATTGTTTGTGAAGCAAACATGTTAAGCCTCCTACACATCCATTAATCGGAGATTAAAGAAATATACTTTGATATATTCGTATCATGGAATATTATACCCCAGCAAAAATCACTAACCCAGACGTATAAATTAAACATTTATCAGTACATTGCTGGGTGGATGTTTTGCCTCCTGAATCCTAGGGCCTGGAGTAGGGAGGAGAGAACTGAGTGGCCCTAGGACAAAACTAGGATCTTTGAGGGGACAATCTAAGGAACTGAATTTGAGCTGAAATGAAGAAAGGTTTTCTAACAGGCTTGTTTCCCAAGGTTGGAAGAAATTGTCTCCTAAGGGAATGAGTTCCCTGTCATTGGAAGTATGTGAGCAGGGGCTGGGCAGCTGCAGCGTGGGCAGTGAACCAAGCATTGGATTCCAGTGGTGCAAGGGCGAGGTTGGCTAAAGATGGCCTTTACGTGTCCCTCTCTGCATGCCCAGAGGCCCCATGGTTCTGTGACTCAGTGAGTTTGCAAAGTGCGGTTAGAAGTGGACAGGACCGAATGAATAACCAAGCTGTGACACATCTTCTGGATGGAACTCTGCTCTCTAACGAGAGGGATGGATCCGGCACATGCGACCACCTCGATGACTCTCAAATACACACTAAGTGAAAGAAGCCATGCGCGGGAGGCCTCGTATTGTGCAATTCCATTTATGTCAAATTCTAGAAAATGCAAAGTAACCTATAGCAACGGTAAGTCAGAGCTTGGCGTGTGGTGGGGCTGGGGGGAAATGGACTGCACAGGGGCGCAAGGAAGCTTTCCATGGTGATGGAAATGTTCTGTGACGCTCTGCATCTTGGTTGTGGTCGAGGTTTCCTGGGTGCGTGTATCTGTCGAAATGAAAGGAATTGTACACTTTTCTATTCATCCAGATTTTGTATCCACTACAGTACCAAGCCCAGAGCTAGGTATTCAAGCGGTGTTTAATTGATGCATGCAGAATGAAGGAGGGAGTCAGGCGGCCCTAAACCAGGGAAACGATTTTGCCTGGGCTGTCCCGAAGAAGTGGCTTTGTCGGCATGGAGGACAGGTGCAGCTTTAGGGTTGCTGTGGCCCTGTGCGTTTGGGCAGGTTGAGTACTGTATAAGGGAGCCCCACCCTGAGGGCCGACGGGAGATAAAACATATTCCTGTTTCCAAGTCATGTGGCCATACTCATCGGCTGTGACTTCCCAAAGAGGTGAATCTTTTTTCCTTCTTCTTCTACTTCTTTTTTTTTTTTTTTTTAAATAAATAGACATTTTATTTTGGAATAACTTTAGATTTATAGAGAAGTTGCAAAGATAGTAAGAGAATTCATGTATATTTTCCATCCAGTTTCCCCTTAGGTTAATATTATTTACATACCCCTGGTGGATTTGTCAAAATTAAGAAATTCACTTTGGTACCATACTGTTAACTAAATTTTGATTTGTTTTGGATTTTACTGCTTCTTCCACTAATGTTCTGCTCCAGGATCCAATCCAGGATACTACATTGCATTTAGCACACTGTTTTTCGGTTTTTTGTTTTTGTTTTTGTTTTTTTACATTAACACAGAGTTTGTCCTGCAGTGGTTGGGAAAAGAATGTGGCTGTCGGGGAGTACCCAGAATAAAGTCCTCAGGCGGCCGGGGAGGGAGGAAGCCCGGGCTGGGTCATGACGGGGAGGGGACACTGTGTCAAGGGGGGTGCGGGGGGATGGGGGTGGGAGGTTGTGGAGGGAGCACTGGGCCTTCCTGACCCAGGCTGGGCGCCTTGAAGCGCTTTGAACCACCTCAGCTCATCCTGTGCAAAGCACAGAGCAAAGACCTCGAAGTTCATTGGCTGGTTTTGATAACCGACTGGCCAAGCGTGGGAGCAGGCCCTGGGGAGGCTGTGTTTCCTTGTCAGCAAAAGCCATTAGTACCAACCCTGGAGTCTGTGTAGACAGTTCTGGAAGGAGTCAGCCTCCAGGTGCCTGGGGGAATCCTAGGCTCTGTTCCCAGGGCGGGGAGAGGGTGGGATGCCGGTCGCCCAGTAGACCCCGAGCTCCACACTCTCCTGTGGTTTTTGGGTTTGTCCTGAGTGAGTCCAGGGTGGGTGACCAGTGTCTCTGCCCAGCACCTCCCCACTCCTGGAGCTGGAAAGGTGCTGTGTATGGGGAGCAGTGGCGATGAACAGTGAATGAGGACTAGGTGAACTCAGAGCCCAGTGGGGAGATGCGCTGCTCAGACCGAGTCTGCCCTGGCTCAAGGGGAGCGCTCTCTCTGAGAACCACAGAACTCAGCCTTTGTCCCCCAGAAAGCAGCTGGGGTGCCAGGAGTGTTTGGAGTCACCTGATTTCTCAAAGCCTCTGTTTCTGCATCTTTAAAATGGGCCACAGTTCCTAGTTCCAGGGTGTCTGGGCCTAGAGGGTGCCTCCGGCACAGGGCCTGGCTGGCATGGGGCGCTGCCTGTCATTTCCCTTCTATTTCCCCTTCTCTATCAGCTGGCCCTCACCCCCCTTCTTGCCTCATCACGCTCCCCCATTCTTTCACAGCTTGGGGGTTCCCACAGTACCCCGTTTGTGGGAGTCTCTGTATCTTGCCCATGCAACCCCCTCACCCTGAGTGCCTGTGTAACTTGGAGGTCCGTGTAACTTGGAGGTCCCCTCCCTGTAGATTCCCTGTGACCCTATCACTTCCTGTCTTGTTTTATGAACAACCGTGATGAGTTTGTGTCTTCCCCAGGGAAGGATATACACCTTGCATCCTGGACCCACCAGTACCCGGTACTGTACCTGGCGCACAGTCAGTGCTCATTAAATGTTTATTACTTAGAACTGAGGTGAACCGAACTCTTGGAAACCTCAAGTCCTTGGAGAACAACTCTGGCCCTGCCCACAGACACGAGTCCCCAGCCAAGAGGGTCCTTAGGGCTCCAGCTAGTGCCCCAGAGCAGGGATGCCATGGGGGTGGCCAGGGCCCAGCCCAGCACCTGAGTTTCCCCACCCCCGGCCCCCGAGCTGCCCCGCTAGACTGCACGCTCCGCCTTCTGCAGCAGCCGTGGTGGGGGCCGCCGTTTGGGCAAGTTCCCCTTCCGCTTCCTCCTGCCTCCCGGCTCTCTGCTGCCGCTCAGCCTGGGCACCTCACTAGGTTCTCCGCACCCCTGGTGCCCTGCCCGCAGAAACACTCCACGCCCCGAGCTGTCACCACTGCCACCTGCCAGGCCCCGGACACGATGCAGGCCATCAAGTGTGTGGTGGTCGGAGATGGGTAGGTACCTGGCTGAACTTCCTCACAGCCCCCTCTGGGGACCACTGAGACCCTCCTGCCCCCGGCATCCCTGAGGAAGCCCCCTGCTCTGCAGGGGTCCCTGAGAGGTGGCCATGTAGACCGTCCCTTCTTCTCCCAGGAACTCTTAGAGGAAGCCCCTGGGGTGGGCTGAGGATAGCTTCATGCTCTCTGCCCACCTCACCCCGGAAGCTTCCTGGATGGAGGGTACAGGACTGTGGGTGGGGGTGCCTAGGGCCCCTCGTCTGCACCCTGAGAGCTGGGGCAGGTCTCCCATGGGACCTCAGTCTCTAACTCCGTGGATGCAGGTGGGGGGTGGGGAACCAAAAATCTGGCCTTTGTCCCCAGGCTGACCTGAGCTGTAGTCACTGGCTTATTCTGCTGTTTGGCCTTGGGCAAGTCTCAGTGCCTCTCTGAACCCCCCTTGGCAGTCTGTGAAGAGGCTCATGTGGGGTCACTTGGGGCATTTCAGTGGTTGTCCCGCACATAGCGTGTGCTCATCCTTCCCCCACTCAACTGCCTGGTTGGGGAGGATGTGTGGGGTATGTGGGCGAGGAGCAGAAGCAGCGGGCATGAGAGACAGGGAAGGAGGGGGGGCGAAGAGATGGGGTGATTGCGTGGGTCAATATGAGACAGGCTGGGCTGAGGCACCTTCTCAGCCATCAGATTTGTGACCTCAGGTTGTCATGTCCCCCTGTGGTCTTCAGTTTTCTCGTCTGTGAGGTGACAGTTCCAAATGCCAATCTCTCGTGCTTCTGAGCAACAGTGTCTCAGGGTCTAGCCCCCCGGTATAACCCAGGAGTGTCCGTAGGTGCAGCTTGGCACAACCCAGCACATTCCAGCTGGGCAGGCCTCTTATCCAGCTGTCCTATCCTACAGAGGGGCAGCCTGAGGCCTCGAGAGACTCCGCTCTTTCCTGGTCTGGGTCCCTGGAGTCCCCGCTTACTTGGCTCTGCTGCACTGGTGGGGGCGCCGGCTGATCAGGCTCCCTCAGCCGATTCCCGTGCACTGCTGGCCGTTATCTGCCCGGATGCCCACTTCTGCTTTGTATCAGATCTGAGGAGGGGAGGGCGGAAGCCAAGGGCAACGTTCCAGTCATTCAAAGTTACCTTGTTGGCAGGGCCTGGGGAGGGCGGGGTGGGGACGAGAGGCAGGCCGGCTCAGTACAGGAAGTGACGAAACAGTGGAGGGGGGCCCAGGGCTGCCCCTTTGGTTTTCACCTGTGCCCGTCTCCCCACCCCCACCCCCCACAACCCAGCAGCCTGAGGGGAAGACAGCATGAATAAGGGATGACCACTATTTACTTAGCATCTGTGTGTCAGGCCCTGGGCTTAGTCACACCCCTCTGTTTCACTCCCTCACCAATCCTAATATTAGGACCATTTACAGGTGGGAAAACTTAAGCTCAAAGAAGTTAAGTAATTTGCCCAAGACATTATGGGATTTGAACCCAGGTCTCTCTGATGGCAGAACCCCGAGCTCTTAACCGCTGTGCTCTCTGGTGAGGGGAAAGGGTCGGGGAACAGGTTTGCTCTAAGATCTGCTGGCAGCTATGCTGTGCCCAGCACTGAGCTCAGCTCTTTCATGAGCTTCATCTGATTTACGACTCAGTCCCTTTCTCTGAGGATGGACTCAACCATTTTCTAGATGGGGAAACCGAGGCATGGGGAAGATAACTAACTTGCCCAAGGTTGGGACACTGGCAGGTGGAGCCAGAATCTGAAGCCCAGGGATGATGGCAGCTTGGTCAGGCACCGGGGGCCCTGCAGCGTTGTCCAGTCCAGCAGGTCTCCTGGGCACCCCCTGCCCTTAACCCTCTGTGCCACGTCGGTGTCGCCTGGGAAAGGTTTCTCAAAACACAAATGCCCAGTCCCACCCCACACCCCTGGGTCAGAATCCTTGGGGAGGACCTGAAGTCTGCCCTCTACCAAGCGCTCCTGGTGACTCTGTGGCTCTCGGGTTTGGACACAGGGATACGGAGATCCTCAGATGGGGGAAACCAAGGCCAGAGGGGTGGGTCTGGGTCTTCCCCACATCTCCGACAGGGCCCGTGACCTCTGTCCTCTGGAACTTCCTGTCTTTCAGAGCTGTGGGAAAGACCTGCCTGCTCATCAGCTACACCACCAACGCCTTCCCAGGAGAGTACATCCCCACCGTGTGAGTCTCGTGGGTGGGTGGGGAGCTTGGAGGATGGGGAGACACGCTTCACCAAGCCCACCCCCTCTTCAGGCACTTCCTGTGTGCCTGGCTGTGTGTGGGCATTTGGGGGTCAGGCAACTGGGAGATGCCCCAGCCGGTCTGCCTGGCAGAGCTGCCTGATGATATGGCCGGCAGGCAGCCACCAATGCCAAGAGGAGCTGTCAGGGCGAGGGCTGAGGGCTCCCAGAATGGAGAGGGACTGAGTCAGGGTCGGGTGGTGGCGAATGGGAGCAGGTGGCCTTCCGGAGGACCTCGAGGAAGAGGGGGGTGGAGAGGGCTGGCCTGAGCAGGAGCAGGGTGGGAAGAGGGGCTGGGTCAGAGAAGTGGAGGGGAGGGGCGGGGTGAGTGGAGGAGGAAGTAATTGAGGGCCTTGATGATGAGGAGCAGAGACACCAGGACACATGCGTGTGTTGGGGAGAAAGCAATGCCATCTGGAAACCAATCGGAGGCCCCATCCTCTTGTTGAATGTGGAGGCAGGGTTGTCACGAATGTAAGAGAGTATGGGTGTCAGACTCAGGAGGGAAAGATAAGGAGGGAAGCACCAGCCCCTCCTCCACCAGCCCCCAACGGCCCCCATCACTCACAGGATAATGTCCCAACTCCGTAGCCCAGCGTTCAAGGCTCTATGTGGTCTGTGGTCTTCTCTCAACTTTCCCTTCTAGCTTCACGGCCCCCTCTGTTCACCAAACACTCCTGGGGCATTACCCCCTCAGGACCTTTGCTTAAGCTGTTTCCTCTATCTGGCTGCCTTTCCTTCCCGAAGACCTCCAGGCCCAGTGCCAGTGCCCCGTCCTCCAGGAAGCCAGTTCTGATCAGGCCTGAAGGGTTCTCTCACTCCCCAGAGGAACTTTATCTGATCTTCCTTATAAGCATGAGCCTGTGAGGGCAGGGAGCCTCATTCAGTTTTTTTAGGTCACCCCATTGTCTTAGCACAGCGTCTGTGCACAGCGTAATCTGTATGTTATCTTAGACACAATCGATGTGTTTTGAGTTGACCTGAATCGAATTTCGCGGGGAGGGCCTGCTATCTTTTGAGGGCCTGCTGTGTGCTGGCTCCTGCATGAAATGTCACACACGTTTGATCTCATTTGATCCTCATGGGTATTATGATACTGGATCACCCATGGGGAAGCTGAGGCTCACAGCCACTAAGGGGCCTCACTGGTGCCTTGAGCTCCCTCTACTTATACTTTCCCCCAGGACACTGACCTGGCCTAGGCAGCTGAAAGTCAGGTGGCCAGGAATGGGCAGAGAAACCTGGGCAGGAAACCTGGAAAATCAACTTCTGCCCCAGCTCGGTCCCTCACTCTCCATGTAACTTGGTGCCAATACAAGCCATTCTTTGCACCTGCCCTTATCTGCCCATTCACCATCCAGCATCGAATGTTTATCAGCGCCTCCGAGTGCTGAGGGAGGGCTGGCTCTAGACTTGAGCATCGAGGCAGGTGTGGACTCAGGTAAGGCGGCTCCTACAGAAGGCCGCTGTCACTAGGAGGATGCTGGCACTGCTGCGTTTCTGCTTCTGCCTGTCCTAGTTGGGCTGGAGAGCCCACCAGCTAGCTTAGCCCAGTCGCCTCCTCTCTCTGAGCCTCAGTTTCCCTTTTTACAGGAGGCAGGGGCTGGGCTGGGAGACCCCAAGCTCATTGCCCGGGTGCTTTCCCGGCAGGGAACGGAAGACGTGTTCTCCAGGACAGGGGGGTGGGACCAGCGGCCAGTCGCCTGGCGAACTTGGTTGTCCTGGACAACCTGGCAGAAGGACAGACAGATGGATCAGACAAGGTCTACCTTCCCAGGGCTCTCTGAGGAGTTGGGTCGAGGCTAGGGCTGGCTTCTCGGGCGTGCCATCTAGGCAGCCGCACAGGACCTGTGGCTTAATAATCTCCTATCTCCGTCTTGAAGTTCTTAATTTTTGAGCAAAGGGCCCTGCGTTTTTATTTACATCGGACCCTGCAAAGTATGTGGCCAGTCGTGCCTGCCATCCTCCTTCGTCTTCCAGTATAGAGTTGCCGAGCTCCGGACAATCCCTGAGCCTCTGTGACAGGGAGGAGAAAACGAGTCACACTGAGCCCTTGACATTGGAGGGCGGGGACAGCCGGGGAGATAGGAGTTGGGGCCGCTAGGATATCTCGGGAGAGGCTGAGGCTGGGGATGGCAGGGTTCGCTGGGACAGAATGGCACGTGCTGCCCACACGAGATCAGATAAGCAGAGAGCCAAGTTCGACTTGCTGCCGGCCGCTAGGGGTGGACATCTCAGGGTCAAGCCCCATTTCACAGATGGGGAGACCGAAGCCTGCTCTGTGGATGGTTTCGTGCTGGGTGTTGGAGACAGAAAGACGTGGCAGGAAGACCGTGCCCTTGGGTGCCTGCGCCACAGGGGTTCCCCCCATCCCATTGCTCTTCCTTGTAGCCTTTCTCAAACGGAAGCCCAAGGGAGCTTCCAAATGTGAACATGAGATGGAGCCACACTGTCTGAAATCTTTCCCATGGCTCCCCTGCACCCTTAAAACCCACCTTCTATCCTGACGCTCAAAGCCTTGAATGATGCTTCTCCTCCTCCATCACCCAGACGCACGAGCTTCCCCCAAGCCTCTGCACGCCCTCCTTCCCATCATTCAGTTTCCAGCTCAGGTATCACACCCCCTGGCCTCTTGTCTAAAGTGTCCCCTCCCTCCATCCAGGTCCCCTCCAGCCCCCCACCCTGCTTGATGTTTCATGGCCCATCCTGATCTGACTTCCCCTGCCAAGATGGACACTCTGGGAGGACAGGGCCCTGGTCTGTCTAGTTCACTGCTGTCCCGCCAGCTTCTAGAACAGAGCTGAGAACACGGCAGGCAGGACATGCTCCGGCCTGCTCTGAGAAGATGCCGGAACCCGGCACCCCTTTCACCTGTCCCCATTTTCCTCCCATACGCCATTCCGGGGTCACGGGGAGTGAAGACAGAGGCGCACACACTCTAGGTGAAAACGCCCCATCTGTGCGACCTCGTGCAGGTCACTCCTAGTCTCTGATTTTCAGTTTCCTCGTGTGTAAAGTGAGGACAGTGGTAGAATCCACTTGCTGGGCCCACTGAAATGATCTAAGTATGAAGGGTTTGCAATGGCCGCAGGCACACCTGTGAGCTACCTGCCTGCCCCAGAGCTCAGGGTCAGCCCCCACGTCCCGGCTCCGCTGTCTCCAGCCACGAAATCGCAGAGGTGCTTACCACATGGGCCCCGAATTGGGTAACAGGATCTAGTCCTGGCTCTGCCGCCAACTGACTGTGAGATCTTGGGCAAGTCCCTTCCTGTGCGTGAGCCTCAGTTTCCTCACCTGGAAAAAGAGAGTGAGGGTGGGCCATAGTGGCAGCGTATGGTCCCCCAGTCCCGGCTGCCTGTGGGTCTCTGAAGTCAGGGGGGCTCCTGGGAGCTGCAGATCACTGACGAGTCGCTGCAGGAATCCCTCAGGCTCTGGCAGCTGGTCTTCTGGGGAGGGGTCGGTGGACGGGTGTGTGGGGACATCAAATATGAGACTGCTCAGCTTCTCGGCATCTCCCCATGGAGTGGCTTGAATGTCCTCTGTCTCTTCGAATCCTCCTAATGGCCCCAAAAGATGGGGCTTTTTTTTTCACAGTGAAGAAGGTGAAGATCAGAGAAGCTAGGTTACTTACCCAGAGTCACACAGCCAGGACTGGGCTTCGTAGGAGCTGTCTGCTCCCTCCCAGCTCTGGGTGGCTGTCCCCAGGTTCATTTGTCCACTCACTCCCTCATTAATGGATGCCACGGAAGAAGCAGGGCTTGAATCCCAGCTCCTATGCTGATGAGCTGGCTGGTCTTGGAAAAGTTACTTAACCTCTGAGGACCTTGGTTTTCTCATCTGTCTGATGGGAGTAACTTGAGGTCCTTTGGTCGTGGGTCACGTGGCTAATGTGTGACGACCCATAGTCTTCTGCCTGGCCCCAGAGTAGGTTCTTGGGCTGCTACAGGTCCCAGGATGCAGCTTTTCCCCCATGACCATAGCCCCTGAGACCCCGGGGGTGGTCCAGAGAACACAGATGCTTTGGGCTTAAGGAATTTGGGAGGCTTTTTGGCGCTAGAGTTTCAGACTGGACATTAGAGGAGAGAGTGTCCCAACACCCTAAGGAGTGTTTCTGGCCAAAGCCAAAGACAACATAGAGGCTTCTTTTCCCATGATGCCTAGCAGTGTCTCCCTGGACCCGAAATCCTATGGCGGTGTGGGTGCTGTCCAGAGTAGGTGTGCCGAGAACCAGCCATGTGCCAAGTGCGGTGCCGGCCTCAGGGTGCAATGAGGAGCAAGCCAGGCTTGGTGCCTGCCTTTTGGGGTGCTGACTTCACTACAGATTGCTGGGTTGAGAAGCCAACCTGGCTGGGGCTCAGGAAGTGACATTGAGGAGGTGACATCGAGATGGGGCTGGAGGAGGGACTGAGTAAGAGTCAGCAGGCAGTGTGAGGAAGAAGAGAGGGGAGTCGGGGAGGGGTGCTTGCAGGAGCATTCCCGGCAGGAAGGAGCAGGGCCATCTGAGGAACTGAGGGGCGACCAGGGACATACGCAGTGTGTTCAAAGCGTCAGGCTGCCAACTTCTGGTTTGTAGTACGCGGGGTCTTTCTCGGGACAGGTGTCTTTGGAGTTACTCTGAAGCATTATGGCTTTTGCCACCTGTCACGGAGCAGTGTTCTGTGAGGGCTTCATGGAGGAGGTGACATCCCAAGGGCTTCAGTTAAGTGTGGTTTAATTCTGTCCCACCTGCACTCACTGCTAGGCCCAACACGGTGGAGCCGAAGCGGGCACAGGCCCCCCACACATGGCGGGACAGAGACACTAAATGCCTGCTCAAGGTCAAGGCAAAGCAGCTGCCTGAGGGAGGGGATGCAGGGTGCCTTCCAGGTGAGGCACAGGGAGGGCGGAGGCCTGGAGGTTTCCCCACGAAGGAGGAACTGCCTGGATGGGGTTTTGCAGCATGAATAGGAGGCAGGGCGAAAAGGGGGTGCAGAGGTATTCCAGAGAGAGGCCCCGACAGGAGCAAAGACTGGAGTGTGCGGAGGACCACAGGCCGGGGTGGATGGGGATATTCGGAGGTGGGAAGGCCATTCCAGGCTGAGGCACAGCGTGAACAGGTGCAGGGAGGTGGGCAGCGTGAACCTTGCCCGGAAATAGCTTGGCTGGTGTGTGATGGGTGGAGGAGGACGAGGAGAAGCTGGGAGAGCCTGAGGTCTCAGTGGGCCAGTCAGGAAATGAGGGCCTGTGTGGGTGACCTCAATGAGGAGAGACAGGCTGGTGACCCTAGCCCTCAGGGACAGAGGGCGGGAGCATCTGTGGAAGCAGAATCAGAGGAAACTGGCTTCTCACCTAGTTCATCATTCATTGGCTGTGTGGCCTTGGGCAAGTCACTGCACCCCTCTGATCCCAGTTTTCTCTTCCACGGCGTGAGGAACAAGCACCTGGCTCTCAGGGATGTGTGCAGTGAGAAATACTGTTGGGTTGAATTTTTTTTTTTTAATCCGGAAGCTCATTCGATGGCCCCGGAGACCTCTCTGGGTGCTGGCAAGGAGATTTCGGCCGTCGCTGTCAGGGCCCCACTCTACCCTGCCTTCACATGTCTCCAGTGTGTGCTGGTGGCATTTCCCAAAGGCTCCCATGACTGAAGGCTCTCAGCGGGGGCCGGGAAACCAGAGAATTGATGCCCAGGACATCCTTCTGTCAGTGGAAGATGGAGATGGTGGATAAATGCCCCGGCATCCGGCCCCCTCTCGCGGGGCACACTAAGGATGGTCCACGCTGCCTCCCAGGGGGCCGAGCAGGCCCAAGCAGTAAGAGCTTACTAGCCTGCCCTGCGCTGGCTACTGTCCCTTCCTGGTCTCCTCCCCTCTGCCCTCCTGTAGCTACCTGGGCTCACTTCCCAAATAAAACACTTGTATCACGTCCTCATTGCACGGTTTGCTTCTGGGGGGACCCAAACTCAGAGAGGGGATAAACACTTGTTCAGTAAATACCCAGTGACCAGCCTCAGTGTCCTGGAGCATTGGAGGTGGGTAAATTTATTCCGATCGAGACTTGGAGGGAATGTTATGCAGCCTCGAAAAGTCATCTCTCCACAGGACAGGTGAGGGCAGAAATGGTTGAGCAATGTTTTCCTCTTTGTGCTTGCCTGCGTTTACGATTTTTTTATGCTGTGAATCAGTAATGAAAAAAAAGAAAACTCAGTTGCCTAGTAATGTCTGACTTTGGTCCATTGCAGGCTCTCTCTGGGTCTTAGCCTCCGCCATGAAGCAACGCGGGCTGGACTGGAGGGCCTGGGCTCTGGGGCTGGACACTGACCCTTCTGTCTTGTCGGCTCCACTCAGGTTTGACAACTATTCAGCCAACGTGATGGTGGACAGCAAGCCGGTGAACCTGGGGCTGTGGGACACTGCAGGCCAGGAGGACTACGACCGCCTCCGGCCACTCTCCTACCCGCAGACGGTGCGCTGCCTCCCCACCCCCACCCCACCTGTGGATCTGTTTCCTCTGCGAGAGGTGCCCTTGGGCCAGGCTGGCCTGGTGCCCCCGAGCCTCCCCTTACACCCTCCCCTTACGGCCCGGTTCGAGGACTCTGCCTTGTCCTCCCCGGGCACAGCCAGGGACCCCTCCCCCTGCCCCCAGCCCTCCATCGGTCCCCAGTTACCACTCTGCCTGTCTTCCCAGCCCCTCTTTGCCCCCGCAACTTCATACGCTCTGGCACCACCTGGCTCTGTGGGCGGGGCAGGAGCCTTCGTGGGAAGCCCAGGTCAGTGAAGCGCAGGTGTGCTGGGTGAGGGGAGAGGAGAGGGGGCGAGCCTGCAGGTGGCTCCGTGGCTGCTGGGCACCTCTCGTGTCCTTGACTCTCCCTCCGGGGCTGGCGCTGGCAACCAGATGTTGGAGTGGTGAGTGCTTGATTAAGAGTATAGATTTCGGAGCTCCAGACAGCAGACCCGTGAACCTTTGTAGCCTCCCTCTCCCCATATGTAGAATCGGGGCGCAGCAGCACTGTTGTAGGGTGCTGTGTGAGGATGAACCGCTAAGGACATCCTGGCTCCTGGGAAATGCTGGGTAAACAAAGAGCAGCCTGGTGGCAGGGACAGACAGGCATCCCCGCCCTGCCAGACCCTAAATGCTCAGCGTCCCCTGGGCCGCCCCACTGCTCAGTGCTGCCAGGTGTGGGAAGGGCCCAGGTGGCCACCCTTGGGCTTCCCCTCACGGGTGACCATCGCCTACTCTGTCCCCAGGATGTCTTCCTCATCTGCTTCTCTCTCGTCAGCCCAGCTTCCTATGAGAACGTCCGTGCCAAGGTGAGCTGGGCAGAGCAGGGCCTGGGGCGGGCCTGGGGACAGGTGACCCTGGGAAGGGGGAGGAAGGAAGGAGGGACCGGCAGCTTGGAACCTCTCCCTGGGGCAGAGACGGTCCCCAGTGACGACCAGGCCCAGGGGGACTCAGGGAGTGAGACTCGGAGGGGGTCCCAGAGGGGGCTGGGAGTGTCAGCTTCACCCTCTGGCCTCTGGGACCTTGTCCTCTCTCCTCCCCACACACCCTCATGCCCACCTCTCACCTTCTCACAACTTGGTGCCCGTCTCCTCCCCCACCCCCATGCCCCCTCTGCTCCCTGCCCAAACTCATGTCCCCTCTCGTCCCTGCACGACCTCTCGCCCCATCCCATCCGCCTGCCCAGTGGTTCCCCGAGGTGCGGCACCACTGCCCCAGCACACCCATCATCCTGGTGGGCACCAAGCTAGACCTGCGGGACGACAAGGACACCATCGAGAAGCTGAAGGAGAAGAAGCTGGCACCTATTACCTACCCACAGGGCCTGGCACTGGCCAAGGAGATTGGTACGGGCCTGGGGCACGGGGAGGGGAGCTGGATGCAGGGGGAGCCCGACTCAGCCTCGTGGTGATTGCAAACATGGGCTCTGGGGCCAGGCTCTGCGGTTCGGATCTGCTCTGTGCCGTGTGCTAGCTGCGTGACCCTGCACCAATCACTTAGCCTCTCTGTGCCTATGTTTCTTCATCAGTAAAACCTGGCAGTAGGAATAGTTCTGGGCAGTTGAGAGAATTAAACGAATTAATACGCATGAAGTTCCTAGAGCAGCACCCGTACGTGAGGAGCAGTCTGTGTTAGTCATTACCGGTAGTAGTATAACCCATAATCAGATCTTGAAATAGAGTGTGTTTTGCACAGACAGAAGCAGGGGCAGAGTGGGGTGTGCTGTGGTTGCTTGGAGGATGAGCA
Organism: Pteropus alecto; assembly: GCF_000325575.1. Classification (NCBI taxonomy): domain Eukaryota; kingdom Metazoa; phylum Chordata; class Mammalia; order Chiroptera; family Pteropodidae; genus Pteropus; species Pteropus alecto. The sequence goes on from NW_006437738.1 coordinate 1,221,542, forward strand.
GCCAAGTTTGGGGTTTCAAGGAAGGCTTCCTGGAGGAGACGCGTTTGCCTTGGGTTTGAAGGGTGAGGCCTTCCCTTCTGTCTCTTAACCGCCCTCTCCCCACGCCCAAGGCTTCTTAGCCCAGCTCTTATTTGCCTCTTGATCACTGCGCCAGAGAAGTCAAGTGACTTTTCAAGGTCACACAGCTCGTAGGTGGAAGAACTGGGATCTGGACAAAGCTGGCGGCCTCCCCGTGGTGACTCAGGCCTGCCTGAGCAAGGGAGGCGATGACCGATGGGCCTGGCTTCTCCCACGGTGTCAGGACCTGCCGTCCCTGGCCAGGCCCGACCTGCCTGCAGCCTGGGGAGGCGCGCTTGCTCAGGAGCCCAGGACCACCAGCAGCTTTGGCCACTTTGAGCAGTGGCCCAGCTGCCCAGGACTCTCTGCCTCACCCCAGGGTATTGTCGGCTCAGGGTTTGGCCCCCGAATCAGTCGGGCCTCCCCACACTGTGCCTGCCTCAGCCCAACCTTCCGCAGGAACTGGGAGGGCCCTGGCGACTCACATCTCTTCACAGGAAGAGAAACCGCAGCTGCCACCTCCCCCTTTCCATGACTAGCCCGATGACATGGCCATCTTCCCCAGGGGGCCTCGGGCTGCTGCTTAAACCGTGTGTCCCATGCCCCGTCCTGGGGTCTCTGGCTCCCCGGCCCACTGGTCTTTCCTCACAAATATTGGGGATTAGACCCCTGCCTTCTCTTCTTTCTGACCAGCCTGTCCCCCTGGACTCTTCCCAGCCAAGACTGACTCTCCAGCCTACAGCCGACCCTTTCGCTTTTAAAGCACGTGCTTTGGGATAAGAAGGGGTCTGAAAGTCTAGATTCTGGTCCTGGCTCTGGCACTATTTGCGTGACCTTGAGCCAGTGGCTCCTCTCTGGGCCTTGGCCTCCCCGTCTGCATGAACAAGCCTGCACAGCCCTTAAACATCCTTTCTCCTCCATAAGGAAATGACTTGGGGGTCCTGTCTTGGCCTCTAGCCAATCCCTCCTGGAGCTGATCCCAGGCAGGGGGCGGGGGACAGGGACTTTGAACTTGTTTTGGATCAGCCCCGGCCGAGAGGACCGGAAGAGCTGATGGAGAGGACGACAGCTGCCTCTGCCCACCTGGGCTGCGCCCTAGCCCTGGGGTGATGAGTTGTAGAGGCAGCTCTGACCCCAGCTGATAATCACAGCTGACATGGATTGAGCACTTCCTGGGTGCTGGGCGCATGCATTTTCCCGCTTCATTCTCAGAGTAGCTATGAAGGAGGGGCTCTCATTACCCCCATTTTACAGAGGAGGAAACTGAGGCTCAGGGAGAAAAGTCACTGGCTCAAGGTCACCCAGCCAGGATGTGGCAGAGCTGATTTGAGCCTTGGATGCCTGGCTTCCTCAGTCATGAAGATCAGGGTCATCTGCTGCCCTCTGGCCTGGCCCCATGCCCTCTCTGCAGCTCCCCTGCCCCCTGCCTCGGCTTGATAAGCCGTCACACGTCACCATGTCCTGGACAGGTAGGAGACTGAGGTGTAGAGAGGGAAACTGGCCGAAGTCCTAGACTGGTCAGGGGCAGAGCTGAACTGAGCCCAGGACCCCCCGCTCAGGACCCTTGCTCTGGACACCACTGAGCCAAGAGGAGCAAGAGGGTGGCAGGTGCCAGGGAGACAGCTGGTGGGTGCGAATGAGGTGGTCACAGGCTACGGTCCTGTGGCCAAATGCCCAGCGACACCCTTCTGGGCACACAGGGTTACGGTGACCAGACTCCTGGACTAGGTGCTCCTTTGCTAGCAGCCAGGCCCTGGGGCCGCTGCCAGGCTCCCCGGTGTGCTGCCACGTGGAGGGAGCGTCTAGTGTGTGACTTTCGATAAGCGATATTCTCTCTGAGCCTCGGTTTCCCCATCCCTGCTCCTCCCTCTCTTTCTCCCCAGCCCTGGCGTTGGTGGGCTTCCCCTTTCCCGGGGCTGCCTCTCCCGACATCCTGGCTTCCTGCCCCTCCGCTGCGTGTCTCTGGGCCCCTGGCTTCTCCTCTCTGGGCCTGTCTCCTCACTTGAGAAGCGGGGAATCACATGTGTCCTCACGGGGTTTTCAAAAGCGTGCTGGCAGGGTGCAGGTGCCCAACAGCGTCTGTGTCCTTCCTTCTCCCCAGAAGACTGGGCTCCCCCTCGAGGAGGCCAAGTTCCCCCTTCCTGTCCCCCTCTTTCCTCTTCTTTCTGAAATTGGCCCCCAGGCCTCTTGAAGAAGGGGTTTGTGGTTCCTCACTTCAGGAAAACCATTTGGGTTGTAGTGGACGTGGAGCTCACACAGGTTCCTTCTAGAAGGTCATGGAACTCTGGCTGTGGGGGTGGGGACTCAGTCTGTCCTTGTTGTCGTCTGTGCCCTGGGCTCCCGCCCTGAGTGGTCACGTGGGAGGAGGCCCGGCTCCTTCTGAGGGAGGGAGGAGCCTTCCAAGTCTCACGCCTCCTGCTGAGGGGCCCCGGCTGCCCAGAGGTGGAGGAGAAATGTCCAGCATGTGACCTTGGAGAAGTGACTGTACCTCTCGAGCTTCAGTTTCTTCATCTGTAAAATGAGGTGGTGCTAAGGAATGGTCAGACGACACATGGAAGGCCCTAGTGGGTGGGCCATGAGTGCTTCAGGCCTCCTAGAGAAAGCGTGGAGGCAGGTGTGTTGCTATCTTCCAGAAGAAACTGAGGAATGGGGAGATTCAGTCACTAGCTTGAGCCCTTTTCTTCCCCAGTCCTGCCCGCCTTCTGCAAATTAAGGGCTTATGCGCCCAAGAAAGACACAGACCGGCTCTTGTGGGCCTTAACCCCTCCCACTGAATTTAATATCCCCGTTTCAGACACGAGGAAACTGAGGCACAGACAGGAAAATTTCCTGCTCTGACTGACACAGCCCAGGTGGCCCCCACAGCCTGGTGCGGTTGTGTGGCTTGGGAGGGGGTTTTGCCCAGGACTCTGCCCTGACCTAGGCCTCTGCCTTCTTGCTGCCTCACCCAGACTCGGTGAAATACCTGGAGTGCTCTGCCCTCACCCAGCGAGGCCTCAAGACCGTCTTCGATGAGGCGATCCGGGCCGTCCTGTGCCCCCAGCCCACGCGGCCGCAGAAGCGCCCCTGCAGCCTCCTCTAGCGGTGAGAGCCTCCCCCCCATGCTGCAAGCACCCCATGCCCACCACACAGCAGGTTCCAGCTGGGAGGCGGCATCCATCCACTGCTCAGTGGCCTTCGGTTTCACTGGGAGTGGCATTTAGGCCGGGAGAGGGAGGGAGAAGCAAAGTGGCCTCGGTTTCCCCATTTGCCTGAGCCGGTCCAGCTCAGTGAGCCCAGTTCCCAGAAGGAAGGTGCAAGGTATGAGAAAATGCCAGGTGACCTGAGCCAAGGAGTGACAGTCACCGCACTTCCCCTCTGCTCTTTCTGCAGGAGGGCTGGGAGGATACGGGATATTAAGAATGCCTCTGCCCCCACCCCCAGCAGAGCTCAGTCAAGCTGGGGAGATCTGACACCCACATGCAGGGGTGGGAGAAGGATGGAGAGAGCTCAGTGTGGCGAGACTGGCGGGGAGGGCAGTCCCGATGGGAGGGGCGAGCTGTGAGCCAGGAAATCGGTGAGCGGGTGCAGATCTGGTTTTCCCTAAATTCTCACCTCCTGCCTGTCTCCCTTCCAGGTTGCACCCAGTTCTCCCAGCCAGATGGCTTTGACCCTCCTAAAGCCCGATGGCTCCCCGGCTGGCCATGCTGTCCTCTCCCTGTGGTGTTTCTTAGCAGACGGCTGTAGAGCTTGGTCGATCATCTTCTCTGTGCTGGAGGCCCCCTTGGGCCCGAAGGTGTGAATCTGTAGGTGCTGCATCCTGATCCCCTCATGCTCCTGCCTTCCAAGGGGCCAGAGGGGAGCCCCGGAACCCGATAAGCCGCCCCTGCGTTACTGCGGTCAGTGCCAGCTGCCACCTGCAGTAGCACCTACCCATGTCCTCCAGTCCCACTGGATGTCTGAATCCCCTCTAGAAACTTTGGGCCAGATGGTTGCCGGCCACCACTTGCGTACCCTCAGAAACAGGTCTCTCACTCCCTCCCGAGGCAATCTACTCCAATACTGATGATTCTAGCTTGTCTGAAAGTTCTCCTCCTGCTGAGCTAAAATGAGGGTCTTGGAAGTTTGTCCCTCTGGTCTTAGTTCTCCTTTTAGGACGACATAAAACAAACCAGATTTTGTAAATCTCTGTGGGCATCTGCCCAGCCGATTAAAAGCCTGGGTCTGGCGGATTCCTGCCACCTCCCAGGTCTTTCTTCTACACTCACATGATCCCGAGCTGCATTTACTGTGAGAGTCTTAAACTTTCAGACCCTGCCAGTCAAGACTTTTGCTGTCGCACATAGAAAACCCGATTCAACCTGCTTAAGCAGAAAATAAATTTATTGATTCAAGTTTGGAAATATCATGACTTCAGGTGCAGCATGATCAAGGGGACGCAAATGACATCGTCAGGGCTGACTTTTCAGTATCGCTTTGTTCTGCTTTCTTCTGTCTGTTTGTTCTCAGGAAGGTGACTCTCAGGGTTTCATCCTTCCAGGTTCAAGTTCAGCAAAAAGACCAAGTGTTTGCCCTAGGCAAAGTTCTAATTAAGGTTTACTCTGATTGGACTAGCTTAGGTCTCGGGCTCCCTTCTAACCAATCATATTTGGCAGGGAGATTCTGTTCCCTGATGGGCCACTTTCCAGCTACAGCAAAGAATGGAGGCAACCCTGTCAAATCACACACAACAGGGTGGAGGGGTTGGTCCCCAAATGGAGACTCGGAGTCTTGCTGGAATGAAGGAATATGGGTGTCGGGCAGCCAGAAATCCCCCACTTCTACTACTGGGGGTCACAGGAAAGCGTCCCCAGCAGTGTAAGGGAGCAATGACAGGCCCGGCAGGCACTAAGCGAAGGCGGGTTTCTTTAAAAGAGAGATAAGGCTGTTACAAAGGTTTAAGAAATGCATCCATGAAGCACAGCTGTGCCTGGTATGGAGTTGGTCACCTTAGTGTCTGTCAATTTACAAACGCCAGACTTTCTGCTCCTGAGGGCAATTACATGTCTCTGTCTAAACTTCATCCGTTCATGCAACACACAGTTATTGAGCGCCCACTCTGTGCCAGGCACTGTTCTAGGTTGATGGTGGTTGGGGACATCCAGGGGCAGGGATTCAGTGGTACACACAAGTTCCTGACCTAGTGGGCTGACACTCTAGAGAGGCTAAGACAAAGGAATAAAAGAAAGATGTAAGATCCTGTTCCCGACAGCTCAGGAGACCCCCAATTCTCAGCGGCTGAAATGCTAATAGGTTTCTATTTTCTTCTCTCCCAGAGCTCCCGGCCACCCCTTCAGCCCCCAAAAACCTAAAGTTCCGAGGCAAGACCCCCAGCTCTCTGGCCTCCTGGGAGGCTCACTCTTTTGAAAGGAACTGGGTGCTGGTGGGGGGAAACCCCACAGCCTTGATTACTTTCAGCTCAGGCAAGTTTGTTATGTTTCTCAAGTTACTTCTCGTATGAAACAGACGAACAAAAAACCCCACGTTGAAACTATGACACATGACACAGACACAGATATGGTGGGGCAGAGCCCACACCCAATCCACGCAATGTTCGAAAGCCCTGAGGTGCCCCCTTCGGGGGCCAGAGCCTCCCTCTCTCCTCCCTCCCTCCCTCCTCCCTCCCTCCCACCTCCACTGTCAGACTGAACTCTCATTTCCTCAAAGCCACGTTCACGCTTCTTTCACTCCGAGGCCTTTGAACAGCTGATCTGGATCCCTTGCCTCTAATAATTTCCTCTGCTCCTCCAACCTTTCCTGCACGCCATGGGTGGGCTTCTTCCCCTGAGCCTGACCCAGCAGACGCAGTCCTTGTTTTATTCCAATAATAACATCAGTCAGTAAATTCTCTCACCATTGCGGGGTCTCACCTAGCACATATTATCTCATGTAATTCTAGTAGCCTTCCAAGGTAGGTACTAGAGGCTCTTTTTTTGCAAAGGAGGAAATGAAGGCACAGGAGGGCATAGGAGTTAGAGCTCAGGCCATGAAAGCAAACACTCTGCTTTTTCACCTTTGACCACTACACCCATCCTCCTTGCTAACAGACTCCTAGTTTCATGCAAAGCAGCAATGCATCTAGCCCCAGACAAAAATACTTGTTTTCTTAGCCTGCTTTGTAGCTGGTATTCCGACATTGCACAGTTCTGGCCAACAAGACATAAGTCAAGGTCCTGAAGAGGTGGCATCTGTGAAAGTTTTTGTTTTCCTCCATAAACAATGATAGACTGCCCTTTGTCCTGTCACCTCCCCTGCCTTGAATACTAATGAGAGGTCTGGAGCTGCAGCAGCCATCTCGTAAACTTGAAACCACAAACGCGAAGATATATGCTAACATGCTGAGAACAGAGGAGCAGAGAGAGAAAAAGAACCTGGGTCTTTGACAGCTTTGGTGAACAGCTGAACCAATGCCACCGGCCGTCTTATTATGGGAGCAGGATGAAAACGAAACCACCTATTTGTTTACTTACTGTGGGTCAGGCCTTCTGTTACTGCTGGGTGATGGCATTTGTAACTGAGGTCTTAGGACTTGTAGCTCTGTACTCTTTCCAACGTATCATGGTTCCCAGCAGTCACTGGACATGGGGTAAGTCACTTATTTCTGCTCTGCAAATAGGCTGAGGACCAGAGGCCCTTACAATAGGAAAGAGTAACCTGTTTTGAAACAGGAAGAACTGTTGATTGTGGGCAGGAGCAGACAATATGGTGATGCTCACTCATTTGACAGCTACCACTCCCAAGTACCCACCTGCCCAGTCCAATGCATCAGACTTGGCCCTTTGCCAGGCAGTCATCGCCTGGAGGCCAGAAAGCATGGGCCAGGCCTTGCTTCTCTTCTCTCGACAGTACTTATAGCCTCCTCACTGGCCTCCCTTCCTCCACCGGGCAGCCTGGGGGATCGTCCTCATTTACAAACATAATTGTGCTACTCGGCCTTCAGAAATGCTTCAAGAGTATTGGGTCATTCAAGCACGCAATCACTCAGCAAATAGTTATTGAGACCGTGTGCCAAACACAGGGCTTGAGAGTGGGTCAAGCGTAGGTCTTCTCTTAGGAGCTCACAGTCCCATTGAGAGCTGCTGAGTCTTCAGAGAGCCCAGGGAAATGTCCCTTCTGCGTGGATGGCTCACCACGACCCTAGCTAGTACCTGGTAGCTGCTGGATAAATGTTTGTTGTTTATGTAAATGAATAAGCAAATGAAAGAATAAACTTTCATGGAGAGAGAGAGAGACCCAACCTTCTAGTGACTCTGCTGAGACCAGCCTTCCAGCCATGCTCACCAAGGTACTAGTCATGGGCGTAAGCCGTCTGGGATATGCTGTCCTGGTCGAGTCCCCTGATGACTGCAGCCCCAGGCAACATCACATGGAGCAGAAGAGCCACGCAGCTGAGCCCAACCATCCACAGAATCATGAGAGATGATAAAATAGTATATTGAAATGATTTTCAATTTTTTCCAACAATTTTTTTCCGACTGCTTGGGGCCCAAGTGCCTTCTGTCTTTTCCTTGGATCTTTGACCTCTCTTCCTTACCCTCTTTACTCTCCCATTGCCCAAGAAATGTTCACCTCCGGGGACATTTAACTCCAGCCAGGCTTCATGGGATCTGAGAGGTAAGGCAGGGTAGGCTCCATGGAGGGAGAGAGAGATCTAGGAAGGTTCTAGGAGACTTCTGAGGGCCTCGAGGAAAGTGAAATCATGAGCAGCCATCTGTGTCATCTGAAGTTCAGCTCAAGTCTGTCTGCATGTGCTAACCATGTGCTCTGTGCCAACTGTGCGGGGGGCTGGAGGTGGAGAGAGGGTTGAGACCCAGCCGTGTGCTCCCCAGGGGCTCAGAAGCCAGTGAGAGGCAGACGTGTAAATCAACACCCGCCGTGTGCTTTGATCCACATACTGCAGAAGTGTGTTCAACACAGAGAGGAAGAGACTCTACTCTCAAGGTGCCGAGATAGAGAAGTTTCAGCTCCCCCCACCTTGCTGAAAAGCAGCCGTGACAATAAGGAGAACACGAAACAGAAACACAAACGCTCATCTTCAAAGAAACCAGGAGACATCTGTGACCCCAAACCACAGCGCCTGTGCAGGGGAACAGATGGAGGGGTGGTAAATGATTTAACAGAGCCCCAGAAAGGCAAATCGAACTGCCTGCTGCTCCGGGGCTGGATGGAAAACTGGCCTTGCAGAACCCCGGGGAGGCTTCCAAGTAAGGGACCCAGACACCACAGATGGTGGGGCAGGAGGCTGAAAACGGGGTTGTTTAAGAAGCAGTGAGACCCTGGGTCTTCCTCTCTGCGCTACGCAGCCAGCACTATCCCTCCCTAACCCGGGCAGGAAAAGTCCAGCCAGAGAGCTCTGGACCCAAGGCTACCGAGCAGGTGGGGGTGAGACCCCAGACTGATTATGGGATGTGTGGTAGCTTTGATGACGCAATCGCTCCCCTCAACACACACAAACACACACACACCCCTCCAGAGGAGGAACGTACTTCTCTACTCCACTGATGCTTGGCCTTGGCCATGTGACTTGCTTTTGGCCAATGGATTATTAGCATATATATCACAAGGAGAGACCTGAGTGTGTCTGTGCCCTTGGCCATGCTCTATTGTGCTGACAAAAGAACAGACCCTGGCAAGCCTTCTGGCTCAGAGAATATAAAAGACACACGGAACAGTACCCCCCGGGAACGGCTGCTGTAGTAGAGGCTTAAGTAATTCCATGCGTGCAGTGACCCTATGCAGTAGGTGCTGAAGGTGAGGGACTGAGGTTCAGAGAGGTGAAGTCACATATCCAAGGTCACACAGCTGGTAAATGGTGAAGCTGAGATTCAACCCCACCAGGGCCCAGCAGGGACTGACAGACCAGAGGAATGGGGATTCCAGTGACCAAGTTCCAGGGGCCGGGAAGGTGTTTTGGCTCATCCGGTCTCATTTGAGAGGACAGACCTCAGCATCTACAGCAAAGGCCCCTCCCCTGCACTGTGGTTGGTGGTTGGCTCCAGCCTGGGCATTGTGGGAGAGAGGAGGGAGGAGGAGGCTCTGTCCTGGCTCTCAGGGATGGGAGGCACACTTGTTGGACTCGGGGAGCCCTCCAGTCTGAGGGTGGAGACGTGGCCCTAGTTTTAAGTATGCCAGGGTGTGATGGGAGAGACATAGCATTGTCTTAACTTGGAGAGTCAAGCCAGGCAACCCCTCAAGGCGGACATGATAGCACTGAGGTGCCAGGTCTGGACCTGAAGTTTGAGGCAGTCACGCTCCAGGACCTCAGTGCCAGGCAGAGTGGGGCCACTCTGTGGTTCCCAGACACCCAGCATCCCCTATTCCCCGAAGCTCACAGGTGTAGAGTTGCACTTCCTCTTTCTGCCCTGCCACTCCCAGGAGGGGCTGATCAGGCTCACTCCTGCCAGAGGAAGGGCACTGGGCGGGAGACAGTTTCTGTCTCAGGTCACCCTGCCCCCAGTCTGGCGCTCAGGACCCCTCGCCACTTCTCCAGCCTCCAGCAGATGCTCAGCAGAGCACAGTCTCCCCTCCTCCCACCACCCTGCCTGCTAACCATCCATCTACCCTCTTTTCTTCATTAAACACGCAGCGAAATGCCTGCTGTGCCAGGCTGATGCCAGGCCCGGGGACATAGTGAGGACCCACACCATCTTCCCTTCTGGAGCTCACAGCTCAGCATACAGGACACAGCCTCCTGAGCTGAGTCTTGGTGAGCTTGTATTAGAGGCCACGTGAGGCCCGGGGCCATGGGAAGTCTAGGGGAGGGGTCTAGCTAACCTAGGGCAGAGAGGGCTCCAGGAGGGGGCCCCCTGAAGGAGGACTTCCTGTCACACGTGGTGGCGAGGGAGTGTTGGGTGAGGGCTGACGGTCTGTGCGAAGGCCCTGAAGGGAACCAGCGCTCACCAGGTCCTGACTGGTGACACTTTGCAAAACATGAATCGGGTCACGAACTCCTCTGCTCGCATCCTGTGAGGCTCTGGACCTAACCGGACTGAGAGTACGAGGCCCTACGTGGTCTGGCATGCGATGGCCTCCCCCGCCTCCCTCCTTCCCAGCTGCATCTGTCCCCTCCCACTCCCTCAAACACCTCAGTGCCAAGACCCAGCCCTTCCCTCTGCCTGGGGACCCTTCCCCACACATTCGCTCAGTCTCTCTCGCCACTTCAGAGAGGCCTTGTGAGCTCACTCGTCTGATGAGCGAATGAAAGACCGACTGGCCGAATAAATGAATGAGTAAACGACAGGCTGAGCATACCTGGAGCACAGGTACAGAAGGGAAGTCACCAGAGGAGGAGGTGGGGCAGGCGGCAAGGCAGGGGCGGTGTAAAGCCTGGTGGGTGATGAGAAGCCAAAGCATGCCTTGGGCTGGGGAGGGGCAGTGCCAGGGGGCCCTTCCCTCACTCCCAGGAGCTGCCTCGGAGCCCACCTGCTCCTCATGAACTTGTACAGACGGAAGACTGAAGCCCAGAGGAAGGGCCTTGCTCGGGGCCCACAGTGAGTGGAAGGACGGCATCAAGAGGCGGGGGGCCCCAGGCTCAAGCAGGTGTGTCCCTGGTCCTACTGTGCGCCACTGCAGCCAGGGCTCTCTGAGGGCCCACTACACACCTGCCCTGGGGATCTAGTGACCGAGTAGGTCCTGAGGAGTGGGGCCTGGATGGTGCCTGGCACACAGTAGGTGCTCAGTAAAGACTCATTTCCTTCTTCCTGCCCTTCTCTGACAGTTACCCCTTGCCCTCTTGAGAAGGGGACAGGATGCTCGGTGGCAAGGTGCTTGAGAGCACGCCTCTGGCGCCAGGCTGCTGGGCTTCTCCACTCCCTGGCTGTGAGATCTGAGCAGACCACCTCCCCTCCCTGAGCCCTGGCTTCCTCAGCTGTGAACCAGGTGCGCCAACACCGTGCGCCATGGTGGGTGTGATGCCACGAAGCGAGACAGCACGCGTGAAGCAGCGGCAGTGAATATGAATAGCTGTCGTTGCTAATTGTCCCTTTGGCGTTTGTGATGCTCACACTGAAAAACGACCTTAGGGCTGATCTAGTCTAACCTCCCAGGAAACTAAGGCCCAGGGCTGGTCAGGCATAGCTTCTAGGGGCAGCCAGCCAGGACTGAGCTCAGGTCCTCAGGCAGAGCATCTTAGACCCTGGGGCCAAATCTGCCACCGCCCGCTCGTGCACAGCCTGCCAGCTAAGAATGGATTTTAGGGATGACCACTTGCAACCTATTTGATGATGGGAAATATTAACTTTGGACCCCAGTTAAGTCACATGTTATCCCCCCACAAAAGAATTCTACTCTTTTCAGCAGTAGACCTATATTACAAAACATTATTCTCAATTATTATTATATTTTGAATTTTGCCGATTTACAAACAGTGCACATTTGGATTCTCCTGTATCACATCTTTGATTTTGCCTCTTGGCCTCAGAGCCTGCAGTATTTATTCCTTACCCTGTCCTTCCATGTCTCACCTTGCTGGGGTCCTCCGGACTCAACCTCAACCAGTCTCAGGAACGCCCACCTGGCCTTCCTCTGCGGCTGGTGTCTAATCTGTGACCAGTGAACAGGACTTTGGACTCCCAGCCCAGTGCTCACCCCATGTTCCCAGCCCTCCTGGTTGCACTGTCCAACCCCACACCCACGTGGCCTCTGGACCCAGCTGTCATGGTGGTCCGCGGAGGTGGGGGGCGTCTGGCCCTTGGCTCTCAGCCCCCAGCTCCTCTGAGCACCCCACTCTTCTCTCCAACCCCCTGCGGCAACCAAGGCCAGCGTGGGTGGCTGAAATCTCCCCGGTAACAGGGCCTGCCCCCCCAGCCTCCTCCCCTACCCTGCTGTCCCTCCTCCCTCACCCCAGCACCTGCTCTCCAGCCCCTCGGCCCCTCCTCCCGGCCCCTCCTGCACCCCCCACCCCCGATCCCTCCTTCCCTGGCTCTCTGTGTCACCATCTGTGGCACAATCCTTCTCTGCCACTCTCCTTGCCACCCCCTCCTTCTCCTTCCTCCCTCCTCACTCTATCCCTGCCCCTCTCTCCGCATCTCTCCCTCTCGCCCTCTCGCTCTCCTTCCTCCTCCTCTTCCCCCTGTCACGCATTTCTCATCACTCCCCCTCACTCTGGCTCTCCCCCCACTCACTGTCCTTCCTCTCTCTCTCTCTCTCTCTCTCTCTCTCTCTCTCTCTCTCTCTCTCTCTCTCTCTCCACCTCCGACCGACGCCCCCTTTCCCTCTATCTCCGTTGGCTCCTTACAGTTCCCTGTTCCCCATTTCTCCTCCTTCCTTGGAGGCTTCTCCCTGCACTCCCACCCCGGGCTCCTGCTTGCAGACCCCCCATCTGTGCCCCTACCCTCCAGGATGTGTCCTGGAGACGGAGGGTGACGCATCAGGCGCTGATGGGAAGTCAGGGCCGAAGACCAGATGGGAGAGGCTCTGTGGGCAGACGTGGTCACTACGGGCTTAGGAGGGGGCCAGGGCCGCAAGCCTGGAAGTGGGCACTGTGTGGGGGACCCCAGCTAAGGGGCGTTCTAGGGGTACCTGGGGACTAGGTGGGGAAAGGGGACAGCAGAATGATAACCAGCTTGGCGGCAAGGAGGGGAGCCCTCACCCAGTGGGCAGGTAAGGAGGCTGGGGGGCCAGGGTGGGGTCCCGCAGGGTGGGGTCCTAAAGCCCCCTCCCCTGCCCAGGATGAACTGGGGAGGTTGGGGCTGGGGACTGGGAGAGGAGAGAGGTCTTCTTGTGACTTCTAGGTGGGCTGCAGGGGTTGGGAGGGTGTCAATCTTGGAATTTCGTGCCACGATTCTAGACTCTTGGAATCACAGCACAGCAGAGTGTCGGAGCTGGAAGAAACCAGATGCATCATGCCGCTTGGCCTCCTCGGCTCATGGGCCAGCTTGCCCGAGCTCCCGGTCTGCACGGGGCACTGTGGTCGGCACCCTCCCATGGAATCTTCACAGCAACCCTGGGAGGTGGGTACGCTTGTCTTCATTTTAATAGGAAGGAAACTGAGGTCCAGAGAAGGGAAGTGACTTGCCCAAGGTCACATAGCAATTTGGCATCATTGCTCTTGGCAGAGCCCATCTCCTAACCTAGCGAGGGCTTGTGGGGTGTGTTCCTGGGGGTCAGACCCAGGCCAGGGGTGGGAGTGAGTCAGTTGGCACTGAGTAGCATAATCCAGGCCTCTTGGGAGAAGGCCCGGGGGAGCAGAGGGCAAACAGAATGCAGAGCTGGCCATCAGCCTGCATTGTCCAGGGCTGTTCCGGTCGCTCATTCCTCTCAGCCTTCGGGGAAGCCAGCAGGGCCAGGAGATACTGATGGTTTAGGAGTAGACAGAACTGGATTTGAATTCTGACCTCCCACTAACCATCTGTGCAAACTTGCACAGCTTACTGAACCTCTCTGAGCCTCAACTTCCTCCTCTAAAAACCCTCTCTCATGGGCTCCGTAAGGATTTCATAATGTGGGTTTGAGGCCTCTGCCCAGGAGCAAAACCCCACCTCCCTTGGCCTGCTGGTCACCAAACTTCTCGGTCTATTCACATTTCTTGATGTTCTGGATGCTGAGCTAGGGGCTGGGGTTAGAGAAATGAACAGCTCAGGGTCCCTGCATCCAAGAGTCAGCATTCTCGAGGGGAAGAGGATGGGGGGCTGCCAAATGGAGAACCACTGGGGTGTCAGGCGCCATCCTAAATTGCTGTGGGGCTCAGGGCAGCCACTCACCTTCTCTGGGCCTCTGTCCTCCCGAACAGTCCTCTGAGGAGTCCGCCCCCAGCTTTCAGGCAAGCTTGTGCCAAAGATAAACCAGACAGGGAGGAAGAGTCCCTCCGCCCCCAGGATGAACTAGATCATGCACAGGGTTCCGGCTCCTTAAAGAAAAGGCGGCTCCTAAATTGCAGGTCTGGCCAGCTCCCACGGGAAGCTGCGGTTTCCCTGCTCTTGGTGGCCTGGCACCTTGAACTTCCACAGGGAAGATGGGCCCAGGTAAGGGTAGAGACAGGGTGTCTGGTGGAGTGGGGGCCGGGGATCCGGGAGGGGCTTATTCCTCCCTGGTACGAAGGCAGGGCCTGCTGGGTCCGCTCTGTTCGCACCGGGGTTGCGCGTGTTGGCATGCATGCTTGTGTGTGGGGGTGCACATGTGTGTGCTCTGGAGGGTGGGGGGCTGTCCTCAGAGCTCACCCCCAGGCTTGCTGGGAGATATCTGTCCCTGCAGCTGGCAGTCAGGTTTGCCCGGCTCGCTGCTCCTCTCCTGGGAGCCCAGTGCTCCCCTCCCTCCTCCAGCGCTGGTTCGGATTGGCCGCCCAGTGAGGATGCTGTAAAGAGGATCTGCACACTGTTTGGTGAGGTGGGTGGACAGGTGACTTAGGGCTCCCTGGCCTAGGAAGCCAGGATTCTAAGGCCCCAGATTCCATAATTCCAGGTCTAAGAAGAGCTGACTCCAGCATTCTGAAACTAACATTCTGATTCAAGGACACGGAGTTTAAAAATCTGTGTCTCTACAACTTAGTTCTAAGAATCTAACATTCTATTTTTAGGTCTCCAAGAGTCTAGGGATTTGGATCCATGATTCTAATAGTTCAAGCAAGTAGATCTCTGAATAAGCTTGTGGGAGAGCTAGATGCCAGCTGGGTGCCCTGGTTGTGATGCTTCGACCTTCCCCAGACCTGGCCTCAGTCTGCCGGCCTGTGAAATGGAGGTAGATGGAGATGGTCGTAAGGGTCCTGCCAGCTCTTCCCCTTCCTAGCTATGTGACCAGAGGGTGGCCTCATCTTTGCTGCCTGTGTGCACGGTGGGAATGATTGACACTAGTGCCTTCCTCACGAGACCCCATAAGATGCAATGTGTTACCAGCTTAGCCTGGAACCTGGTAGACGGGCTCAGTGACAGGAGCTGGCAGCACTGTTAGGACCCTGTGAGCCCACTGTCAAGATAGCCCCTCTGTTAGTTGTCTTTGTCCCAGGCTCAGGAGAGCTGGTGGGAGTCTGGAGTGATGGGTGGCCTGAGGACAGGCTGGGGGGTCTCTCCCCAGGCTTGGGGGAGCAGAGTCGGAGGCGGGGAGATACTCTGAGCCCCGCCAGCCTGGGGTGTCATTAGGAGGAGCCACGGCCAAGGAGTTCTTTGACATTCTTGGCATTGTTTTTCTGGCGGTCAGAGCCCTTGGAAGCCCAGGTCATTGGGCAGGGGCATCCAGACACGCTTGCCCACCCAGAGGCATTTGTTCCAAATTGGGGGACCTCCCCTTTCCAGGACCAGTATCCTGATAGGGCAGTGCATACCCCAGGTCCCACCAGAGGAATTTCAGGCCCAGGGTTGTGTAAGCAGGAAGGTATTGGATACTGAGGTGATCATTAGGAAGAAGTGGGGAGGTCCAAGCCCAGTGAGTCTCCCGGATTTCAGCCCCGGTCTACCTGGGCCTCCTGAGAGCCAGGAAGTCCCGCTGAGGGAGGCTAGTAAATCCTGAGGCAGGGGGCCTTTCCGGCAGGGCCTGAATTTCTACCATCAGCCATTCATCCTCCCTTTGTGTTAAGATTTGTCCACTCTGGTTCCTCTGATTCATGTGATGCCGCAAACACTGATGAAGAGTTGGTGCTTGTGTGAAAGGGACAGGCGGGAGACGGAGAAAGGTTCGAAGCTGAATAAGAGCATCTCCGCTCTCCAGGGGAATCGAGTCTAGCAGGGGAGCCAGAAGGAGGCCCAGCTCCTCCTCACGCACAGGAAAGGCACCAGCCAAGTACATGGAGGTGCTGGTTCGCACTGTGCCACTGGCCATGCTCTTACTCACGCCCCACGTCCCATCTGAAATGTCCCCTCCTAGGGAAGCCTGTCTTGCCAGTGCAGGGGGAGGTGGCTATTCCTGTGCCTGCCTCCAATGTGCTGTGAATTTCTCCATCGCGAGTCTCCCTCTGCGGGGAGGAGGGGCCCCAGCCACTCACCCCCCAGATTTACAGCCAGTCATCCTGGGCAGGGCCTTTGCGGATGTGCAGCGGGATGAGCTTGGCTGAGAGGGTCCCCAAAGGCTCTGACTCCCAAGGGAGGGGGTCCCCCTGAGCCTGTGGTTCTTAACCTGATGAAAGCTCTGGATTCTGCCCAGAAAAGACACGAACACATTAACTCTCACCGGAGTTTTAGGGGATCATAGATGCTCTGATGTTCCTCTAGAGATCTAGGTTCAAGGTTAAGGTCGTGTGATATGCAGCAGTGTTTTCAAATGTGGGGGATGAGACCTCTTGGTGGGTGTCTTAGTCTGTTCAGGCTGCTACAACAGATCACCAGAGACTGGGCGATTTAAAAACAACAGAAATTTACTTCTCACAGTTCTAGAGACTGGAAGTCCAAGATCAAGGGGCTGGCTGATTTGGTGTCTGGTGAAGGCCCACTTCTGGGTTCATAGATGGTCATCTTCTCACTGTGTCCCCATGTGGCGAAAGGGGCAAAGGAGCTCTCCGAGGGTCTCCTTTAAAAGGACTCTAATCCCATTCACGGAGGCTCTACCCTTATGATCTAATCACCCCCAAAGGTCGCACCTCTTTAATACCATCACGCTGGGGGTTAGGATTTCAAAAAGTGCCTTTGGCGGAGGGACACATTCAGTCAATAGCAGTGGGTGATTCGCTTGCGGCTGCCAGCTGGGCCCATCATACGTAGAAAGGGCAAGTGTTGTTTTGTGAAACGATATGACTTTGTTGGGTTGTCGTGTAAAATGCACTGGTGTCAAAAATGTTTCAAAAGCGCTGATATGGAGGAAAGAGCCTGATTGAATGATTCACTCGTTCCTTTATTGGAAATTTGTGGAGCACTCGCCCTGTGCACAGGTGAAGGGACACTAGGGCACAGGCCAGTGCTGGCCCCGCCCTTTGGAGAGAGGCGAGCCTGTGTCCCACATCACACCCTAGCTACATGACACAGGGCGGTCACTCCAGCTCTCTGAGACTCAGTTTCCCCATCTGAGAAATGGGGCTACCTTGCTAGCCTGTGCAGAGTGAATGAGCTGGTGCATGTCCGTCTCTGGCCGGGTACACAGTAAGAGTCTCCAAGTTTAGCGTGTCGCGGGTGGGAGCAGCAGAGAGAAAGAGATACTCCGCCATGACCCGACTGTGTCCTCCCTCCTCCAGGCTAATCGCTGACTGCTGACCGTCCTTCCTTCAGCCATGGACACCCCTGGCTATCCTTCATCAGTGCCCACAACCTGGGAACCCGGGAACACCTCCGTGGCCTGGCCCCTGGATGCCACCCTGGGAAACGTGTCCGTAGCCCCGAGCGCAGCCGGGCTGGCCGTCAGGGGTGTCCTGATCCCACTGGTCTACCTGGTGGTGTGTGTGTTGGGCCTGCTGGGCAACTCGTTGGTCATCTATGTGGTCCTGCGGCATACGGCCACCCCATCGGTCACCAACGTCTATATCCTCAACCTGGCGCTGGCCGATGAGCTCTTCATGCTGGGGCTGCCCTTTCTGGCTGCCCAGAATGCCCTGTCCTACTGGCCCTTTGGCTCCCTCATGTGCCGCCTGGTCATGGCTGTGGATGGCATCAACCAGTTCACCAGCATCTTCTGCCTCACCGTCATGAGTGTGGATCGCTACCTGGCGGTGGTGCATCCCACCCGCTCTGCCCGCTGGCGCACGGCGCCCGTGGCCCGCATGGTCAGCGCGGCTGTCTGGGTGGCCTCAGCGGTCGTGGTGCTGCCTGTGGTGGTCTTCTCGGGTGTGCCCCGGGGCATGAGCACCTGCCACATGCAGTGGCCCGAGCCGGCGGCGGCCTGGCGGGCCGGCTTCATCATCTACACGGCCGCGCTGGGTTTCTTTGGGCCGCTGCTGGTTATCTGCCTCTGCTACCTGCTCATCGTGGTCAAGGTGCGCTCGGCGGGGCGGCGGGTGTGGGCACCCTCGTGCCAGCGGCGGCGGCGCTCCGAGCGCAGAGTCACGCGCATGGTGGTGGCCGTGGTGCTGCTCTTCGTGCTCTGCTGGATGCCCTTCTACGTGCTCAACATCGTCAACGTGGTGTGCCCGCTGCCCGAGGAGCCGGCCTTCTTCGGCCTCTACTTTCTGGTGGTGGCGCTGCCCTACGCCAACAGCTGTGCCAATCCCATCCTCTATGGCTTCCTGTCCTACCGCTTCAAGCAGGGCTTCCGCCGGGTCCTGCTGCGGCCTTCCCGCCGTGTGCGAAGCCAGGAGCCCCCCACGGGGCCACCGGAGAAGACAGAGGAGGAAGAGGAGGAGGAAGAGGATGGGGAGGAGGGTGTGGAGGAAAGGAATGGGAAGCAGGGAGAGGGAGAGGAGACGAGTGGCCGGGTCAGCCAGATCACACGGCCTGGCACCAGCAGGCCGGAGCAGCCACCCAGCCGTGTGGCTGGCAAGGAACAGCAGTTCCTACCCCAAGAGCCCTCAGCTGGACAGAAGTCAGGCACGCTGCATATCAGCTGTCTGTAGGGGCCCGTGGAGGGCCAGGGTAACTCGAGGACAGGGCAGAGGCTGTGGATGCACCTGGGGCATGTCGCCCGCGGTGCCAGAGGCCCATGACAGGACGTTCAGATCCCATTGCTGCTGAGACTCGCTGTGTGACCTTGGATAAGCCGCTTCCCCTCTCTGGGCCTCATGTTCTCCTCCATGACTCGGGTGGGAGTAATTGGCCTAGACAAGCTCTGCCGGATGAGAAGCCTGGAGGGGCAGCAATGCTGGGCTGACCTTCTTGAGCAAGACCCAGGTTGAGGGGACAGGTGCAGACTGGCCGACCCCTTCAGAGACCGAGCATCCTGGTGGATCAGCCTGAATCTTGGCCTTCAGAGGGATAAACCAAGGCCCCGGTATCCTGGCCGCAGAGGCAGGTTCCCAGGAGAGGGACTGGGGCCCAGGTTCACAGGGAGCTAGACCAGGGCCCCAAACAGAAGAAAGTCTTACCCGTGGGGAGACGGGGTGTGAGACTGCTCAGGCCCAGCTCTTTCCCACTTGCCGTGAGGCCTTGAAGCAGCTCTTTCTCTGGGCCGCAGGCCTCGCCTGCTGAGCAACCTAATAACCTCCAGGCCTTCTTGGCCCAGACGGTTGGGCCAGGACCCTTATACTCCTGGACAGGAGAAGAGGTGGCTTTTTCAGGAAGCTCATTAAGTCCAGCCACAGGGTCCCTTACTGTCCCTTCCAAAGTCCTGAAACTAATTTTGTACCTGTTATTTTGTATTGCTTTTCTTAAACAGGGACTCCAAATTACGTAAGCTTAGGCTCCCCAAAGCCCAGCTCGGCCTCTGCTGAGGGCAGCTGACCAATCCCAAGAGCACATCACTTTGTGTCCTGTGGCTGGAGGCTATGGTCTCTGGGTCTTCGAGAGCTCCAGGAGCCTCCTCAGAGAAGAAATCATCCCTGTTCTTCCCCTCCCAGTGACAAAGGCAGGGACCTGGCCCAGACAGACTGGCACGGAAAGGCAGAGGGTCTAGACTTGCTGAGAGGAGAAGGAAGCAGAGGAGGAAGAAGATGGAGAGAAGGGAGCGGGAGGAGCACAAAGAGGAGGAGGATGGAGGACAGATTTGCTCCATGACCTTGAGTTTCCTTGGCCCCTCTGGGCTGAGCTCAGATGCTGCATCGATGAAACTGGGTTGCCAATGTATGGCCCAACCAGTCTGCAGGAAAGGAGGCTGTCAGAATGGAAAAGCAAAAGCCGAGAAAGGTACAGGGCCAACCCCCTTCAGGGCCTATCAGCACTGGTAGGAAGGGCTGGGCCTTGATGGCAGCCTGAGGGCAGAGCTGAGAAGCAGGGCCTGGCAGGTAGGGAGCAGGCCTCCCTTCCTCTAAACTCCTCAGGGGTACAGGATCCGGAAGGCCCGGGAAGACAAGACAAAAGGAGGCTGGAGTGGGACATAGAGAGGGGCCATTGTCCAAGGCTGGGCCTGACAGGCCTGGACTCCCTCCCAGAGCCACGGGCAAGACTGGCCTCAGGGAGGGTGGTACCTCTGGCTAAGTGCTCCAACCCTCCACCCTGCTGAGGGCAGAGGGTCCTCAGGGAAATCACACAAACCACAGTTTGAGAGACCTACATCTTTAACTCACCTCTGCATCCTGGCTAGCCTTGACCTCTCCGGGCCTCAGTTTCCCCATCATAAAATGGAGATGGTTGCTCCAGCTTGCCTGCCGCCTGGGACTTGAGAAGGAAAATGGGCCACGCTGGGTAAACTGTCATATGCACTACAGTGAGTGGGAGTGGGTTATGTCAGATTATAAAGTGGAGGTGGCATCCCTGACCTTTACCCTCTTCTCCTTTATCTAGGGACCTCTCTGTATCCAGCCCTTGAGGGTGAGGATACTTCATGACATGACAAAGGGAGAGTTGCAGGTCAGATGCCAAGGATCAGAGAGGCAGAACTTAGGAGAATGTAAGGCCCCCTCAGGGAGAATAAAGTTCACAAAATCAGACCTCGTGTGGAGGCTGGGGGCTCGAGGTCTAGCGCTCAGCCTGCGGTTCCTCTGAGAAGGATCTGGAGGTCTGAGGGAAGAGGGCCCCTTAGCATCGCAGCATTTCCTGGCTGGCCCTGCCTTCCTGATTCCTGGGGTAGGTGAGCCTGTTCTGCAAGGGTGGCTGGGAGGCCCCTTAGGAAAATTCTTTGCTGCTTCTACCCCTAGCTTTTGTCAATAAAGGCGGTGACAGATGAAAACAGCCATGGCCTGGGCCAATTCCTTTGCCAGGTGCTGTGTGTCTAGGTCAGTGTGCATGGGTGGGCATGTATATAGGTGTCTACCTCTATCAAGATGCTCCCTTTATCCATCTCTCAGGTCTGTGTACCCAGGCTTCCCAGAGTCCTGGCATTCCAGGGGATGTGCAAGATGCCCCTGACAAGACAGCCTACAACCTTACAGCTGTTGATCCAAAAGTGGTAGATAATCTCTCTTCCTGTGTCCAAATATCGTCTCATGGAAGAAAGCTGATTGGCTCTAACTAGGTCACCTGGTGGCCCCTCGGGCCAGTCACCAAAGACAAGGTGATAGACTGCCATGATTGACCAGGTGTGGGTCATGTGACCATCCCTCCAGCCAGAGAGAAGGTGGGACGCTGTGATGGATGGTCTGGTCTGAACAATGGGGTAGGAGGTGAGTGAGGGGCAGGCTACAACAGCAAAGGGAGGCAAGCCAGGCAGCAGCAACAGTAGGTTGAGCCAGGGGGTAGATGGGTTGTAAACCTAGTGCAGGGTGCATAGTAGGTGCTCAGGACATCTCAGCCATATCCACGACTGAATTTGCATTGTGCTATTAAGACCGACGGCCTGCTGTGCATGTGGCAGGTGTGCATGGGGGTGAGAGCAGAGGACTGTGGGTGGCCGAGTGCTGCATGGGAGTGGTGTCTGGGCCAAGGCTCCCCCACCCTGCTGGATCCCACAGCCCTCAACACACCGTGTGCCACTGCCTCTGCCTGCTCACGTGTATGCGTGTGTGGGGGTGTCCCGCTAGCCTTGTGCCTCCAGGCGGGCACCGTGTCTGATTCATCTGTGTTTCCAGGGCCAGGCAGCACATGGGTCCTTCATGTGTGTATCTGGAATAAATGAATGAATGAGGAGTATTCCATTTCACAACTCTAGGGGGCAATTTTCAAACCATAGGGGGGTTTGGGGCTGGAATCTGGGTTTTTGGAACCGCAGAGGCTGTAGGGTGAGGGGAGGCTCTGAGGTTCTGAGGCGGAGCATGCAGGAAGGGGTGGAGATGACCCGCCCTGCCTGACTCCTCTCCAGACATCCAAGTTGCTCAGACCCAAGACCTTCCCTTGAACTTGTCTCAAAGAGGTGGTTGCCAAGCAACAGCCCATAGCCACCAGGCTCTAGACGGGGACTTCATGCATCAGCATCAGCATCAGAGGAGAGGAGCTAAGAGTCCACAGGGCCTGGGGTAGGGGTGGCCAAGGCCCCAGGGCTTGAGGCCCTCCTCATCTACAAAGAGGCCACTATCTCATGGGGGACGTGACAGCCTGGGCTCCATAGGACTCCAGACACAGAAGAAAACACTCTAAAGGTGAAGGGCACCCCAGGCTGCAAAGCGAGGGGCTCTCCCTGGAGTCATGCAAGGCCGCAGTCCCTTCAAGGTCTCGGAGTGCTCCCCTGTCACTGACAGGCCCTGGCGAGACACTCGGTGAGTCCACTGGAAGGCTGTCGGGGAAGTGCATCCTCTAAAAGTCATGGAACCCAAAGTTAGGAGGCCCGGGCCCTAGGCCCACTCTGTCATGAACCTACTGTGTAGCTTTGGGCCATTCACTTCACCTCTCTGGGCATAGTTCATTAAGTGAACAGAGATCTTTCTGAGCACCCACTGTGTACAAGGCCCTGACACTGGGCTGGGCTACAGTGGAGAAAAACAGCCACACAAGTAAATATGTCACTATCCAGTGGGGACGGAAGCGAAATTTGTTCTGGGGGAGCATATTTGTTGTGGGAGCTGCACTGGGAGCAGAGGGTTGAGCGCGAGTGTGCCAGGCAGAGGGACTTGCGTATGCTGAGGCCTGGAGGCTGGAGGAAGGCCGTGCATGAAGGCGAGGAAGGCAGACGTGAAGCCCAAGGCAGGGACAGACCCCTAGGAAGTTAATTCCTAGTGTGGGTTGAATTGTGTCTCTATCTCCCCACCCCCACCTCAACACGCAATTCATATATTGAAGCTCTAACCTCCAGGACCTCAGGAGGGTGTGACTTTATTTGGAAATAGGGTCATGGCAGATGTAAATAAAGATGAGGTCAAACTGGAACAGGGTGGGTCCCTAACACAACATGACTGGTGTTCTTAAGAAAAGATTTGGACAGAGGCCTGCGCACAGGGAGTATGCTGGGGCGATGCTTCTAAAAGCCAAGGAAT
>NW_006437738.1:1244428-1250278 GCF_000325575.1 Pteropus alecto
AGAGAAGCCTGGAACAGATCTTTCTCTCACAGCCCTCAGAAAGAAGCGACCCTACCTGACACCTTGATCTTGGACTTCCAGCCTCCAGAACTGCTAGGAAATAAATTTCTGTTGTTTAAGTCACCTGGTCTGTGGTGTTTTGTTGCAGCAGCCCTAGCAAACTAGCAAACAAATACAAGTCCCCACCTGCAAAATGGAGATGACAGTCCCTCCACCCTTGAATCTCCAGAGGATCTATAGAATAACTCCCCATTCTTTCATTCGACAAGTGTTTATTGGGCAGCTGCCATCTGCAATGAACTGAAGGTGTATAGTAAGTACGCGGCCTGTCGTTCAGGAAGTGAGGCGGGCGATAAAGAGGCAGTTCTTAAGCCCCCGGATTCTGGAACTGCCTGAGTTTGAATCCCGGCTCCTTCATTCACTACCTGGTTGACCTCGAGACAGTTAATTAACCTTTCTGTGCTTCACTTTTCCTGGGAATAAAAGCAGATGTCTCTATTGTTAGGAGGTCTAAATGAGTTAAGTATTTATAAACAGTTGAGAAAAGTGCTTAGTGAATGGCAAGTGCCATGTGTTAAATAAACCTAAGAAGTTCTTTGACAGAAGCAAGAACCCATCCATGGGTGGGGGTGGAAGTCTCCCCAGGAACGGTTATAGCCCAGCTGAATGAAAAGAGGGAACTGGAGTTTGTGCACAGAAAAGGAGGCGTGGGAGATGTCTGAGCTGCTGAGAACAGTTCTGATATCCATTTTATAGCTGAAGACGGTGAGGCCTGGGATAGTCATGAGACTCGCAGGGTCACAGCACGAGACAGGACCAAAAACCTTGCTTTCCTAGCCCCCAGTCCAGCGTCTATAGTTTTTAAAAACTACAAAAATGGGGATCAGGTGTCAGAAGTGATACTGGGGGTTGAGAGAGCTCTGAGGCCACTGGTGTGTCAGGTCCTTAGTGGCCACTGGGCAGTGGCAGACAATGCCTCAGGCAAAACTCAGCAGGCATGAGGAGAAGCCCAGACCCCATGGGGACCTCGGTCGCCTCCTAGAGGCCCCGCTACCCTCCAGTGAGCCCTGCAGCCTTGGCAGCCCAGAGCAGTGTGTGCACAGGGGGGAACGACGGGTACACACTCATGCACACGTGTGTGCATGGAGGGCAAGGCAAGCCTTCACTTTTTTACAGCCTCAAAGAAAGTGCCTGGGCCACATTTGGAATCTTCCAAGGTCTCAGACACCTCCGGTTCTGGCTCAGGCACATGGGGACACAGCCTGTAGGCAGCTAGGAGTCCCAATCCTCTAAGGCTGTCTTGTTAAAGGTGGGGAAAATGAGGGACGTGGCCTCTCCCTCCTGCTGTCCGCTTCAAGTTGTCTTGTTAAAGGTGGGGAAAATGAGGCCTTCAGTGGGACGTGGCCTCTCCCTCCTGCTGTCCGCTTCAATGACCAGGAAACATGTCAATATTTGCACATGGGAACTGCTGGCCCTGCGGCACTTGGTCAACATGCCCAGAGCCTGTTTGGTTTGTCCACCTGTAAGGGGAGGGGTTGTCTCTCAGCTCTGGCCTCCTTTCTGATCGTCAGACAGGGTGGATCTCTCCTTTTGGCCATAATAAATGGCAGGAATTATGAAGACAAAGCAAACACACAGTGCCAATCGCAGTGGCAGGTGAGCTCTTGGCCACGCAATCGGGTTCGAACCACAGCGCCACCACTTAGCTCTGTGTGCCTTTGGGCCAGCCTCAGAACCTCTTGCAGCCTCAGTTACCTCATCCATAAAACGAGCTCCATACCAACCCCGTAACCCCCATCCCCGCGTTTCACAGGACTGTCGCAGGACCAGGAGGCCAGCGCTGATGCTCTGTGGCCGGCAGGGGGCGCCCGGAACCTCGCCCTCGCCACGTTCCGTCCCCCGCGCTGCTCCGCTCGGCCATACTCGGCTCTATTCGGCGCTACTTGGTCAAACTCGGCTATGTTCGGCCGGACACGCTGGGCTCGGCCAGACTAGGCAACACTCGGCCGAACTCGGGTCTGCTCGGTCAAGCTCGGCCTTGTTCGGTTCTGCTCGGCCCTGGACTCGCAAAGATCCCATTCGGGTGCAGCAGTGGCTCCTCCCTCCCTTGCGTCTCCGGCTTCCGGGATTGAGGCGGGGTCCCCAGAGCTCAGCCACCTCTCTGCAGACTGGGCAGCTGGTGTCCCCGCAGCCCGGGTCGGGTTTGGCTGAGTCTTCCCAGTCCTAGAGGCGGTAGCGGGTGGGGGTGGAGGGTCTCCCCCGGCCTGGGGTGGGAGAGTCTCTCTCCTTAATTCTGCGGATTCGGGAGGGGAGGATTGGTGCTGGCCCCCCATGCGCCCTGGCGACTCCATCATCCTGTCTCTGCCACTAGTCGCAGGTGGGGAGAGAGCCAGTTGTTGCACGCGTCTCAGAAGCGGGAAGCAGAGGGAGCCCGGAGCTGCTTGGAGGGAGGGTCCCGTTGGACCCTCTGCCCACTTTGCGCTGAGTGGGGTTTGGAGGAAGAACTGAGGGAGTGGACGCCCAGCCAGCCCTTAGCTGTGTCAGTGGGCTCTTCATCCTCCTCCTTCCCCTCCCCCGTTAGCACCCTGCGAGTGGAATGCTACTGACATAAGACAGGGCGAATTTCCATGGGATACTAGAAGAGGAGCCTTTGGTGGAGAGTGTAGAAAGAATTCAACACACTCGCCAAAGTTGGAGTCTAAAGGAGAGTTTAGGAAAGGGATAACGCTCCACAGTGTGGTCCTCAGAGGCAGAGAGTGAGAGGGACCCGGAATTCAGTTTATATGTCATTCTTTAGTTCCCATTCCCTTTGATATGGACATACAGCGAGGAAGGGGAAGAGTATGCAGCCAGTAGAGTGACAAAGTCCTGCTGGCAGTTCCCAGCCTTTAATCCTTAGGTTCCCCTTGGTTTTGGCCACAGGGAATGACCCTTGGTTCCTGTTTCCCCTTCACTGGTGTGGGGAATGGGTTGTTAGTAATCCAGCAGAAGTCTGTGTTCTTCAGGTGTCCTCCTGGCCTGGCTGCAGGGCTGATCAGCATATTGCAGTCTCTGAGTGTGACTTGATTAACATTTTAATTCTCTTGCCTCCTCCCTACAAAATCCTCCCCCCGCCCCCCACAGAGATTGTAGTCCCTTCATCTTAAAGAGATGTTGAGGGATGAAGATCTGTCTTCTGTAACTTCAAAACTCAGATGGGGCTGTAGTCCCTGCCTACTGGGAATAAAAATCTCTGGAAACCTAGTCCAAGAGCCCCTGAGGCAGAGAAGGAGAGGTTGTTCCAGCATGTAGAAGTGGTAGAAAGCCTTGCAACCTAGAAGATATAAATTTTGCAAAAAGATTTAAAAAGACAAAAGGCAAAATTAATAGTAGAGGTAATTGACAATGAAGTTACCTTTTCATGGCAGTTTGTTAATTTGAGGGAAAGATATCCAGTGAAAGGAAATTGAATCATTTTGAAGATGTAAAAGTGTAAATTCTCCAGTTTCAGGGAGGCAGTATCTCCAGGTGCAAGCAGTAACTCAGTCAGAGGGAGGTGATATCTCCAGGCGCCGACCCCAGGAGAAGTGCAGCATTCCAAGGTGAAAATAATAAAACTGTCTACTAGGCCCTGTTTGATCTGAGAGTTCCCCGGATACATTTATCTTTGTATAAAACGTTAACGGCTAACTTCTGCTTCTTGTAATCTGCTTATTCAAGGATGTAGTAGGAGGCTTTATAAGCCGCCTCCTCTAGAATCTGGGCATTTGGAAGTGGCAGGAAGCAAGCTTTGCAGCCTAGAAGCTATAAATTTAGCAAAAAGATTGAAAAGACAAAGGTCAAAATTAATAGTAGAGGTCTTTGACATTGAGGGTACTTTTCCATGCCAGTTTGTGAATTTCAGATAGAGATCCAGTGAAAAGAGACTGAATTAAGTTGAAGAGAGAGTAGTGGCAGAAACACTAGGATAAAAGAATAATTATTTAGAAAAGTTCCCTGATTCCCTGGGACATGTGGACTTACCTAGTTTCCGGAAGGAGGGCCGAAGATCTTCATCTTCCATGGGTTCACAGGAAATGGGTCGCACTTTCTGGTTTATTTTCTGGAGGAACCTGTGAGGACTCATAAAAAACTGGTTTAATGTGAGATAAATGTACCCAGTGGTTGATTCCTTGTAATCTGACAGCAGTTGGGGTACTTAACAAACCTTGGTGGGGCTTTTTGTTTGCATTGAGGGCTGAATTTCAGTAGATCACGGGGAGGGAGCTGCTCTGTTCATAGGAAACCCTGACAAAGCAGCGGGCCATCTACGAATGCTTTAACCTTAGGTTCCCCACAAATGTGCTTTGTGTGATGGGCAAGGGGGCTGCCCCCTTTCCGGCTGTGTCCCGTTTCCTGGGACGAGGGTCTCTCTGCACGACGCTGGTCCTGATGTGCGGTGGAGAATTTCATTGCTAGTCCCAGTCTCATAATGGGAAAAATAAATTATCTTAAATTAAGCTGCCTATTTATTCCTGTCACTGTGTAGTTAATGTTATGGCGCAATGATTCTAAGACCCACGGAGCCAACTGAGATTAATTATGAGTCTTTATTAGCTGGCCGGCGACTGACTCTCTACCACGCAGGGTAGAGGAGATCCCCTCCCCCCGCCCCCCCCCCAGCTTCCAGAGGAGGCAGCTTATAAAGCCTCCAACTACATCCTTGAATAAGCAGATTACAAGAAGCAGAAGTTAGCCGTTAACGTTTTGTACAAAGATAAATGAATCCGGGGAACTCTCAGATCAAACAGGGCCTAGCAGACAGTTTTATCATCGGCACCTTGGAATGTTGTGCTTCACCTGGGGCGGGCGCCTGGAGATATCACTTCCCCGTAACTGAGTTACTGCTCTTCCTGGGGGCTGGCGCCTGGAGATCCCACCTCCTTGAAACTGGCGAATTTCCACTTTTACAGTTAGCATTGGAGAGAGACGCATGGGACGGATCAGGACTGAGTAGGTAGCTCTAGTATCTAGTAAAAATTCAGTTTTTCTTCCTGCATGTCGAGGGTGACCTGAGGCTCCACTGTAGTGGACTTTGGTTGATCTCATGAGAGGCTTATTCCGAGCAGAGAGGGCTTATGAGGTCTACCCCTCCCCAGCTTCCCAGAGCTGGATGGACACTCGCCCTTCCAGTGCCCTCCCTTCCTGTAGTTTGCACATTGATTATTATGCCCCAGTCCCGAAGATGTCAATCATGGCCAACCAAGGTCAAGGCCCTCCAGGCCTGCAAGGTTTTTATTGCCAAGGGTCACCTCGAGATGGTCCCTGTATTATGGCAGCTAAAATTTGCACCTTTTTGTACTCTGCTTCGTTCTCTGCCCGGTCCCAGTTATTGGACACTTTAATGACCTCTGGCACCAAGGCAGCCTGCAGAGTTGGGGTCCAGGCTCCAACTTTGGGAGCTTCCTTTTGAACAGCTGGTACAGCCCGAGTTATGAAATGTGAGGGTCACCTCGAGATGGTCCCTGTATTATGGCAACTAAAATTTGCAACTTTTTGTACTCTGCTTCCTTCTCTGCCCGGTCCCAGTTATTGGACACTTTAATGACCTCTGGCACCAAGGCAGCCTGCAGAGTTGGGGTCCAGGCTCCAACTTTGGGAGCTTCCTTTTGAACAGCTGGTACAGCCCGAGTTATGAAATGTATAGTCAGGAGTGTCTGGCCCTCAGACTTTGGGCCAATGTTAGTATATTCTCTAAAGGCTTTAGAAAGCTGGTTAAGGCAACATAAAACACAGAAATTATTTTGATGAAGCACAGAATGCTCGTTTTCTACTCCGAAAACTTTTCCATTATATTAGTAGCGGACCAAGAGTCTAAGAAACATTAAAACA
>NW_006437738.1:1250408-1251074 GCF_000325575.1 Pteropus alecto
GCCGTGAGCTTCCCAAGCAGGCTGCTTAGAAGGTTTTTTTTACTACATCTTTGAATGACAGATTACATACAAGAAGCAGAAGTTAGTCGTTAACTCTTTGTACACAGATAAATGTATTCAGGGGAACTCCCAGCAAACCTAATAGACAGGGCCTAATAGACAGTTTTATTACCTTTGCCTGGGAATGTTGCGCTTCCCCCTGGGGCTGGCGCCGCGCCCGGGGGCCTCCCTGCAGTTGAGTTACTGCTCTCCCTAGGAGATGGCGCCTGGAGACAACCTCTTCCCTGAAACTGGAGAATTTCCACTTTTACACTACACTAGTTTTGACATTTAAATTTCCAATCTGGTTTAGCTTAATCACGTAAAATTTCCCCTCAGGATCTCTCTTCACAAACCTTCTACCGCTTTCCTCATTCCTCAGTTTGCCTCTTCTCATTCATTCAGAAATAACCACCTTTCCTTCATTTCGAAATATCTCTCCATACTTTATACCTTCTGTTACCAAAAAGATACATTTTCCTTTCCATCATAATTACAATTCTTAACCATCGTCTTTATATATATATTACTATTTTCCCATTATCAGTATTTGTAACTTCCTGGGGATGCATATCTAGTTTCCTCTGGGAGTGATGAAATAGATGGGGTCCCCAGAGAACTTGGTCA
>NW_006437738.1:1258525-1261161 GCF_000325575.1 Pteropus alecto
AATGTACCCAGACTCCCACCACCTCCACTATCTCCACCGCTCACCCGTCATGGAAGCATCTCCAGCCTGGAACCCTGCAGTTTCCTACTGCTTCCCTACTGCCTCCTCTGACATTTGCCTCCCAAGCCTGTTCTCAGCACAGCAGCCACAGCCATCCCTTTAAAGGAGAAGTCATACCTGTCCATCTTCTTCTCCAAAGTGTCTTGTAACTCTCACCTCACTCAGAGCACAGGTCAGCACCCTCCTAACATCCTCCAGGTCCACGTGGTCTGGCCGTGCCTCTGTCTCATCTCCATTACTCTCTGTTGTAGCCACACCAGCCCCCTCCCTCCTTCCAGAAACCACAGACACACTCCTGCCTGGGGCGTTCCCACTGCAGGTTCCCCTGCTTGGGAAAACTTCCCTCAGGCATCCTCGTGCATAATTCCTCATGTCCTTCAAACCTTTCCTCAAGGTCACCTCCCCAGTGAGGCCCACACTGACCTCCCAAATCATAATGACCACCTTCCCTGTTCCCACACCCGCACACTCTAGATCACCATCCCCACTACAGTTTCCCCACAACACTTGTCCCCTTCTAACATAAACACCTTCCTTATTTGCTGTGCTTATATAGTCTGCCTCTTCTCACCTGAACATATACTCTGCAAGGCCAGCAATTTCTGATTTCACTTCACTGATTTTTCCCAGATGCAAAAACTGTGCCATACATCTGGCAACAACCAATATCGGTTGAATGAATGATCACCGTATAGCACCTCTCTGTTCTAGAGACAGTATCTTTAGAAATATGGCCTCAGATCAAATGCTGTTTTGTGGCAACTACAGCACAAAGTCCACTCACACTGGCGTCATTGTCACTTCTACTTTTCTCACAGGTGCTGCTCCGCCCTCTTCCCCTCATCTCTTCCTCCCACACCAACCCTCCTGCACACAACACACAATTATATTTCTCTCTCCAGAAAACAATGACCTTTGATTTACGGGTCCTATGTTACAACCAAAAAGAAATCTAAAGTAGACTCTGCTTTATAAATCCCTGAGTTTATATTGGAGACAGCACTAGGGTTACTAAAGCTAAAGTAGGAAGAAAGGGTAGGCAAGTAGAAAAAAAAATTCCAATAGGAGCTTACCTAAGGTGAGAAATTATAGACTCCCTCCTCTCTGCTAATTCTACAATCTGGTTTCTTTGAAGAAGTTAGGGAAAAGATGGAAAGAACGATCAAGCCCTAGAAGGAGGCAAGAGCAGAATGAGACTGAAAATTCATGTCCTGACCATAGACTCCTCTGTGCAGGGACACCTTGAGTCTTGTGGGGAAAATAATAGGGAAATGACTTTCAGAGATGAAGGACACCCAGAGGAGAATGAGACCAGGACTTGAAACAACTATAAAAAGTCATAATACCCTACAGAAAAAAAGAAAAACAAATAAACCCACAGAAGATGAGTGATGATGATCAGACCCAGGCCTGAGCCTAGGCTGACCTAGCCGCATTAGGCCCTCACTGACAAGGCCTGGGTGATGTTTGTGTCCCTGTGATCACAGGTCCTGGTGAGACAAGCTTCTACTGAAGGGACAAGGACAATGGAGCAGAGAAGTGATCCAGCTGAAGAGTGACCACGTCAAAGTCCACAGTGCACTGAGCACCGACTGGGCACAGATCCCATCCACACTTGGTCCTCACAGCCTCTCCTACAACAGACTCAGCAAGGTAAATACAAGAATTCTGGAAATTCTCAGTGCTTCCATTTATTTCCTCTCTCAAACTTAGGATCATCTCTTTTAAACACCCCATCAACTGAAAAAAATTCATATTTATATTATTCTAATAAGGCAGTAAGAAGGTGCACCTTAGTGCAACATGAAATAAAGACAGGGACAGGAATGGCACAGCCTCTGCTGGAACAGGAGAATGGATCAGGGAAGACACGAAGGTCAGTGTGGGGAGAGGCGGGGTTTGGTGGGCGGGGGGTGGGCCAGTCTCCCCACCTCCTCACATTACGCTGATAGGAATGCAGACACATTCAGATGCCCTTTGCAGAAAGAGAAATCAGAGGTTCTTCAAGTGACGAAGTGGGAGCATGAACAAATCTTGCATCACTTGTTCCGCCATAAAGCAACTAACTGTCTCATGCTACAGAAAAAAATAATCACGAATAAATTCAGGTTAGTCACTGTATGTGGTGACATTCTCAACACTCCACCACATGCTCAAAATATCCCAAAGAATGCACATTACCCAGTCCTGTCCCTTCTTCCCCAACCCCTCACCACTTTAGGCCACCCAGGGTCTCACCTTTAGAAGCTGTGAGAGACACATCAGAGCCCTGGGCACTGTCACTGTCTGGGGTAGAACAAAACAGGATGTGGTCAGAGCTCATAGGAGATGCGGCTAAAGGAGGAATTATGGGGGTGGCTGAGCTCCCCCCATAGGCTCCCAACTACACTATCCCAAGGGTCTCAATGATCACCCCCCGCCCCCAACCATACTCACTTGCAGCCTGAACGTAGATCCCTCCTTTTCCACCTGTGGGAAGAAAACATCTTGTGAGAAGCCAGGGAAGGGGGGCGGGGGCCATGAGGTGCTAAAGGAACCCCCTAGTCCTGGACTCCAGGGAAGTTTCCAGAACTGTG
>NW_006437738.1:1261783-1262191 GCF_000325575.1 Pteropus alecto
TTACCCCATCTCAGGGGGATGGGCTTGGGCAGCCCCTCATGCTGCACGTGGCAGGTGTATCTCTGCTCCTCTCCAGAAGGCACCACCAGTGCTACCCACTTCTGGAAGGCCCCGTTCCCGTCGGGCCTGGTCTCCACGAGCTCCATGTCCTGGGTCTGGTCCTCCCCATCACGCTGCCAGGTCAGGGTGATCTCCACAGGGTAGAAGCCCAGGGCCCAGCACCTCAGGGTGACCTCACGGTCAGAGATGGGGTGGTGGGTCACGTGTGTCTTTGGAGGGTCTGAGGAGAATGATCAGAAAATTCATGAACTTTGCATCCCTCATGGGACACTCCACCAGCACTCTGTGACCATGCCCAGAATGCTCAGGACAAATGGGGTGGGGGGAGAGAGCACAAAACCCAGACAT
>NW_006437739.1:0-19727 GCF_000325575.1 Pteropus alecto
CCTTCTTCTTCTTCTTTTTTTTTGTGAAAAGAGTAACATTCCAATAACCCTGGCAAACCAGGTGAAAGATGAGGCTTGGCCCAAGCAACCAGATAATTGTGTTAATTTCACTTGGATTCTGTTGCAACATAATAGAAACCATTTGGCTTCTTCATAAGTCTCAATGACATTTCTAGGAATTCAGTTCTTTGTTCCTCCTTAAAAAATAAAACTAGGTGGATGTGGTTCCATTGTGTAGCAGTTAGCACGTCTGCTTTACACGCAGAAGGTCCTGGGTTCGCGTCCCAGTGGAGCCACGGTCCATGGTCTATGGTCATGCCACTCGTACAAGCCCTCTGTCTGATCTTGGAACAAGCCCGATATCTGATCTCGGAAGCTAAGCTAGGTCAGGCCTGGTTAGTACTTGGATAGGAAACCATCTAGGAAGACCACGTGCTGTAGGCATAAATAATAATAATAAATAAAATAAAATAAAACTAGGTGACAAAACTTTGGTGTTAGAGAGCAGACTTTCCTGTTTGAAGTATAAATCTTAGTTAAACGTACAACTGAACTATATATTTGTACTCAGAAACAACCCCTTTTAAATGAGAATTATTAAAAATTTATTTTTTCAATTTATTTTTCAGTTATCATTGACATACAATATTATATTAACTTCAGATGTACAACATAGTGACTAGATATTTATATACCTTATAAAGTGATCATGCAATAAGTCTGGTACCCATCTGACATCATATATATTTATTATAATGTTACTGACTATATTCCCCATGCTGTACTTTACATCCCCATGATTATTTTTAATAACTGCCAATTTGTACTCCTTAATCCCTTTCAATTTTTTCACCCATCTTCCCAGTCCCCCTCCCATTTGGCAACCACCAATTTGTTTTCTTATGTATGAGTTTTATTTTTTTTATATTCCACGTATAAGTGAGATCTTATCATATTTGTCTTTTCACCGAGCATAATACCCTCTAAGTCCATCTATGTTGTGGCAAACAGTAAGATTCCATTCTTTTAATGATTGAGTAATATTCCATCATAATATTCCATTGTATATATGTACATATTTATCCATTCATCTAATGATGGACTCTTAGCTTGCTACCATATCTTAGCTATTATAAATAATTATGCAATAAACATAGAAGTGCATATATCTTTCCAAATTGGTATTTTGGACTTCTTCCAGTAAATACCCAGAAGTGAATTGAAGAGGAATTTTCACTCAAAAGGCTAATCAGCTTTGTTCTGCTTCTGTAGATATGCTTGCTGCATAGGCTGTACTTAAAATTAACTAAAGACTCATCTTCTCTTTTGCTTGTTCTATCTAAGCAACAAATGTAACTGCCTGTACCCCCTAGCAACTCTCATACTTTGTAACTCATTGTAACTGCCTGCAACCCATAGCAACTCTCATGCTTTGTAACCATCTGAGGCCAAATTAATCAATCAGCCCATGCTAAATATGTTCTAAATAAGGAATGTTGCAAATGAGCTCCCAGCCCAGATCTTCAGAGTGCTAGCTCCTCCTGGACTGCCAGCGTAATAAACCCAAGTTCTCCAACTCTCCAAGTGCTGCTTGGTTTCTTGTCGGTCTGATTTTTGCAACTTTTCTGCAACATTTCTGGAGGCTCCAATGAGATTTCAACCACATAGGCTCTTTGAGCCGCTGGACCGATGGCTCGGCCAGGCCGGGGAGAAGGAGCTCTGAGACGAACGAGGAGATGTGCCACCTGACAATATTCCAGGTTCTCTTTCTGACCAGTGCTCTGACTCTCTGGATGGCTGAGCCCCCAACCCAACTTATCGGAGGGACAGACCAACTCACCAGGAACGACCACAGGATAAGGTAAGGTCCCGGGGTCTCGGCCTCCTAGTCAGATCCAGTCTCTGGACGGAAGAGGAGCTTGATCACTTCCTAGTCTTCAGTTAGAAGACACCAGGGTCTTTCAAGAGGGGAGAAGACATCAGAGTCTCTCCAGTGGGGGAGACATTAGGATCTTCCAAGGAGGAGGGAAGACATAGGTCAGGGCCTTCCAAAAGTGGGGAGGCAATGTTTTAACTTGGTGTGTGAATGAGTGAATGAATGAGCGGCCTGACCGGTTTGATCGGTCAAGTACGAATTTGTGGCTCCACAGCTGGGCACCCTTAAGGTCCCTTAAAGGCTACTGAGTCCAGGTGGGCTCATCTGCGCTTCCATGGTGTACGGCATACGGTTCAGGGCAGCATTGGACTAGTGTCTGATCGTAAGTCACAAAGCTAAGTCCGCTACAGCTAAGCGTCACCTAAGCTCCTTAGAGACATGGCCAGATAAGCACCTGAGTGGTCTCCTCCCTAGAAGAGGCACCCACCCTTGTTTGTCTTTGTATCACTGACACAGGGTGGGATACACGGGATGGGGGTGGGGGTGGGAGTTGCAATTAACCACTGATTTGGCTTAAGAATTGTCTATCTCCAAATAGCTCGTTTGACATAGGGGCCCTCTGTCAAATTATTTTCTTGAAATTTTAAGGTCTATTTTCTTCCTCCATTAGAAAGCTCTCTAAGGCAAATATAGGGGGAAGTTCTGAGCCAACTGTCTTAAACTGTATGTTGAAAAATTTTAAGAAAGGCTTCTCAGGGATTACAAGGTCAAGTTAAGCCCAGGAAAACTTCGTACTCTTTATGAGCATGAGTGGCCCACCTACAGGGTAGGACGGCCTTCGGAAGGGACCCTGGACTTCCTCACTGTTAGAACTGTGTACTGGGTAGTGACAGGGTCTTTTAGACACCCCGCCTAGTTTCCATACAAAGACTCATGGTTGCAAATCCTACTGTAGTGCCCCTTTGGCCCCGGTTCTGCACAAATAGGCAGGGACAGAGTAAGGTACTGGTGGCCTGACCGACTCTTGGAAAGAACAAGGAATACAAAAGCTGTGAACTATGAGAAGCTTAGAACCATTACTCAAGAATAAGATGAGAACCTGGACAGCTTTTTTAGCTGGCTGGAAAAATCCTTTAGGAGGTATACTAATGTAGACTCCACTTCTGCTGCAGAGATAGCTTTGTTAGGCCAGCATTTTATTAGCCAGTCAGCCCCTGATATCAGATGCAAGCTTCAAAAGCTGCAAATGGGGCCACAGACTAACCAAAATCAATTACTATATACGGTCTTCATGGTCTATAACACTTGAGATCTTGAAGAGGGAAAACGAGAACAGAATTTTAAAAAAATGACAAGCCAGGATTATGACTGTCACAATTGGCCAGGCCCTTGGTACCCGACAAGCATCCCTTAAGAGACCGGTGAATAAAGAGACATTGAGTTCTTGCTTCAAATGCAAGAAAATAAGATGCCGGGAAAAGGACTGTACAAAAAAGCCCCTGAGCCCCTGACACACATGCAAAGAAGCTGTTACTAATCCCTGGCATTGGCAAGTTGATTGTCCACATTCCCAGAGAGGAGGGCAGGCAGTCAACACTCTAGTATCCCAGATCCAAGAACTGTGTGACTTAAGAGGCCTGGGGCCATCCTTGCTGCCCCAGCCCAGGAATATGGTCATTACTACTGAGGAACTCTGGGTAACTCTGGACGTAATGGGTAGGCAAATTCAATTCCTTTTAAATACAGGAGCAACTTGTTCTGTTCTCCCTGCATCTGCAGGAAAACCCTCCTCATGAACTATGATCATTATAGGAGTAGGAGAAGGCAAGGTCAACCATTTTACTCCACCACTGACCTGCCAATGTGAAGATTAGATCTTTCAGCAAGAGTTTTTAATAGTTCCAAGCTGCCCAGCTCCCTTGGTAGGATGAAATATTTTAACTAAATTAGGAGTGACATTACAACTTGGGTGTAGACCCCCAGTCTTTTAATGCATTGGCCAACAAATTAATCCTGTGGCTTGGTATAATGGCAAGCCCGGGCTAGCCAGAACTGCTGTGCCAGTAAAAGTTCAGCTTCTTTGCTCCTTCACCAAGACCCAGACTTATAAGCTGGCCCATTGATAGGAGCGCCTTCCCAGAGATTTCGGTAATCAGGAATTTTCTCCCCCTTTCACCTTCAGACTCTGAAATACAGAGTGAAATACACAACAGGATTTCCTGGAAAAATGATCACAACAGTGGAGCCTAAGATCACCCTCGGCATGGCAGGAAGGAAACACTGAATTTTTACTAGATACTAGAGCTGCTACCTACTCTGTCCTGACCCATCCCATGGGCCTCTCTCCAATGCTGACTGCACCACACAAAAGTGCAATCCATTAGAACCAATTGTAACCAAACCCTTGAATCCTCGTTGGAAATCCGGGGAAGTACTAACACTTGGCATTGACGGGACAGGGCTAAATTCTTATGTTCAAATTCGTATCAGAGGTCAAGTACTAAACCATCCAGTTCGAGCTTTTCAGGCTTATAAATCTTTCTACAAGGAAGTAACTGAACCTCTACTCCCCCACCACAATCAACTAAAAACTTATTTCTCAAAATGGCTGAAGGAATAGCTCACTCCCTGAATGTATGTATGTGAGGGAACTCTGATGGGAGATTGGTGGCTATGGGAAGCTACAGAACTAGTTCCCACCAAGACAGTGCCAAATATAACAGCCCCACACACCTCTGATGATAGTCAATGGATTTTAAAGCATTCTATTATAGGACAATGCTGCCTGGCTGGGGTGGAGGAAATCTCTTGGAGTCAGTCAGAAACTTAATTTGCCTTGGCCTATGGTATTATAATGCCACCTCTAAACAAAGCGTGTGGTGGGGATACAGGACAGAGAGAAATCTGTTGGCCAGATTCCCAGAGCTAACTGGAGCCTGGCAAGACCCAGGCAGTGTCCGAGACTGGATAGCCCCATGTGAGTTTTACTGGATTTGTGGAAACAAAGCCACATCTGCCTCCCCAGAAATTGGGAAGGGAGCTGTATAATTGGCATGATAAGGCCATCCTTCTTCCTCTTACCTCTGAAAACAGGGGAATTGCTTGTTTACCCAGCCCCACAACCCTTACAATGGGTAAAAAGAGAACTCCAAATAAGGGACTAGAAGGATGATGAGTGGCCCCCCGAGCAGATAATCCAATACTATGGGCCTGCCACTTGGGCAGAAGATGGATTTGGGGGATATCATCCCCATTTACATGTTAAACTGGATTGTCTGACTACAGGCAGTCTTAGACATTATTACCAACGAGACTGGGAGAGCCCTGACCCTCCTTGCACATCAACAAACTCAGATGAGAAATGCCATCTACCAAAACAGTTTGGCACTAGACTATCTATTAGCAGCAAATAAAGGCATGGGTGGAAAATTCAATCTCACCAACTGTTGCCTACAGATAGATGACCAAGGCCAGAGAGTTGAAGACCTTGTCAAGAAGATGACAAAACTGGCACATGTGCCTGTGCAAGTATGGCACGGATGGAACCCCAACAGCCTTTTGGAGGGATGATTTTCAGCCTTTGGTGTGTTTAAAACCTTAATAGGAGCAGTTTTACTACTCCTCGGAATCTACCTGATAGGGCTGTGCCTGCTGCCCCTGCTAGCAAAAAGCTTAAAAAAGCATGGTGGAAGCCACAGTACAGCGGTGAGCTGCAGCACACATAAACTTTACCCACCACTATCAGGAGATCCCCTAGGATAGTTTAGATAGAGAATGTGAGACTCTAGTGTAAAAAACCCAGAATGTCTAGAATCTCAAAGGTGGGATGGGAATAAGAGTGGAGAGGAGGCATCTGAAAAATGTAAAAGGAAAGGCTTGCAGAAATTACCAACTCAGCCGGTTATAGATTAACCACAACCTATTGATTTCTAAATGGCTTTCTGGAAACTCTTGCCACACCAGCAAAACAAACTATCTGTAAATAGATAGGACCAGTGGTCTGGGAATTCTTTTCCCCTTGCAGCCCCAACCTGAAACTCAGGAAGGATAAGGAAAATTTCTATCATAACACCAGCAGAAAAATGCGTAACATTTACTCAGTGTACTAACCAATGTTTTAACATCTCAGATAATAAGACCTTGAACTGTAGCTCCACTACTTCTGTAAGCTATGCAAATGCACATGTTAAATTACCTGCTGGATGGCTTCTTATTTATGGAAAAACTATTTATTCTTATGTTCCTGCTAACAGTACTGGGAGACCTTGTTACCTGAGAAGACTAACTGTATTTATGCCTCAAAAGTCTTCAACTAGGCACTGCAAGGAACTCACCCTTGCAGGAAATGATATACCTAGTTAAGTTTTCTTCCCTCCTTTCTTTGGGAAAAAGGCCCTCTTCTCCAAATCCAGATAATGCCCCTGAAACTGGTAACTCAGGACCATCATGCAGAAATGGCCCTAGTCCCGGCAGGGTCCTTAGAGTCTGAGAGGGGAGGGGACTTTAGGCCAAAGGTCTTTTTACTCTTTAAGAAATATATTAACCAAGCCTGTTTCCCTTTACTTGCTTAATAGGCAAATCAATAATAGAAATGAATAGATATATGATTTAAATAACAGTTTGCATCTTCTCCTCCTTGTCTAGGGACTGAGGCGGTGCTTCCAGGAAACCTAAGACCCCACTCTGATTAAGGCAGAAAGAGAAAGAGCTCCATGAAATCCCAGTAGGCAGAGACGACGACCATTCTCAGCCGGAAACAGATACGGAAGAAGAGACCTCTCGTCCCTCAACATCCATACTAA
This sequence comes from Pteropus alecto, assembly GCF_000325575.1. Classification (NCBI taxonomy): domain Eukaryota; kingdom Metazoa; phylum Chordata; class Mammalia; order Chiroptera; family Pteropodidae; genus Pteropus; species Pteropus alecto. The sequence goes on from NW_006437739.1 coordinate 6,679, forward strand.
TAACAAGAGGGTTCATAACTCTTAGATAAGAGGCAGGAAAATTAGTTTGGGGGGTTTCTGAGTCTGCCTACAAAGACACTGAGGGCATCTTATCTTAGAAGGGGTCCACTGTAATCCATAACAATTAGATGAGTTATGGAGGTCCTGGTCCAGAATATGGAGTTGGGGATCCTAGCTTCTCCCACTCGCAGGTCCTTCCCTCATGTTCCTCATAGATCTCTTATCCTCACCCCTTTTATCCCGAACTGTCTTGTCAAATTTGTCTCCTCAGGCCTAGAATCCATTAACTTACCAATGGTTGTGACATCCAGACCACCCTTAAACCAGCCCCTAGGCCAAGAAAATCAAGAGGTTGATGCCCTATAAGAATTTAAATGGGCATCAAAAGGGGAGGGAATGAAGAGGAATTTTCACTCAAAAGGCTAATCAGCTCTTTGTTCTGCTTCTGTAGATATGCTTGCTGCATAGGCTATACTCGAAATTAACTAAAGATTCATCTTCCCTTTTGCTTGTTTTATCTAAGCAACAAATGTAACTGCCTGTACTCCCTCCTGCACTTTGTAATTCTTTGTAAGTGCCTGCAACCATAGCAACTCCCACGCTTTGCAACCATCTGAGGACAAATTAACCAATCAGCTCATGCCAAATATGTTCTATATAAGGAATATTGCAACTGAGCTCCGGGCCCAGATCGTCAGAGTGCTAACTCCTCTGGGACTGTCAGCATAATAAATCTGAGTTCTCCAACTCTCCAAGTGATGCTTGGTTTCTCGTCGGTCTGATTTTTGCAACTATTCTGCAACAGAATTATGGGGTCGTGCACTGATGGTGGGATTGTAAATTGGTGCAGCCCATATGGAAAATAATATGTAAGTTCCTGAAAAAAAAAAAACCCTAAAAAGGGAACTATAAAAATTTTCTAACTCAACTAACACTTCTCTCAGCTTACTCCCTCAGTTTTCCATGTGTTGTGTACTACTCTGCCCTATCCAGACAAAATAACTGGCACTACTGAGTGTTCAGACTTGTTTTGTAAAAGACTGTTCATCTCGCCACTAGATAATGGGTTCCTTAATAGCAGAGATCATGCCCTTTTACTTTTATTTTCATTGTAAAAATAAAAGTAATAATGTTCTTTAGAAAAAATAGTCAAACAATCAGAAAGGTATTAAATGAGATACAGTTGCTCTCCCTTCCTTATTTATAAACTCCCAATCCCCACCCCAAAGGCAACCACTGTCAGTACTTTTCTGAGTAACTTCCCAGGATAAAAATGCATATACGCTTACAAAAAAAGGTGATACTCTAAACAATTTTTTTCACTAAACAGTATATCTTACAGATCTTTCTATAGCATCACATATATATATACTTCAGTCTTTTTAACTGTTACATTGTGTTCCATCATTTGGACACTCTCTGATTTACTTAAAATTATCTAATGATGGACATTTAGGTGATTTCAGGTTATTGCTATTAAAAACAATTCTGAAATGGACATCCTTGCACATGTTGCTTTATACTTGCAATTGTATAAAATGGGAAATTCTCAGCTATGTGTTTTGATCACTTCCACTTCTTCCCATTGTTAGGGATGAGATTTTTACCCTAAAGTTATGGAGATAGTCAAACAAATGACTTTCAACACTAGACAGATGAAGTCAACAGTAGTGTATTAGTCTCTTATACTCACATCCCGGAAGAGGAAAACACTGTATGCCATGCAGGGTCACATGGGAATTCTATTTGGAAACAGAATAAACAAGTAGCGGCTGTGGTGTAACCCTTAAGGTTGGTAAAACTTTTGTGTTCTACAAGATGTAATTGGCTTATTTGAATCATTCTGTGGGTTAGCAGGAATTTGAAGGGATAACAGGCACTGTGCTTGGTCCCTGTGATAGGAGAGTTGTTTGAATATGACATTTTATCTGCAGGAACACAACCAGAAGGGGAACTTGACATCATTTGAGACCCTCTTGTCTTTCTCCAGATGTTAAGACACATAATAAAGGGCCTTAGTTTTAGGTCTTATATCATAAAATAGAATTGGTGGGCCAAAAATATGTGCCTTTAAGTTTAAAAAATATATATATCCAAATTGCCCTAGGACAAGGGCTGAAATGTATGTTAGTCCATATTTTCCTATATCTTTATCAGTGCTAAGTATTATGAACTTTGTAATTTGACTTTAGTGAAAAATGGTACAGTAGTTCCCTCTTATTTGTTTCAATTTCTCTGGTTTCAGTTACCTGTGGTCAACCATGGTCTGCAAATATTAACTGGAAAATTCCAAAAATAAACAATTCATAAGTCTTTAATTGTGCACGTTCTGAATAGTGTGATGAAATCTTGTGCCAATCAGCTCCCTCTTTCTTTGGATGTGAATGATTTCTTTGTCCAGCATAGCCACACTATGTACATTATTCACTCATTAGTCACTTAGTAGCTATCTTGGTTGTCACACTGACTGCCATGGAATCTTAGCGTGTGTTCAGGTAACACTCATTTTACTTAGCAATGGCCCCAAACACAGGAGTAGTGGCGATGCTGGCAATTCAGATATGCCAAAGAGAAGACATAAAATGCTTCCATTAAGTGAAAAGGTGAAAGTTCAGTACTATCCCTGGTTTCAGGCATCCACTGGAAATATTGGAACTTATCCTCCCCCAGATAAGGAGGGACTACTGTATCTTATTGTTTTGACTTCCATTTCTTTAAGTAAGACCAAGCATTTTTATATGCTTATTGGCCTTAAATACAGCATATCTCAGAGATATTGTGGGTTCAGTTCCAGACTACCACAAAAATGTAAATATTGCTATAAAGCAAGTCACATGAATGTTTTTGGTTTCTCAGTGCATGTAAAGTTATATTTACACTATACCACAGCCAACTAAGTATGTAACAGCATTAGTCTTTAAAAATGTACATTCTTTAATTAAAAATACTTTATTGCTAAAAATACTAACCATCATTTCAGCCTTCACAGAGTTGCAATATTTTTGAGGGTGGAGGACCTTGCCTTGATGTTGATGGCTATTGACTGATCGGGCTGGTGGTTGCTGAAGGTTGGAGTGGCTGTGGTAATTACTTAAAATATGACAATAATGAAGTTTGCCACATCAATTGACTCTTCTTTTCACAAACGATTTCTTTGTACCATGCAATGCTATTCGATACCATTTTATACATAGTAGAACTTCTTTAAAAATTGGAGTCAATCCTCTCAAACCCTGCCATTGCTTTATCAACTACATTTTTGTAATATTCTAAATCATTTGTTGGCATTTCGACAATCTTCACAGCATCTTCATCAAGAGTAGCTTTCATCTCAAGAAATCACTTTCTTTCCTCATCTATAAGAAGCAACTCCTCATCTATCTTATCCTGAGATTGCAGCAATTCAGTCACATCTTCACGCTGCACTTCTAATGCTAGTTCTCTTGCTATTTTCATCACATCTGCAGTTACTTGCTCCACTGAAGTCTTAAATCCCTCAAAGTCATTCATGAGAGCTGGTATCAACTTTTTCCAAACCTTTGTTAATGTTGATATTATGGCCTCTTCTCATTAATTGTGAATGGCATCTAGAGCAGTGAATCCTTTCCAGAGGTTTTGCAATTTATTAATGGCATCGAGAACAGTGAATCCTTTCCAGAGGTTTTGCAATTTATTTTGGCCAGATCCATCAGAGGAATCACTATCTATGGCAGAGGTAACGTTATAAAATTTATTTCTTAAATATTAAGACTTGAAAGTCAAAATTACTCCTTGTTCCATGGGCTTCAGAATGGATGTTGTGTTAGCAAGTATGAAACCAGCATTAATAATGTTGTATATCTCCATCAGGGCTCTTGGGTGACCAGGTGCATTGTTAATGAGTAGTAATATTTTGAAAGGAATTTTTTTTTTTTTCTGAGCAGTAGTTCTCAACAGTTTGCTTAAAATATTAAGTAAAGTGTGTTGTAAACAGAAGTGCTGTTATCCCGGCTTTATAGTTTCATTTATAAAGCATATACAGAGTTGATTTAGCATAATTTTTAAGGGCCCTAAGATTTTCAGAATGGTAAATGAGCATTGATATTAACTTAAAGTCATCAATTGCATTAGCCCCTAACAAGAGAGTCACCCTGTCTATTGAAACTTTGAAGCTAGGCATTCACTTCTCCTCTCTAGCTGTGACAGTCCTAGATGGTATCACCTTCCAATATAAGGCTATTTCACCAACCATTTTAGCTATATATTCTACTTACTGCTTCACCTTGTACTTTTGTGTTATGGAAATAATCTTTTACTCAAACCTCATAAACCAATCTCTGCTAGTTTCAAACATTTCTTCTGCAGCTTCCTCATCTTTCTCAGCATATATAGAATTGAAGAGAGTTAGGACCTTGCTCTGAATGAGGCTTTAGCTTAAGGGAATTTTGTGGCAGATTTGATCTCCTATCTAGACCACTAAAACTTTCTCTATATCAGCAATAAGACTGTTTTGCTTTCTTATCATTTGTGTGTTCACTGGAGTAGCACTGTTAATTTTCTTCAAAGAGCTTTTCTTTTGCATTTACAATTTAGCTAACTGTTTGGCACAAGAGATAAGATTTCAGCTTATCTCAGCTTTCAATGTGTCTCCCTCACTAAGCTTAAGCATTTCTAGCTTCTGATTTAAAGTGAGAGATGTACAACTCTTCCTTTCACTTGAACACTTAGAGGCCATTGTAGGATTGTTAATTGGCCTAATTTCAATATTGTTTGGTCTCAGGGAATATGGAAGCTCGAGGAGAGGGAGAGAAATGGGAAAACAGCTGGTTGGTGGAGGAGTAAGGACCCATAAAACATTTATGGATTAAATTTGGCATCTTGTACAGTCATGGTTCATGGAGCCCCAAAACGATTACAGTAGTAACATCAAAGATCACTGATTATAGATCACCATAACAAATATAATGATAATGAAAAAGTTTGAAATATTGCAAGAATTACCAAAATGTGACAATAGACACAAAATGAGCAAATGCTATTGGAAAATGGTGCCTATAGACATGCTCAGTGCAGGATTGCACAAACCTTCAACTTGTAACAAAAATGCAGTATCCATGAGGCACAGTAATGTGCAGCATAATAAAATAAGGTATGCCTGTGTATGTTTTAATGACATAAGGGTGTATGTTTTAAAAAATATTTACATAATGCAGATATGTTTTATGATCTAATAAATTAAATACATTAATTCATTCTTTTTGTCAGGAATTATATAGTTAAAAAAGTTTTTTTCTAAGTTAATTAAGAGAAGCTCTCTTTTTAAAGGTTTAACCAAAAATTAAAAATTATGATTTTTTATTAAAATTATAGGGGTGACATTGATTAGAAAAATCAAATACATTTCAAGTGTACAATTCAATAATACGTCATTTGTATATTGCAGTGTGTATTTACCACCAAAAGTTAAATTTCCTTCTGTCACCAAATATTTGACCCTCTTTACCCCTACCCACCTCAGCCCCTCCTCCTCTTCCCTCTGGTAACCACTAAACTGTATCTGTGTCTATGAGTCTGTTTGTTCAAAAAATAAGATTGAAAGCATATGGTTCTCAAACTTTTAAACTGCCTACCTACATGTATATTGGTTTGTTTCTTTAATTGATGAAGTTTAAATTTAGTTTAAAGAACTTAGCTTACAAACACTATATATAACTGTTGAAGAACATTGGGTATTTGGCTGTATATTTCATAGTATGTTTACTTAGCTGGTTAACAAGCATAAAATTTGTGGTTTACTGTTAATGAATTAGACAATTCAAATTTCTGTATTAAGGTACTTGGTGAACAGTCTATTGCAATATATTCAAATTAGTAAAAACTAAGATCAGTACTAAATCATTATATTAATTTTAGTGTACTTAGAAACTTAAATCTCTTTTGGGCACTGATTCCTTTTTGTCATTTGCTAAAATATAAAGTATGGACATGGATTTTCACCTTATGGTGGTAATATAGCTCCCAAATCACAACTTTGCAATACATTTTTCTGGATTAAAAATAATTAATTATATAGGTTTCAAGTATACAATTCAATAATATGTCATATGTATATTGAGTTGTGTGTTCATCACACAAAGTTAAATCTTCTGTCACCATATATTTGATCCCTTTTACTCTTATCTACCTCCACCTCTCCCTTCTTTCTCTCTGGTAATCACTAAGCTGTTGTCAGTGTCTGAATTTTTGTTTCTTTAACTATTTGTTGCTTCTAGTTTTATATCCCACATGAGTGAAATCATATGGTTCTCATTTTTTTTGACTTATACACTTAGCATGGTAATCTCAAGATTCATCTATGTTGTCACTAATGGCAGTATTTAATTTTTTTCTTATGGCTGAGTAATATTCACTGGTGTAATATATATATATTACATCTTCTTTATCCAATCACCTATCAAAGGACACTGCAGTTGTTTGCATGCAGCACCATGAATAGTGCTACAATGAACATCATAAAACATATGTCTTTTTTATGGATAAATGTTTTCAAAATTTTGGAGTAGATACCCAGAAGAGGGATTGATGGGTCATATGGTAAGACCTGGAACACTAAATTATATAGAAGAAAACATAGGTACCAAACTCATGGACTTTGGTTTTAGAGAGTATTTTATGAATTTGACCTCAAGGGCAAGGGAAGTCAAAACAAAAATAAGTGAATGGGACTACGTAAAACTAAAAAGCTTCCGCACAGCAAAAGAAACCATCAACAAAACAAACAGATAACCACCTAAATGGGAGAAGACATTTCCAAACAATATCTCCAATAAGGGGCTAATATCCAAAGTATATAAAGAACTCATATAACTCAACAACAACAAAAAACAAACAATCAAAAAGTAGGCAGAGGACCTAAACAAACACTTCTCCCAAGAGGACATACAAAAGGCCAATAGGCATACAAGAAGATACTCAACTTCACTAGCTATTAGGGAGATGCAAATAAAAACCATAATGAGATACCATCTCACACCTCTGAGAATAGCTACCATCAACAGGACAAGTAATAATAAGTGCTGGAGAGGTTATGGGAAAAAGGAATGTAAATTGGTACAATCACTGTGGAAAACAGTATGGAGGTTCCTCAAAAAATTAAGAATAATTTTTTTTCTTGTCAGTTTTGTTTTGGAATTAGCAGTCTCGATATCAGCAAAATAAATTTTAGGTGTTTTTCTCATTTTTTTAAAAGATAATTGACATGCAGCGCTGTATAACTTTAAGGTGTACAACATAATGACTTGACTTAGGTATATTGTGAAATTATTACAAAAATAAGTTTAGTTAACATCCATAACCTCATACAGATGCAAAAAAAATAAAAGAAAAGTATGTTGAGAGCTATTAGGATCTACTCTTACCATCTTTAAATATACTACACTCTTACCATCTTTAAATATACTATATAGCAGTGTTAATCATAGTCATCATGTTATACATTACATCCCTAGTACTTAATTACTCTATATGTGAAAGTTTGTACCTTTTGACCACTTCCATCCAATCCCACCGCATTCTATTCTTACATAGGTAAAGTACAAAGGACATTCTATTTAACCCTCATTTTTATGTATCAACGTTCCTCAATTTGTTTATTTAGATTAGGATTGCTTGATGCTTCAAAGTCAAAGTTACTGGAAAATTTGAACAGTGCCTAGCATTTTCTATATACCAATATCAAATACTATATTATAAGGTGATTAATTAAAATGAGTTAGTTATTGTGATTTTCCCCCCAAAATCATATGGAGCAGAGTTTCAGACTTTTAAAAATATTTTCTAAACAAGCATAAACTTTAGCATAAATACATGTTTAAGTTCAAATATATAATTATAGTTTCTAAGGTTATTCTGAAAAAACAAAAACAAAAACAAAAACAAAAAACTGAAAGTTTCACATGATTTTGTAAAGTACCAGTGTCCTTAATGTGAAAATTCTATGGGATTTTTTAATTTAATGTTTAAAATTTAAATTAATTAGGGTAACATCGGTCAATAACATTAAAGTGTCTGGTGTATGACTTTATAACATATCTGTATATTCTAGTGTATGCTCACCACTCTAAATTTAGTCTTCTGTCACCATATATTTGACCTTCTTTACTTTCTTCATCCTCCCCCAGTAATATCTCTTCTGTCTACCCAACCCAAAAATTGAAAACATTTATTCATAACCATATATGTACTCCTGTGTTCATTGTAGCATTTTCACAATAGATAAGATATAGAAAAAAAACAAATGCTCTTCAAGAGATGACTGGATAAAGAAGATGTGATATGGAGTATTACTCAGCCATAAGAAAAGATAAAATAATCCCATTTGCAACAACATGGATGGATCTTGATTGTATTATGTTAAGTGAAATAAGTCAGATAGGAAAGGACAAGAAACATGACTTTACTCATATGTAGGATATAAAACAAAAAGCAAGAAATGAACAAACAGAAAACAAATTCCATGTAATTTTTTATTGTGTATGTTTTAAATTAAAAGGCTATACACTCATTAGAATGACTGAATCCAAATACTGAGAATAGAAATTGCTGGTGAGGAGCAATACGAACTCTAATTTATTGGTGGTGGGAATATAAAATGATACAATCACTCTGGAAGACAGTATAGCAGTTTCTTACAGAGCTAAACATAAGTCTTCCCATATGACTCAGCAATCACACTCCTAGATATTTACCCAGCTAATTTGAAAATTTATGTTCTCACAAATCCTGTATGCAAATGTTTATAGCATCTTTATTCATAGTCAACAAAAACTAGAAGCAACAAAGAGGTCCTTCAATAGGCAAGTGGATAAAGAAACTGTGATACACTAAATAGAATAAAATACACTGAGTAGAATGAAATAATATTCAGTGATAATAAGGAATGAGCTATCAAGCCATGCACAGACATTGGTGAATCTTAAATGCATACTGCTAAACAAAGAAGGCAGTTTGAAAAGGCTTCAGACTGTTATGATTTCATTTATATGACATGCTGGAAAAGGCAAACTATAGAGATGATAAACAGGTCGGTGGTTTCCAGGGATTCAGTAAGGAGAGGCTGTCTAATAAGCACATGGGATTTTTTTTTTAGAGTGGTGAAACTATGTTATATGGTACTGTAATGGAGAATACATGACCCTATAAATTTGTTAAAATATGTAGAACCTTACTGCAGAAAGCTGTAGAGACATGCATAATACCTTCATTGGGTTGCACAAAATCTCAGCCTTTCAATATTAAATTAATTATAGAGTAGTTCTCAAGTTCTACATTTATCTGCTTTAATCAACTTATCCACATTTTAGATTTGTGTCTTGTTATGAGACAAGTTTCTATTTGAATACCTTATTGTTAAACATGTTAAAGACACAAATTTCTTCTGACTAGCAATTTAAGCTGTTTTCCTGTGCAAGAGAATGTTTGTATGAAAATTAAGTCAATCCTTTTATTCTTTTACTTATAATTTAAGTTACAAATGTTATCACAAATTAAAATCTTCTGGTAGCTGGCAGAGATATCCTTTCGTACACCAGATAACCATAGATAAATATTGATGCTCATTTATTTTGAATAATTTTGAAACTGTCCAGTCTGGACTGGGGACTTGCCATATATCTACTTTTCCTGCAGTTCTATGAGCCATGTGCCTCAGTATTATGCTCTTAAATCTGTTGTAAGTGTTGTGCAAAGGGAAGATAGTTCTTCCAATCTCTCCCCTCTAGTAGTTTCTACTTAAGAACTAAGCAAATTTTTGGAATATGAGAAAAAATATTTATACTATAACTAAGCACAACAAAGTTTACTAAGCTATGACTTTGGAAATAGGAGTTAACTTAAAATATTTTTTCTATAAAAGTTTAATAGGGCAAAATAAAACTGAATATGAATTATTGTCTTAATGACATTTATTTTTTATTTTATTTTTCCAGTTTTATTGAGATATAATGGACATATAACAGTCTATTAGTTCAAAGTGTACAATATAATGATTCGATATATGTATATATTGCAAAATTATTACCTCAATAAGTTTAGTTGACATCAATTATAAGTTAACAATTTGCTGGAAAAAATAGAATCAGTTATTACACTTATCAATAGCAGATGATTTTAAGAGTCTATAGAAAAATATACTTTAGAACTAGATGTATATGTGAATAACGATTGGGATGAGTGATGCTTCTAGGGACAGAATGTAATATTAACAAAACAATAACAGCAATAACAACAATAACAGGTAAATGTAGCCAATATATGGTCTTGATGACTTTTAATATTTTTATTCCTTATTACTGAAGTTAATAGTAAAAACTGCATAAAATGCACATTAATATAAAATGACAATAGACTTGTGATGAGTTCTTTTTTCAATTTTATCTATGAAATGCAATAAACGTAATGTACATTTTTGGAAGTTGTTTTTAGATCTGTACTGGGTGCATATTTTTCTAACTATGGTTTATGAAGTGAGATTTCAAAATTCAGGTATGATTTTATAAAATTACCTAGGAATAATCTCTTTTGTCTTTGAGTGACTTAATTTCAGTTATGCATAATCACTTATGTTAACTCTAAACATTTGTTAGGGTAAGTCTGCCTTCCCTGAAAGTTTTATCCCTGTAGTGGTAGTGGTGTTATTCTATAGCTACTTTAGAAAGGGCTAGACTTGAGAACATCGCCTTCTTATCTTGTATATAACACTTTTTAACTTTACATATTGTTCAAATTTTCAAAATGATTAAAACAATTTAGTTATTAAAAATGTTTGAGTTATTTTTATTTAAGTAAAGTTTCTAACTAAATCAAATATGCTTTGTAATTTGTGTTTTTAAATACCTATATTATTTTATCATAATGTTAAAAGTGTTAAGACTCAGAACTATGTCTTTTTGCCTATCTACATTACCTACCAGGTTCTGGTGTTCCCAAACATGGATTGAAGCCCATTTAAAGGCAATGTTTTCAATCATAAATACACCCATCAGATGGATTTGAATTTTGAACCTATTGTGTTACTCATCAGAATAGCTCTGTTCTCATTCCTTCACACATGAGTAGGTTAGAGAAATCCTGGCTGGGAAGGCATGGTTTTATCCTAAATTAGGTCTTATTCTTTGGAAAATGCTTATGGACATATTTTTTTTTGTTTTGTTTTGTTTTAACCTTTTTGAAAACATCAGCCTTATAACCCATGTTATTTTTAAATGGCATATTTTTAGTGCAAGCAAAATAAGTCTAAGTTTGGGCAATTTAATGACATTAATTATCTTAATGCTGTCATTCAAAAGTGTGAGTATTTTAAATACAATTGTCAAAATAATTATGGATTTCTTCTTTCACCTGTGAGTTGGTTTTAGGATAGGAATGTATATGGCAGGATAATTTCCTGCTATATAGATATTTTATTAAATTATATTTCACACGGCGCAAATCAAATGTCTAATTTTTATGATTGTATTTTTTAAAACTCATTGCTGAAGATTTCTCATTCTCATGTAATGATACTGATGTAAAAGAGATACCTTCTGATAAATCTTTTGGAGTTTAATTATATTTTACAAGAACAATTATCATTTTTAGATCTGTGTTCTACCTTAGTTCAGGTAGATAAAAATAGTTTTAAAAAAAGACTGTAAGAACAAAAAAACAACCTATAGAATGCAATGAGATTAAATAAAAGAAGGATTTAAAAATCAAAAAAAAATCGTTGGGGTTCAAACTTATATTACAGAATCCTTGGTCGTACATGAATTTTAGTGGCAGCAAATAAAAACTTATAAACAGTATGGCTGTATACTTATGTACCACATACTCAGTAGATACCTGATAATGTTACTTGACTGGCTGACAAAATATCATATCTAGAGGAATCTTTATTACTGATTTTTCTCCTTATTTAAGGTTATACAAAATGTTTTCATTAAACATGTCTTAAAATTGCATATTAAATATGGATATGCAGACTTAACATCTAAATAGAATGCCAAAAATACACTTAATAATGAAAATTGTAACATTTTATGCTGTTGGATTAAGATTATAATAGATATGTAAGGAAAAATAATGTAAATTTTCCTCATTGCTTAACTACTTGATTTCCTCCTACGTTTATCTCTTTGTGTCTAATTCTGTGATCCCTTCTCTTTTCTGTTCTAGTGGCTGAGGTTTTACTAGATTTGAAAATTCCAAGACAGGTACAGGCTCATTCTATTAGACACTCCTTTCAAACTACCTTTTGGTGTGGGCTTTCTATTTTGATTTATTTTTTTAACTCCCTTATAATTTTATCAATTACTAAATAAATAATGGAGAAATACAGCCAGTATATAATAATTGTAGGAAGTTAGCAACAGAAGTGGTGGAAATGGGCGGCTGATCAGGTGTCATGTTGCAGAAGGACCAGGCAGCACTTTCCACTTCAGCTCCAGAACTTCACTTCAGGGTATTGGGCCACAATATTTAATTCAGTCAACAAAGGTTTCTCGGGAGAGCACATAGTAGCTGGCAGTACCAAATGTGAATCTAGCATTCATCACTGAGGGATCCCTAGAAGAGCTAATGGAACTGTGTGTATACCCTGAATCCTTACATGACGATATTGGCAAAGCAAAAAATCAGACCATTTTTACATGCCAGCTATTATCCAAATGACATCTGTATTTCATGGGGGCTCATATTGCATATAAAATAGTAAAATGAAAAGATACATCCTATGTCTTGAAGATATGCAAATGTACAATTTCTAAAAGAAGATAAAAGAATGTTAGAAGCATGGCGGCATGAGGGGTCCCCTTGATCTCTCTCTTTGAAATTACAACAAATTGAACAACTACAATCCAACAGAAAACACCTAGCCTAACAAACATGCCTGAAAGATTTTACACATCATAGCATCTGAAAGTGGGAGAATTGGGAGAGCAAGGGAAGCAGAAAAAGAAAAGAGTGAAGACGAGTGCTGTGGATGGAGCCCAGAACTCCCTGTGGTACTCAGGAAGAGGGGAGGAATCAGGTTG
>NW_006437739.1:19767-21299 GCF_000325575.1 Pteropus alecto
CAGAACCCAAGTGATCAGGGAAGACACTAGGGAAGAGACGGAATACAGAGGTGCGACAGCTGTGTTCCAGCAGCCGCCATTGTCAAGCAGAAGTCCAGGTAAAAACGCCTAGCTTCCTCCCCACCACCAGAGCTTGCCAACCCACACACTCCCAGAGCTATCAGTGGGTCCTGGGGGAAATTACAGCAGCAAGGGTCCGACTGCAGAGCAGGAAGTCTGCAATAACAGAAGAGATGCACATAATGGATGGCCCCAGTAATGGGAGTAAAGATTACAGAGGTGAAGAAGCTGAAGCTTTGCGGTGGGCATTACTGGGAGAAAAACAAACATAAGCACACCAGCGGCCTCTCCCAACTCACCACATCCCAAACCATCCAGGCTGATACAGGTGAAGGCTCTGAGGCACCTCAGGCAGCACAACGTTCCATCTGGCTGCTGGGGCAGCACCAAAACCGCAGGGGCTCTTTAGAGGCTCAGAACCCCATTAACCATGAAATTTACCCATGGAAGTGGAGCTCTGGGGTAGAGGCAACTGAGGTCACAAAGGAGACACAAACCTCCCCAGGGAAAAAACGGCTTTTTTTTTTTCCTTGCCACACAGTAGAGATCCCAGAGGCCTCGGTAGTGCAGGAGGCTTGTGCGCCACCTACTGGAAATCAGAAAAAACTCAACTTGCTAAAGAGATCACTTTTTTCCCCAACTTTATTGAAATATAATAGACAATTAGTTGCTCCTATTTACGTTGTATAATTCAATGTTTTTTAAAAATTATATTTAGCATGCAATAATATATTAGTTTAAGTCGTACAGTATAGTGATTAGAGATCTATATAACTCAAAGTGATCACTCCATTAAATCTAGTACCCTCTTCTCATATTTATTACAACATTATTAACTATTTCCTTATGCTACACTTTATATCCCATGTCTATTTTGTAACCATCCATTTGTACTTTGTATTTTATTTCATTTTATTTATTTTTATGTTGACATTGGTTAAGGAAATCCGATAAGTTTCAGCTGTACATTTTAACAGTAAGGAATATATATATATATATTGTGACACTGCCCATAGTTAGATTTCTTGCTGTCACCATTTATTTGACCACTTTTACCCAATCTACCTTCCCCCTCCCCATATCCTCTGGTAACCATTAGTTTATTGTCCATGTCCATGAGTCTCTGGTTGTTTGTCCTGTTCATTTGTTGCTTTTAGGTTTATATCCCACATGTAAGTGATATCATGTGATTTTCAACATTTTCTGATTTATTTCACTTAGCATGATTATCTCAAGGTCCATCCATGTTGTCTCAAATGGCAGTATTTTATCTCTTATGGCTGAGTAATAGTCCATTGTATGTATGTACCACTGCTTCTTTATACAATCATCTATTGTAGGATATTTTGGTTGCTTCCATGTCCTGGCCACTATGAACAATGCTGCTATGAACATCGGTGTGCAAATATCTTTTCCAATATGAGTTTCCAAGTCTTTGGGTTAAATACCCAGTAGAGGGATTGTTGGATCAT
>NW_006437739.1:21324-50953 GCF_000325575.1 Pteropus alecto
GGTAGATCAATTGTTAGTTTGTTGAGGAATCTCCACACTGTTTTCCATAGTTGCTGTACCAATTTTCAGTCCCACCAGCAGTGTATAAGAGTTCCTTTTTCTCCACATTCTCTCCAACATTTGTTATTACTTGTACCGTTGATTATAGCTATTCTAACAGGTGTGAGATGGTATCTTATTGTGGTTTTGATTTGCATTTCACTAATAGCTAGCGACGTTGAGCATCTTTTCATATATTTGTTGGCCATTTATATGTCTTCTTGGTAGAAGTGTCTGTTCAGGTTCTCTGTCCATTTTTTGATTGGATCATTTGGTTTTTTGTTGTTATTGAGTTGTATGAGTTCTCTGTATATTTTGGATAATAGGCTCTTACCGGAGGTGTTGCTTGCAAATGCACTTTCCCATAGGATGGTTGTCTCTTTACCTTGTTGACGATTTCTTTTGCTGGGCAGAAGCTTTTTAATTTAATGTAGTACCATTCATTTATTTTTGCTTTTATTTTCCTTGCCTTTAAGATCAAAATCATAAAATCCTCTTTAAGGCCAAGGTCCTTGAGTCTTGTTCCTATGTTTTCTTCAATGCATCTTACTGTTTCAGAACTTATATTCAGGTACATAGTCCATTTTAAGTTAATTTTAGTGTGTGGTGATAGACAACAGTCTAGTTTCATTCTTTTGCTGGTGGCTTTCTAATTTTCCCTGCACCATTTATTGAAGAGGCTTTCCTTACTCCACTGTATGTTTTTGCTTTTTTGTGGAAAATTATTTGCCTATATAAACATGAGTTTACTTTTGGACTCTTGATTCTGTCACACTGGTCTTTCTGTGTGTTTTTTTTTTACCATAGCATGCCACTTTGATTATTGTCACTTTGTAGTATAATTTGAAGTCGGGCAGAGTGATGCCTCCAGCTTCATTATTTTTTCTCAGGATGGCTTTGGCAATTCAGGGTCTTTTGTGCTTCTTTAGAAATCTGATGATTTTTTTGTTCTATATCTTTAAAAAATGTTGATGAGATTTTTGATGAGAATTGCATTAAATCTGTATAATGCTTTAGGGAATAAGGTCATTTTAACTATGTTGATTTTTCCAATCCAAGAACACAGAATATCTTTCCATTTCTTTGTATCGTCTTCAATTTCTTTTAATAAGGTCTTAATGTTTTCATTATATAGGTCCTTCACATTTTTCGTTAAATTTATACCGAAGTATTTTATTCTTTTTGTTGCAATTGCAAAATGAATTATTCTTTCCACTTCTTTTTCTGATACTTCATTATTAGCGTATAGGAACCTTATAGATTTTTGAATGTTGATTTTGTATCCAGAAACTTTACTGTATTTGCTTATTGTTTCTAGTAGTGTTCTTGTGGGGGCTTTAGGGTTTTTTTTTTACATAGAGAATTATGTTATCCACAAATAGTGACAGTTTGACTTCTTTGTTCCTGCTTGGATGCCTTTTATATCTTTCACTTGCCTGATTGCACTCACTAGGATCTCCGATGTCATATAGAATAACAGTAACAATAGTGGATAGCCTTGCCTTGCTCGTAATCTTAGAGGGAAGCTTTTTAGTTTTTCAACATTCAGTATAATGCTCACTGAGGGTTTATCATCTATAGCCTTTATTATCTTAAGGTTCTTTCTTTCTATACCGATTTTGTTAAGTGTTTTGATCATAAGTGGATGCTGTTTCTTGTCGAAGGCTTTTCTGCATCTATTGATATGATTATATGATTCTTGCTTTTTTAAATTTGTTTATGTGGTGCATCAAATTAATCAATTTCTGTAGGTCGAACCATTCCTGGGATGAAGCCATTCGATCATGGTGTATAATCTTTTTAATATCTTGTTGTATTCAGTTCACTAGTATCTTATTTAGGATTTTAGCATCTGTGTTCATGAGAGATATTGGTTTGTAGTTTTCCTTTTTTGAGTTATCTTTACCAGGTTTTAGTATCAGGGTAATATTGGCCTCATAAAATGAGTTAGGATGTATTTTCTCCTTCTCGATTTTTTGGAAGATGTTGAGGAGAATAAGTATTAAATCCTCTTTCTACGTTTGGTAGAATATACTGGTAAAGCCATCTAGTCCTGGACTTTTACTTTTTGCTGAGTTTTTGATAATTGTTTCAAATTCCATACTGCTGATTGGTCTATTTAGATGTTCCAGTTCTTCTTGATTCAGTCTAGGAAGGTTGCATTTTTCTAATGACTGTTCCATTTCTCCTAGATTAATAAATTTGGTGTTACATATTTTTTCATAGTATTCTTGTATGATCTTTTGTATTTCTGCAATGTCCATCGTAATTTCTCCTCTTTCATCCTTGATTTGTTTATTTGTGTCCTTTCTCGTTTTTTTTTTTTTTAGTTAGTCTAGCGAAGGGTTTCTCAATTTTATTGAACTTCTCAAAGAACCAGCTCTTTGTTGCATTTATTTTTTCTATTGTTTTTTGTTTGTTTCAATTTCATTTAATTCTGCTCTAATTTTGATTATTTCTTTCCTTCTGCTGACTTTAGGTTTCATTTGTTCTCCTTTTTCTATTTTTTTTTTTTAAGATGAAGCATTAGGTGTTTATTTGGGCTTGCTCTTGTTTTTGGAGATAGGCCTGTAATTACATAAAATGATACGAACTTTCCTCTTATGACCACTTTTGCCATGTCCCCAAAGTTTTGATTTGTTATACTATCCTTATCTTTAGTTTCTATGTATCTCTTGATGTCTCTTTTGATTTCTTCTCTGACCCAGTTATTCTTCAGTAGCATGTTGTTTAAACTCCAAGTATTTGTGGTTCTTTCTGCTTTCTTTTTGCATTTGATCCCAAGCTTCACAACATTATGATCAGAGAATACGTTTGGTATGATTTCAACTCTCTTATATTTGTTGAGGCTATCTCTATGTCCCAGTATGTGGTCAATCCTTGTGAATGTTCCATGTGTACTAGACAAGAATATATAAGCATCTGTTTGGGATGAAAGGCTGTGTAAATGTCAGTTATGTCCAGTTGGTCTAATGTGTCATTTAAGGATGTTATTTCCTTATTGATTTTCAATAAGGAAATGGGATATTACAATGGGATATTTAGGTCCCCTACTATGATAGTGTTTTGGTCTGTTTCTCCGTATAGTTCTGTTAGTAATTGCTTTATATATTTCAGGACTTCCTGATTGGGAGTATAGATATTAACACGTGTTATGTCTTCTTAGTGCATGATTCTCTTTATCATTATGAAGTGTCCCTCGCTATTTTTCTTTACCTTTTTATTTTGAAGTTGATTTCATCTGATATTAGTACCACTACTCCCGCTTTTATCTGAGTGTCTTTGCTTGAAATATCATTTTCCACCCATTCACTTTAAATTATATTTGTATTTGGAACTAAAATGTGTCTCCTGGAAGCAGTATATGGTTGTTTTTTGTTTTTTGATCCAATCTGAAACTTTGTGCCTTTTTATTTGTGAGTGCAGTTTATTTACATTTATAGGGATTATTGAAATATGAGGTTTTCCTATAGCCATTTTTTTGTTTTGCTTTCTGGTAGCTCAGTGTTTCCATTGCTGAATTGTACTTGTGTGTTCGTTTGTTTGTTTGTTTCATTTTGGTTGGGTTTTATGGGTTTTCCCTCTTGTCCTCTTTGTTTCATGCTGTATACTTCCATTCTGAATCTTTGGCATGTGGATACCATTATGAATATGTAGAGAATAGTTATATGTATATAACTATTGACAAACTATATATATACAATTATATGTGTATAATTGACAAATAATATATATATATATTTGCCAATATATATACATATATATATGTCAATTTTCTTCTGTGCGTGCCTTATCTCCATTCTCCTTTGTGTATTTGGATCTTTGAATCCTCCTCTTTTCAGTCACTGTTGTCTCAATTTGTCCCTATGTATGCGGAACGTTCATTACTGTCTTGCTATAGCAAATTTTTTCTTATCGTTAAAGCTTATAATGCTCTGTTTTTTTAAGGGTTGTACTCCTCTGCTTCTATCTGCCTGCTAGTCACCTTACTCCTAATTATGTTTGTTTGTTTGCTTGTTTGTTTGTTTGTTTTTTGTTTTTGTTTTTTGTCATTTCGTTTTAGTTGAGGTGACCTCTTTCAGGATTTCCTGTAGTGCAGGCCTCATAGTGGAGTATTCCCTCAATTTTCGTATGTCTGGAAAGGTCTTTTTTCTCCTTTATATCTAAAGGAGAGCTTTGTGGATACATTATTCTTGGCTGGTAGTTCTTTTCCCTTAATAGTTTGAATATTTCATTCCACTCCTTTCTGGCTTGTAAGGTTTGTGCTGCTGAGAATTCCGACGATAATCTAATGGGTTTTCTTTTATAAGTTACCATCGTCTTTTCCCTGATTGCCCTGAGAATTCTTTCTTTGTCATTGATTTTTGATAAATACAACATGTTTTGGAGAATGCCTTTTTGGGTTGAGAGAATTGATTGTTCTGTTGACTTGAATTCCAAGCTCTAGCTCATTCGATAGATTTGGGAAATATTTTCAAGTATTTGTCTGAAAATGCTTTCTAGTCCCTGTTCCTTTTCCTCACCTTCGATAATGCCCATTATTCTTATGTTTTCTCCCTTGATGGTATCAGCTAATACTTGTATTTTTCTTTCATTATTTATCATTCTTTGGTTTCTCTCTTCTTCCTTATGCCTTATTTTTAGATTTCTGTCTTTGATATCACTGATCCTTTTCTCCATTAGGCCGACTCTATTTTCCAATCTTGCTATTTCATTTTTCATCTCTTGCAGTGTGTTCTTCATCTCTAGAAGTCCTATTTGGTTCTTTTTGAGGGATTCAATATCCTTGCTAAAGAACTCATTCTGCTCATCTAGTTGTTTGTTCAATTCCTGAAATTGTTGATTTGATTTTTTTTTTTTGCATCTCACTGAATTTTTTCAGAAGTACCATCCTGAATTCTCTGTCATTTATGTCGCATATTTCTATGTCTGTAAGCTTATTTTCTGGAGATTTTTCTCTTTCTTTCTGAGCTGCCTTGTCATCTTGGTTGTTCATGGTGTTTAATGGAGTATTTTTCTGCTTCAGCATCAATCAAAGTGTACTCTACTTTTTTTTTTTTCCCCCCAGAAACATTTATTACTTAAAGGCCTCTCTTTAGCCTGTTGCAAAGAAGGTGTTTCTCTTTTCATTTCCAGTAGGTGGCATATAAGCTTCTTGGATCCTTGATTTTATAAAGTCTTAATAATGCCTTTTTTTTTCCCTTATAGATATTCAATCATGCTCACTAGCCTCAGTCTCAGTCCCTGTCAGTGCTAGCGACAGTTTCGGTAGCGTTTGCTCAGATTCCCATCAGGCTCCGCATCAGTCTCCGAGGATAATGTGGGGAGGGACACTCTGAGTTAGGGGATGGGGACTGTGGTTCAGCCTAGGTTTTGCAACCTCAGCAGGTAATAATGAACTCTTGTTTCTCTGCCTTTCCCGCTTCTTTCCTTTTTACGCTGATGCCTGGGCATTGTTGCCAGCCCCTTGGAGCTCACAGATCTTCCAGGCAGGGCTGTTCAGAGAACCTGCCACACCTTCTCCCTTTCCCCTCCTCCTGCAAGGAGTTCTGGCTGCAGGAGGCAGCTTCTTTGTTTCTCCCAGTCTATCGCCCGACTCCTGGGGTTCTGCCTGCGGTAACTCTTATGCGCATATCCCACCACAGATACGCTGGTGTGCAGGCTGTGTGTTTTTATTTGAATTTTAGAAGTTCAGCTTATTGTTGTTTCAAGGAGAGAGATCTGGGGACATCTCTCACTACGCCATATGTCTCCAATCCAATTAGTATTTCTTAATCCCTTTGCCCTTTTATGCCATCCTCTCCACACATATGTGAAATCATGTGGTATTTTTCTCTCTATCTGATTTAATTCAT
Organism: Pteropus alecto; assembly: GCF_000325575.1. Classification (NCBI taxonomy): domain Eukaryota; kingdom Metazoa; phylum Chordata; class Mammalia; order Chiroptera; family Pteropodidae; genus Pteropus; species Pteropus alecto. Next base: position 27,219 of record NW_006437739.1, read on the forward strand.
TCAGTGCAATACCCCTAGGTCCATCAAGGCAATATCTGTTTACATTTCTTTCCTTTTAGTCTGTGTGTGTCTTTTAATGTGAAGTTAATCTCTTCTAGGCAGCATATGTAGAAATCTTGTTTTCTTATCTATTCAGCCACTCTATCTTTTTGTTAGAGCATTTAATTATTTTCCAATTTGAGGTAATTTTTGATAGGAGTGTAGTTATAACCAGTCTTTATTCATGTTTTTGATACATGTTCTTTCTTCTTAAAGAAGTCCCTCTAACATTTCCTGAAAACTGGCTTGGTGATGATAAATTCTTTTAGCTTATTTTTGTCTAAGAAGCTCTTTATCTGTCCTTCAACTCTAAATGATAGCTTTGCTGGATAAAGTATTCTTGGTTGTAGATCCTGGGTTTCATCGCTTTGAATATTTTGTGCCAAACCCTTCTGTCCTGCATAGAGAAATCAGCTGCCAGTCATATGGATGCTCCCTTGTAGGGAATTAACTGCTTTTTTCTTGCTGCTTTTAAGATTCTCTCTTCATATTAACCTTTGACAATTTAATTATGATGTGTGTTGGCGTGGGCCTCTTTGAGTTCCTCTTTCATGGGACTCTCTGAGCTTTCTGAAGTTGTATGTCTATTTACTTCACTGGGTAAGGGAAATTTTCCATCATTATTTCTTCAATATAGAGTAAACTTCGTGTTCTCTCTCTTCAGGTACCTCTATGACATGGATATTTTTACATTTATTTGTGTCCAATAGGCTCATTAATTTATTATTATATTCTTGATTACTTTTTTTTTTTTTACCATTTTAATTGGGTGTCTTTGGCTTCCCCATCCTCTATATTGGTGGTTTGATCCTCTTCTTTATCCACTCTGTAGATTCCCTCTAATATACTCTTCATCTCAGATGTGTTCTTCATTTCTGACTGGTTCCCTTTTATAATTTCCATTTCCATTTTTATGTTTTCTATGTCTTTGTTAAAGTTCTCACTGAGTTCATCTATACTTCCTCTAAGTTAATTGAGCATCTTTATAACAAGTGTTTTGAACTCTGCATCTGTTACATTGCTTGACTCCATTATTCTTGGAACTCTGTTCTTTTCTCTCATATGATTTCTGCTTCTTAGTCTTCCCATTTTGGCTGCCTTTCTGTGTCTGTTTCTATGTACTAAGCAAAGCTCTTAAGTCTCCTGGTCTTATTACCATGGTTTTCTGTAGTAGACATCCAGTGGCACAGTGCTGAGAGGGGTTCAGTCGCAAGCCAAGTTTAGCCCTACTGTGTTCCCCTCTGGGGCCATCTGTTAACATTCAGCAAGCAATCCACCGATGTTGTATTTATAGTTGCCTCAAAAAAAAAAAAAACACACCAGAAAACGAGGCCAGCTGCCACCAGGGTGAGTCTTGGCATGGCTCAGCAAGGAGCACCAGTCTCACAGCCGAGGACACACCTGAATGTGGCTTGTGTGGGACACGAGTTGGGGGAGGTGGAGTTCAGGGAATCCTCTGGGCAGAGTGACCTCTGTTATCCAGTTCAATGACTTCTCAGCTATGGCAGCGCTTCACCTGCACAGTAGGAGGGAGGGGGCTCAACATAGGACCAATGGATACCACCAGGACTTCTTCTCAGGAGACAGATTCACCTGTGGCCCTCATTTCAACAACTCAGTGTCCCCTGTAAGTTCCTGGTGCACTCCATGCAGCCAACCATGCGATGGCACTGAGTGAGTAGGTCTGTCACCATGAAAGTTCATTTGCAGACACGATCCCTTTAAGAGGTATCTGTAGCTGCCAGCTGCCACTGCCATAGCCGCTGTCCCACTCAGCCACTTGGACCAGGAAGCTTCATGGCTTCGCATCCTCCTACCTGCTATCATTGCACGTTGATTAATTATTTCTCTCCCTAGTTGTAGTGTTTCTATTCATCTAGATCCCAGGCAACTTCCCTTGTTGTTTGCTCTGTATTTTTGTCACACTTTGATTTGGTTGCAAGAGGGATAAACAAAGCCTTTATCATCTACACTATGTTTTCTCGTCTGAGAGATCATTCTTAATAATAGTAATTTTTTTAAAGAATAATTCATTCTCATAAATGCTTAGGTAGAGAAATAATTCGTCGCATAACATGAACAGCTTAGGTAACGAGGCAGCTCAGAAAGAAAAGTAAAAAAATATCAGAAAATAAACTTAATGATATAGTTATATGTGCTTTAAGTGATAGAGAATTCAAGATCACAGTTCCGACTAAACTCAATGAAATACAAAAAAATCTCAGGCAGTTTAATGAACTCGGAAACAAAAGCAATTAAAAAAAAAGAATACTTTACCAAAAATATTGAAACAAATGAACAAACAAAAAACCCAAATGGAACTTCTGGAGTTGAAGAACTCCATAAAGAGATCAAGGATGAAATAGCAACTTTAGGAAATAGAACTGTTCTAATGGAAGAAGAGAGAAACTTGAGATTTAAAAAAAAAAAAAAAATGAAAGAACTCCACAAGAACTATCTGACACAATCAGAAATAGCAATATAGAAATAATGGTTATACCAGAAGGAGAAGAAAGGGAAAAAGGAACAGAGAGTATATTCACAGTCAACAGAATTTCCCAAACCTATGGAAAGAACTGGATTTTCAAATCCAAAAAGCAAACAGAGCACCTAATTATCTCAACCTAAAAAAAGGCCTTCTTCAAGATACATTATACTAAAATTTTCAAAAATTAATGACAAAGAAAGTATTGTCAAAGGAGCTAGGGAAAAGATGAGAACATATAAAGGAAAACCCATTAGATTATCATTGGACATTTCAGCACAAACTTTACTAGCTTGGAAGGAGTGAAATCAAATATTGAAATTGTTGAAAGAAAGAAATTATCAGACAAGAATAATATATCCAGCAAAGTTCCCCATTAGATATGAAGGAGAAATAAACACCTTTTCAGACATACAGAACCTGATTGAATTCTCCCCGACAAGTCCTGCATTATAGGAAATACTGAATGGAGTCATTCTACTTGAAAAAAAAGGACAAAAAATACTAAAAAGACAAAAAAGCTGAGTAAGATGACTAATAGATGGACAGAAACAGGATATTGCAACCCTTATTTACAATAGGGTATTCTAACTTTAAATATTACGTAATGGTTAAAGGAAGTAAAAATATTTTTAAAAGAGAAGACAACAGCTACTACACCATAAAAATGAATGTATGGCATAAATAGGGATACATTGAGAAAAGAAAAACAAAAAAACGAGAGGGAGTAAATATCTGAATCTGCAAAGGGAAATGGTGTCACACAGAAGAAAAAAGACAACTGTATATATATAAAACTTGCCATTATATAAACTTAGTGGTAACTACACATGAAATATCCAGAACTGAGACACATAATATAAAACAAGAGAGAACAAAGGGAAAAACCATAAAACATCACCAAATTAAAATAACAGAGAGAAACACAAGGACAAGAAAACAATGGAGACACAAAGCTATCACAAAACACAAGACAAAATGGCTATATAGAGCTTCTTATATTAATAATTACCCTAAATGTAAATGAACTGACTTCACCAATAAAAAGGCAGAGTGCACATTGGATCAAATAACAAAACCCAACCATATGCTGCCTTAAAAGACACATTTGAGCTGCAGGACAAATATAGACTCAAAATGAAAGGATGGAAAACAATACTACAAGCAAATGGCATCCAGAAAAAAAAGCAGGTGTAGCCATACCCATATCCAATGAAATAGACCTCAAGCTAAAAAAGGTAATGAAAGACAAAAATGGATACTTCATAATGATCATAATGATAAAGTGGACAATATATCAAGAAAACATAACACTTACCAATATACATGCTCTCAATAAGGGAGCACCAAAATACATAGAGCAACTACTAACAGAACTAAAGGAAGAAAGTGACAAAAACACAATCATAGTAAGGGATCTAATACAACACAGTCAGCTATAAATAGATCATCCAAACAGTAAAATCAATAAAGAAGTGTTAACTTTAAATGACACATTAGATCCACAGGATATAATTGACATTTACAGAGGCTTTCATCCCAAAACATTAGATTATACATTTTTCTCTAGTGCACAGGGTACATTCTCAAGGATAGACCATATATTGAAACATAAAACTAGCTTCAACAAATTCAAGAAGATTGAAATCATAATACACATATTCTCCAACCAAAATGCTTTGAAATTGAAGATCAGCTACAAAATGAAAGCAGGGAAAACCACGAATATGTGGAGATTAAACAACATGCTACTAAAGAACCACTGGGTCAAAGAAGAAATAAAAGGAGAAATCAAGAGATACATAGAAACAAATGAGAATGAAAATATAAAATATCAAAACTTTTGGGATACAGCAAAAGCAGTAATAAGAGCAAAGTTCATATTATTACAGGCCTATCTCAAGAAAAATAAAACATCCTAAATAAACAACCTAACAACGCATATTAAAAAACAAGAAATAGAACAAATGAAGCTCAAAATCGGCAGAAAGAAGGAAATAAAAATTATAGAGTTGAATGAAATGAAATTGAGAACAAAAAGACAATAGAAAAAAATGAATGCAACAAACAGCTGGCTCCTTGAATAAATCAACAAAATTAACAAAACCCTGGCTAGATTCACAAAGAAAAAAATCAGAAAAGGCACAACAAACAAAATCGGAAGTGAAAGAGAAGTTATAATAGATACCACTGAAATACAAAAGATCGTACAAGAATACTGTGAATGATTGTATGCCAACAAACTCAATAAACTAGAAAAAGTGGACAAGTTCATAGAAATACACAACCTTCCTAGGCTGAATCATGAAAAACTGGAAAATCTAAATAGATCAATCAACAGTAAAGAAATTGAAAAACTTCCAAAAAGTAAAAGTTCAGGACTAGATGGCTTCACTGGTGAATTCTACCAAACATTCAAAGATGATTGAATACCTGCTCTCAAACTTTTCTAAAAAATTGAAGAGGAGGCAATGCTTAACTAATTCATTTTTTGAGGCCAATATTACTCTGATACCAAAACCTGGTAAGGAGAACACAAAAAAATAAAACTACAGACCAATATCTTGATGAATACAGATGCAAAAATCCTAAACAAAAATTCTAGTCAATCAAATACAACATTAGAAATTTATACATCAAGATCAAGTTGTGTTAATTCCAGAGGCACTAGGATGGTTCGACATACTCAAATCAATCAATGTGATACACCACATAAACAAAATAAATGATAAAAAGAATACGATTATATAAATAGATGCATAAAAAGCATTTGACAAGATAAAGCACCCATTTATGATTAAAATGCTTAATAAAATGGGTATAGAAGAAAGTACCTCAACATAATGAAGGCCGTATACAAAAAACACTCAGCTAATATCATACCTAATGGTGAAAAATTAAAAGTTTTTCCTCTAAGATCAGGAACAAGACAAGGCTATCCGCTCTCACCATTCTTACTCAATATAGTGTTGGAAGTCCTAGCAATCAAGCAAGAGAAAGAAATAAAAGGCATTCAAATTGAGAATGGAGTAAAAAATTGTCACTTTTTGCAGATGACATGATTTTCGATATAGAAAACCCTAAATACTCCACAAGAAAACTATTAGAAATAATAAATAAATACAGTAAAGTTTCAGGATACAAAATTAACATCAAAAATCTGTAACGTTCCTATACACTAATAATGAATTTTCAGAAAAAAAATGAAAAAAAAGTCATTTTGTAATTGCAACAACAACAACAAAAAATACCTAAGAATAAACATAACAAAACATGTGAAGGACCTATACCCTGAAAACTATAAGACATTATTTAAAGAAATTGAAGAAGTCACAAGTAATGAAAACATATTCCGTGTTCATGAAAACATATTCCGTGTTCATGGATTGGAAGAATCGACGTAGATAAAACGGCCAAAGTCCAAAGCAATACACAGATTTAATGAAATTCCCATCAAAATCCAAGCAACATTTTTTTTAAAAGAAATAGAACAAAATAATCATAAGATTGGTATGGAATCACAAAAGAACCCGAATAGCCAAAGCAATCCTGAGATAAAAGAACAAGGCGGAGGTATCACACTACCTAACATCAAATTGTACCAGAAAGTGATAGCAATGAAATCATAGCATTCACAGATAAACACACAGACGAATAGAACAGAAGTGAAAGCCGAAAAATGAACCCCCATATACATGGGCAAATGATTTTTGACAAAAGAGCCAAGAACACAAAATGGAGAAAATAAAGCCTCTTCAATATATGGTGCTAGGAAAATTGAAAAGCTACATGCTAAAGAATGAAACTAGACTACTACCTGCCACCATACACCAAAATTAACTCAATATGGATCAAAGACCAAAATATAAAACCTGGAACAATAAATTGCATTGAAGAAAACATAGGTAGTAAACTCATAGACCATGGATTTAGAGAGGATTTTATGAATTTGACCTCAAAGGTAATGGAAATAAAAGAAAAAATAAATGAATGAGACTATATAAAACTAAAAAGCTTCTGTACAGTAAAAGAAACCTTTAACAAAACAAAGAGGCAACCACCTGAATGGGAGAAAATATTTGCAAAAGACGTCTTCAATAAACAGCTAATACTCAAAATATACAAAGGACTCATGCAATTCAACAATAGAAAACAAACTACCTAATAAAAAAATGGGCAGAGGACCTGAACAGACAAAAAAAAATCCAACAGACACATGAAAAGGCTCTCAACTTCATTAGCTATTAGGGAAATACAAGTCAAAACCATAGTGAGATACCATCTCACACCTGTTAGAACAGCTATGATCAACAGGACAAGTAATAACAAGTGTTGGAGAGATTGTGGGAGAAAAAGAACCCTCATACACTGCTGGTAGGAATGCAAATTGTTACAACTACTATGGAAAACAGTATGGAGGTTTCTCAAAAAACTAAGAATTAAATTACCATATTATCCAGCAATCCCTCTTCTGGGTATTTATCCCCAAAACCTGAAAACATTTATGCGCAAAGATATATGCACCCTGATATTCATAGTAGCATTATTCACAGTGGCCAAGACATGGCAATGACTGAAGTGCCCTTTGATAGATGATTGGATAAAGAAGATGCAGTACATATATATATTGAAATATGACTTAGCCATAAGAAAACATAAATTACTGCCATTTGCAACAACATGGATGGATTTTGAGATTATCACACTAAGCAACATTTGTCAGACAGAAAAAGTTGAGAACCGCATGATTTCACTTATATGTGGGATATAAAACTGAAAGCAACAAACAGACAAGACAAACAAACAAAAACTCATAGACATAGGCAATATTTTTGTGGTTATTGGAGGGAATATATATGTACAATGGAATATTACTTAGCCATTAAAAAAAATGAAATCCTACCATCTGCAATGACATGGATGGACCCAGAGGTTATTATGCTGAGTGAAATAAGTTGGACAGAGAAAGATAAATACCATATGATTTCACTTACATGTGGAATCTAAGAAACAAAAGGAACAAACTAAACAAAAACAGACTCACAAATATAGAAGACAATCTGGTGATGGTCAGAAGGGCGGTGGCTGGGGGGCTGGGAGAAAGGAGTGCAGGGTTAAAGAAGTAAAATTCAGTAGTTAATAGATGGTCACAGGGTTGGGGAGCATGGCAGAGAAATGCAGTTAGCATTAATATGATGGTTAGGTGGAGAGCCAGAGGAGAGAAAGAGCAATTAGGGGGATTGTTTTATAAACTATATAAATGTCTAACCAATATGCTGTATACTCGAAATTAATAATAAAATTAAATTTTAGAAAAAGCAAGGAGAAAAGTTTCAATAAAAAAAGAGAATGAGCCCTAATGTACACTACAGACTTTGAGTTATTATGGTATGTTAATGTAAGCTCATCAGTTGTAACAATTGTACCACTCTAGAGGGGGATACTGATAATGAGATTATACATGTGCGAGATATGTGGGAAATCTCAGTACTTTCCACTCAATTTTGCTATGAACGAAAACTGCTCTAAAAAATAAAGTCTATTAAAAGATAGGCACAGAGATGTAAAGCAAAGCATGGGGAATATAGTCAATAATTGGTAATAACTATGTTTAGTGTGAGGTGGGTACTAGATTAATCATGAGGATAACTTTGTAAGTTATATAAATGTCTAATCATTATGTTGTACACCTGAAACTAATATAATATTTAATATTAACTGTAATTGAAAAAAAATAGTAACCCAAAAAGTAGCTATAAATTTTTTAAAAACTGAAGTCATAATTAGAAAGTCAACTAAGATTTTTGAGCAATTGTCACATCCCTCTCTTTGCCTAGTAATGCAAATACTGGTAAAAAAAATTTTTTCTTTGGTTTCAACTTGAATGGAACACAACCAGAATATCTCCAGTATTACATCATATTCTGTATATGTATTGCAGTAACTTGAAAAAAATAATAAATAATTTGACTTTATCACCAAAAAAATTATCTTATTATTTTAATTTTTTTCTTTATTGTATGCCCATTTTCTCTTTTATTGATTACCACTTTGAGAGTTGTTTTGTTTACATTGGGTTGCAATGGAAGCTGAAGTCACTGATTTGAAACATTTTGTGGATTATTTTTTTTTTTCTGATATGAGCATTTAGTGCTATGTATTTCACCATAAGTAGTGCTTTCAAAACATCCCACAAGTTTTTAAATGTTTTTCTCATTTTTATTCATTTAAAAATACTTTCTAATTTCTCTTGATTTTTTTCATTGACCCATTATTACTCAGAAATGTGCTATTTATTTTCCAACTATTTAGATATCTTTCAGATCTTTCTGTTATTGATTCCTAATTTACTTCTTTTGTGGTCAGAGAACATATTTCATATAACTTAATACCTTTGAAATTTATTAAAATTTTTAAAATTTCATGTCCCATAATTAGGTCTACTTTGGAAAATGTAATGAGTACACTTGAAAACAATTTGTGACTGCTGTTGTTTGGCAGAGAATTCTTTAATTGTCAATTAAATCAAATTGTTATTTACATCTTCTGATTCCTGTGTACATTTTTAAATCAATCTTTGAGAAAGGAGTGTTGAAATCTCTGAGTATAGTTGGTAATTCATCTATTTCTCCTTGTAGTTCTATCAGTTTGGGCTTCATATATTTTGAAACTCTGTTATAAGGTGCATAAATGATTACAACTATTAAGTCCTCTTGATAGATTAACTTTGTCAACAACAAATGACCTTCTTTATCCCTGTTAAAATCTTTGTTCTAATATTTACCTGATAGCAATATAACCATATAACCTATCTGTGTATTTAGATAGTGAGTTTCTAATAGGCAGTACATACTTGGTTCTCATATTTTTTAATCCAATTTGACTATCTAGAAATTTAATTGGCATGTTTGGGTCATTTACATTTAATGTAATTATTATCTTGGATAAGTTTGTCTATCATCTTGTTATTTGTTTTCACTTTGTGCCATGTGTCCTTTAGTTTTCCTTACTATTTTGTCTTACTTTTTAGAAACAACTATTGCATTATTTTTATTATTTTATCTGTTTACTTTTTTTGGGCTTTTTAGCTATAATTGGTTGCAATAGTTAATTTAGGGCAGGATTTTTCAATAGCAGCATTACTAATATTTTTGGATTAGGTAATTCTTTGTTGTGGGAGTCTGTCCTATACACTGGAGAACGTTTAGCAGCAGCCATGGAGTCTGCCAGTAGATTCCAATATCACCTCTCCAAGTTGTGACAAGCAAAAATGTGTCCAGACATTGCTAATATTCTCTGTTTGATAAAATCATCTCTGGATGAGATCATTGCTCTAGGATTTATGGTATACATCTTTAACATTTTATAGTTTATCTTAACATGATAAATTACTTCATGTATTAGTTCGAGAACCTTATAGTAGTGTACTTCCTTTTCTAGCCTCCCAAGTCTTTATTCTATTGTCACATATTTTCTTATATTTATTTCTATTAGTATCACATTACATTGCGATTATTTCATTAAATTCATTATTTTTATTTATTTTTATTTTTATTTTTTTAACAATCACTTATTTTTAGAGATATATATGTAAGAATAATTTTTATATATTTACCCATATGGTTAACATTTCCAGTTCTCTTTGTTCTTTTGTAGATCTAAATTTCCATTTAGGACTATATTCCTTTTGCATGAAGGATGTCCTTTAACATTTATTATAGTGTGAGTCTGCTGAAGATGAGGTCTTTCACTTGGTGTATATCTGAAAAAGTCTTTTTTTCATGGTCAATTTTGAAGAATATTGTAGTTGAGCTTAACAGTCTCGTTGACAGCTTTTCTTTTATTACTTTAAAGATATGGTGTCACTGTCTTTTCATTTATATTTTTCTGATGAGAAACTTGCTGTCATTCTTAACTTTGTTTCTCTATTCATAACGTATATTTTCTCAGGCTGCTTTAAATTTTTCTCTTTGCCAACAGTATTGAGTCTTTTTTTTTTTTTTTTTTTTTGATAATATGCCTTTGTGGTTCTTCTACTTGGGCTTCATTGAGCTTCTTGAATCTGTGTGTTTATAACTTCATCAAAATTGAAACATTTTCATACATTATTTATTCAAATATTTTTTCTATCTCCCCTCCAAATCTTTGCGAGACTTCAATTACACATATATTGGGCTGCTTGAAATTGTTCCACATTGAACAGATACTTTAACTTTTTTAAATTTTTATATTTTATTTTTTTTCAATTGTACTTGACATACAATATTATACTAGTTTCAGGTGTACAATACAGTGATTAGACATTTATATAACTTATGAAATGATCACCCTAATAAGTCCAGTACCCATTTGACATGATATATAGTTATTACAATACTACTGACTATATTCCCCATGCTCTTCTCTAAAGCCTCATGACTATTTTGTAACTACAGATTTGTACTTCTTAATCCCCTCCCCCTTCACCCATTCCCTCACTCCTCAATCTAACAACCATCAAAATGCTCTCTATATCTATAACCTTGTTTCTATTATTTGTTTGTTTATCCTGTTCTCTAGATTTCACATATGACATTTGTCTTTCTCTGACTCCACTCAGCATGAGACTCTCTAGGTTATTCCACGTTGTTGCAGATGGCAAGATTTCATTCTTTTTTTTATGGCTGAGTAATATTCCATTGTGTATATGTACCTCTCTTCTTTACTCATTCATCTATTGATGAATACACAGGTGGCCTCCATATCTTGGCTATTGTAAATAATGCTGCAATGAACATATGGATGCGCATGTCTCTTCAAAGTACTGTTTTGGTTTCTTTCAAATAAATATCCAGATGTGGGATCACAGGGTCTTTCTTTGTCTCTTGTTATAGTCCTTGTTTTAAAGTCTATTTTGTCTTGTATAAAAATTGCTACTCCAGTTTTTGTTTGTTTCCATTTTCATGAAACATCATTTTCATCCCTTTATTTTCAGTCTCTGTGTGTCTTTTAATCTGAAGTGAGTCTCTTGTAGGCGACATATGTAAGGGTTTGTTTTCTTATCCATTTCAGCTACCCTATCTTTTGATTGGAGCATTTAATCCATTTACATTTAAACTAATTGTTAATAAATATGTAGTTATTGCTCATGTTTTTGATCATTTCTTTTTCTTTTTCCTTCCTCTTCTTAAAGAAATCCCTCTAACATTTCCTGAAATGCTGGCTTGTTAATGATGAACTCCTTTAGCTTCTTCTTGTCTGGGAAGCTTTTTATCTGTCCTTCGATTCTAAATGATAGCTTTCCTGGGTAGAGTTATCTTGGTTGTAGGTCTTTACTTTTTATTATGTTAAATATTTACGCCAATCTCTTTTAGCCTGCAAATTTTCTGTTGAGAAATCCACTGAGTCTTATAGGAGTACCCTTGTAGGTAACTAATTGCTTTTCTCTTGCTGCTTTTAAGATTCTTTGTCTTTAACTTTTGGCATTTTAATGATGATGTGTCTTGGTGGCGGCCTCTTTGTGCTGATCGTGCTTGAAACTCTCTGTGATTCCTGGGCTCGTATGTCTATTTCCTTCACCAGGTTAGGAAAATTCTCCTTCATCATTTCTTGAAATAAGTTTTCAATTTCTTGCTTTCTCTCTTCTCCTGCTGGTATCCCTATGATGCTAGTTAGTATGCTTGATTCTGTCCCAGAGACCTCTTAAACTGCCCTCATACTTTTAAATTCTTTTATTGCTTTCTGATTAGGTATTTTATGCTATCTTATCTTCTAAATCACTGATTCAATCTCTGCTTCATGTAAGCTACTGTTAATCCTTCATAAGATATTTTTCATTTCAGTTATTGTATTCTTCATTTCTGACCGGTTCTTTTTTTGTTTTCTATCTATACTTTTATGTTTTCTATCTCTGTTAAAGTTCTCACTGAGTTCCTCTACTCTTCCTCTAAGTTCTTTTATCATCTTTATAACAAGTGTTTTGAACTCTGCATCTGGTAGATTACTTGTCTCCATTATGTTGTGTTCTTTTCCTGGAGCTTTGTTTTGTTCTTTTGTTTGGAACATGTTTCTTTACCTTCTCATTTTGGCTGCCTACTTGTGTTTGTTTCTATGTTAGATAAGGCTGCTATGTTTCTCAATCTTAGTAAACTGGTCTTATGTAGTAGATGTGCTGTGGGGCCCAGTGACACAGTCTTTCCTGGTCACCTTAGCCAGATGGTCCAGGTCTGTTCCTTGTATGAGTTGTGTGTGCCCTCCTATTGTAGTTGAGCCTTGGTTGCTGTTTTTTCATCAGTGGGAGGGATTGACTCTTGGGCTGATTGGCTATGATGACTGGCCATAACCAGTGGAGAAGCTGTTGTGCAGAGGCTGACCCTACAGAGCAGGATTCACTTTAGCAGGGCTCTAGTGCTTGCCTTGTCTGTCTTTTGGGTGTGTCGTCTTTACATGTGACCTCAGGTGGTGCTCCGACTCAGACCGAAGCTGGCCACTGGGCATGCAGACTGGGGCCTCCTGGGAGGGGTCCTGCACAGGCCAAGTTCAGCTGTAGTCTGTGCCCTGCCCGGAGCCACCAGGCAATAGCCACCAAGCAATCCACAGATGGCCGCCACTCACTTTGGGCTTGCATGTACCTCGAGAGGCAAAGGTCCAAATAGAGGCTGACTGCTGCTAGTGCTGGACTTCGGGCTGCTCAGCAAGAGGTTTGGGGCATGCCAAGGCCAAGTGTTACTTGTTTAGTTTATATGAACCTTTGAGAGATTTTAGGAAATTTTGCAGCATGAATCAAGACAGGATGTTTGTATAGAAAAAGGCACTGGAGGTAACTTGGGTGGGACCACAAGTTGGAGGAGGTAGGGCCTCAGGGAATCACCAGGGCAGGGCGACCAGTGTTAGCTACGTTGCTGGAGACTCAGATATGGTGCATGCCTGGGTCTGTAAGCCTGGTGAAGGAGGACTCAACAAAGGAACAATGTCCTCTGCCAGTAATTCTGTCTGGGAGAAAGCTGCCCCTCTAGCCCTCACCCTGAAGCCAGACAACTCAGGTACTCCTTGTATGTCACTGACACTTTTTAAGGGGCTGTCCCAGGGCCAGAGCTCAGAGCAAGTGAGTCCATCAGTGAGCAAGTCCTTGTACAGGCCCTTTTAAGAGGAACATTTGCTACTCCAGAGGCCCTTCATCTCACGGTCACAATCTCTGCTGGTTTTCGCAGCCATAGGTTGTGGGGCAGTTCCACAGCTGTGCTATTTCTCCTTATTCTCAACCGCTACACGCGGATGTGGGACCAGCCCATTTTATGTCTCTGCCCCTCCTACCAATCTCGAGGTGGCCTCTTCTGTGTGTCCCCAGTTGTAGGACTTCTGTTTAGGTAGACTTCAGGTGATGCCCAATGATGGCTATTCTGTAGTTTAGTTGTAATTTTGATGTGATTGTGAGAGGAGGCAAGCATAGTGTTTACCTATTCCGCCATCATGGCTGGAACATGCCCCCTTTTTTAAAGTTATCTTTTTTGTGTTTTTCACTTTGTATATTCTCTGTTGCTTGGCCTTCAAGGTCACTAATCTTTTCTTTTGCAACGTCTAATATTCCATTAATCTCATCCAGTGTGTTTCCCGCCATTGTCTTTTTATCTCTAGAAGTTTTATTTATGTCTTTTTGTATCTTTCACACTGTCACTTAACTTTTAAAACATATGAAATAGAGGTATGATAATAGTTTTAATATCCCCTTATGCTAATTCTAACATATGTGTTAGTTATGGGTCATTTTAATTTAACTGATTTTCCTCTTCATCATTGGTCATAATTTCCTGCTTCTTTGCATTCTAGTAATTTTTTTATGGAGGACAAACTCTGTAAATTTTACCTTGTTGAGTGTTATATATTTTCATATTCTTATAATAAGATTTAACTTTGTTCTGGAATTCTGATAGGTTACTTGGAAACTGATCGATTTTTCCTAGACTTGCTTTTAGGATTTGTTCGTCAGAGTAAGAGCAGTATTTAGTTTACAATGAGCTTTCTGTGTGTTTTACACAATGGCCAACAAATTATGAAATTCTCCAGTCTGGCTGATGGGGAAAAGTACTATTCCTAGCCCACATAAGCACTGAGAACTGTTGGTTATAATATTTTGGGATGGTTCTTTTTCTAGACTTACTTTCTCCATACACATGGGTACTTAGTAGTCAGTTGACTTTAAAAGATAACCTTCTGCAGATTTCATGCGTTCTTCTGTGTAGCTGTCCTGCAAACTCCAGTCATCTTATTTTCCCTGGACTCTTAGCTTCATCTCCTCAACTCAAGTAATCCTTCCAAGTTCCATCTGGGCTTCTTTTCTCTGCATCATAGTCTGGTGACTTTCTCAAGGAAGTAACATGGGCCAGGAAGCTTTAGCATCACTTTCATTCATTGCCTGTGGTAGTCTGCAAGGTGAAAACTTCATTATCCTATCACCTGTTTTTCATGCTTTCATATAGTCCCTTCCTTCTGAGTATGGTGGGACCCGTGACTTGCTTTTAACCAACAGAATTAGCAAAGATGATGAGGTATCACTCTTGTGTTTATGTTACATTACAAAAGACTTTGTCTTGCTAGCAGACTCACTCTAGAGACTCTCTCTAATGGCTTGAAAAAGTGGCCATTTTTTTAAAGCCTACGTGACAAGAAAGTATGGGAGGCAACTAAGACCGTGGGTAGCCTCTAAGAACTAAAGTTGGCCTCAAGGACTGTGGGCAGACTCTTTTAGTACATAAGGGTATCCTCCAGCTAACAGCCAACAAGAAGACAGGGCCTCAGTCTTACAGCCACAAGGAAAAGAATTGTTCTAACAATCTGAGTTTAGAAACATATTCAACCTCATTCAAGCCTCCACATGTGAATACAGCCTAGCCAACACCTTGATTGCATCCTTGTGAGACTCTGAGCAGAATCCAGGTAAGCCATGCCTGAATTCCTGACCCAAGTAAACTGTGAGATAATAAATATATGTTATTTTAGGCTGCTAATATTGTGATAATTGTTAAGCAGCAAAAGATAGCTAATACCGTTGCCTGATGTCTAGTGTTATGAAAACTGTTGTTTTACATATTTAGTTAAGTTTTCTAGTCATTTCAGGTAGAAGCATAAATCTAGTCTCTATTACTCTACCTAGGCCAGAGGTAAAAGTCCATGCATCAGATTTTAAATTTTAATTTAACATTTAAAATAATTAAATTAAATTAAATGTGACAATTCAGTTCTTCAGTTGCACTAGCTACATTAGAATTGATCAACGGCTTAGCTACATGTGCTAGTGGCCACTGTATTGAACAGTATAGTAGTAAAACTCTAATCAATATTTGAACTGAATACATGAATGGCAGTTGTCATAACTAAGCATTCACATTCTCAAGCTTCATCTTAGTGGAATATGTTTTTAGGAAAACTTAGCTGGGAAAGGTGAAATGAAGAGCAATAGAGACAGGGGTGCCACAGTAACTCTACAGCAGCAATCTTAGATCATTTGTGTTATAGAAACAGAGAAGAGTCATTAATGATGGAGGAATGGACATAGAAGCTAAAGAGAAGAGAGACTTGAAAGGGGTGTATGTGTGCATGTAAGAGGTTTTGAACATGCAAGTGTTATAGTTCACTCTAACAACCCCTTCCAATCTCAGGAATTCTGAGTCTGTATGAGTCTTTTTTCCAAATGCATTTATTTATTCCTTATTTCAGTGAATGGTACTTCCACTTCCTAGGACCACAGAAAAAATTAGAAATCATCTATGATTTCAGCCACTCATTCATTCTCTCTGCTGATCAAATTGGTTACTGAGTCCAGTAATTTATCTCAATAGCTTTTGTGTTTATTGCTTCCCTCTCTATCCTCATTGCTACTGCCTTAGTTCAGATCTCCATCATTTCTTGCTTGGAGTATTGTAGTAGTTTCGGAATTGTGTTCCTAGCTTTAGTTTAATTTTTTTAGCTGTGCTGGAGATTTATCAATTTTATTGATTTTTCCCAGAATCAGCTTGTTTGTTCATTAATTTTCTCTATCCTCTTATTTTCAATTTCACTGATTTCCACTCTTATAATTTCCTTCCTTCTGTTTACTTTGGGTTTATTTCATTCTCATTTTTTCTAGTTTCTTGAAATATGAACTTAGATGATCAACTTGAGTACTTTCTTCAATTCCAATGTACAGATGTAGGGTTGCAAAATTCCTTCTCAGAACTGTTTTAGTTATATTCCACATGTTATATGCTGTATTTTCATTTTCACTTAGTTCTATGTATTTTTATTTCCTTTGAGATTTCCTTCTTAATTCATGAATTACATAGAAGCATGGTATTTAATTTTATATAGTTAGTTAATGTCCATGTTGTCTTTCTTTCACTGATTTCCAATTTGATTCCATTATGGTCAGAATACACATTCTGTATAAGTTCAATCTTTTAAAGTTATTGAGGTTTGTTATTTGGTTTTGGATAAGGTGTATCTTGGTTAATGTTCTATGGGTCCTTTAAAAATGTGTATTATTTTTTAACAAGGTGTGGTGTTTTATACATATATGTTCTATATATTTTAATTAAATCTTGTTGGTTAATTGCATTATTCAAAACTTCTTTGTCCATATTTATTTTGTCTATGAGTTATGCCAGTTTATGAGAAGATAGTGTTGAAGTTTCCATCTATAATTGTAGATTTGTCTGTTTCTCCCTGCTGTATCAGTTTTTGCTTCATATATTTTGAAGCTCTCTTGCTTTGTGTGTACACTTTTACTATTGTTATGTCTTCCTGGTAGATTGATCACTTTAGAATATGTAATGCCCTTTTAGTCTCCAGTAATTTTCTTTGTTCTCATGTTTATTTTATTTGATATTAACATGGTCACTCTTGGTTTTCATGATTGTTTGCATGCTATATTTTTCCCTTTCAGCTTTCAACCTACCTATGCTACTGAATTCCAAGTTTCTTATAAACGGCATGAATTTTTTTTTTTTATCGACTCTGCCAATATTTACCTTTTACTTTGTACATGTATATTTGAAATAATTATTGATATACTGGGGCTTATGCCAGTCATTTTATTATTTGTTTTGTTTCCCCTGTTTTACATTCTTGTGTTTATTTTTTCTTGCCTTCATATATGTTACTTGAATATTTTAGAATTCCATTTTGATTTTTTGAGTGCGTCATTTTGTATATCTTTTGTAGTGGTCAATCTGGCTATTATCATAGACATAATGTAACTTGTCATCATTTCCTGGCATTAGTATTTTACCACTTCTAGTGAAATGTGGAAATCTTACTTCTGTTTAGGTGCCATTACCTTCTCCAGTTTTAAGTATCATTGTCTTGAGTATCAGACTGATGGCGCTATAAATTTTGTTTCAATCATCTACTATGAGGTAGAAAATTCATGAGGGATAAGATAAGCATATTAATGCTTTTTCTGTTATTTCTTCCTTCTTGGTACCTCAAGATTTTTCTATTATTTTCTTTCTCTCTTTAGTCATACTTTTATAGTAGTTCAATTGTTAACAAGTTCTTTTTTTTTTTTTTTTAATTTGAGAACATCTTTATTTTTCTTCATTCCTGAAGGACAGTTCTGACAAATAGAATTATTGGTTGACTATTATCTTCTTTCAACATGTGAAATATTGGCCTTCTTTCCTCCAAGGATTCAGATGATAAATCCACCACTGTCATTTGAATTGGTGTTTTCCCATAGGTAATGCATCATTTCTGTCTCGCTACATTTAAGATTTTTTTCTTTGTCTTTAGTTTTCAGAAGTTTAATTATGATGTGTCTGAGTATGCATGTCTTTGCATTTATTTTAATTAGGGCTCAGTCAGCTTTATGAATGTGTAGGTTTGTGTTATATTTTGCCCCAAACTTGGGAAGTTTTCAGCCATTATTTATTTGAATATTCTTTCAGTTCCATTCTCTTTCTCTTCTTGTGTAACTCTA
Organism: Pteropus alecto; assembly: GCF_000325575.1. Classification (NCBI taxonomy): domain Eukaryota; kingdom Metazoa; phylum Chordata; class Mammalia; order Chiroptera; family Pteropodidae; genus Pteropus; species Pteropus alecto. The sequence goes on from NW_006437739.1 coordinate 45,674, forward strand.
ATGATACAAATATTGAATCTTTATTATTTCCCACAGAATTTTGAGGCTCTGTTTATTATTTTTAGACTACTTTCTCTAAGTTGTTCCAATTGGGTAAATTCCATTAATCTGTCCTCAAGTTCATTGATTCTATTTTTTTATCATTCAAATAGTGAGTCATCCAGCAAGATTTTTTAAAATTTCAGTTATTGTATTTTTTCAGTTCTATAATTCTCATTTAGTTCTTTTATAACTGATTGCTCTTTTGAGATTTTCTAGCTTTTCATTTGTTTTAAGATAATTTGTAGTTGCTGAGTGTAGCATTTTTATAATGGATGCTCTAAAATCCTTGCCAGATAATTCTATTACCTAATTAAGCTCAGATGATTGTCTTTTATCATTTGAGCTGTGATTTTCCTGGTTCTTGGTATGATGGGTGACTTTTAGTTGCATCCTGGACACTTTGGCCATTATTTAGGAGATTTTGGTTTTATTTATTTATTTTGTTTATTTTATCAGGCAGCCTCCCAGTTATGTTTAGACAAGTCCTGGCCTATTTTTATGGGTTGTGGTTCCAATGATATTTTATTTTCAGAACATTTTGATATTTTAATTGCTTGATATGTCTCGTGCCACTTAGGCCTCCACTAATCCTTATTGCTACAATCTGAAGGGACAGACAACCTTCTCTTGAGCAGGGGATTATTGTGGGAATATCCCCCTGTTGGTGCCACCCAACAGACCAATGTCTCTAGGTGGAAAAATAGATTCTCCATTTTTCAGGGATGAATGGCGCACTTCCAGGGCTGGGCGCTTATTGTATCCTGATTGCTCTTGCTGGTACTAACCAAGCCATCTGGTTCTCTAAGTGGGAGAAAAAATTCTCTGACTTACAGGGACAAAGAAGCTTCCTGGGTCATACTGCATTTTGTGGCAGTATCTCCCTTGGTATTGCTGTCTGGTGTCTCCAGGTAAAAGAGGTGAGGTTCAGGCAAACTTCCCTTGGTTGTTTATTGTCACTGAGATGCCCAACTGATCTTGGGCCAATGTTGCTAAGCTCACTTTATGTTTGTGGGACTCCCATCCCATCGGTGAGAGGAATTAGCCTATCCAAGTTGTCTTCTCTTGTTAGGTGGGGGTCATGAAATGCCTGGCCTGTGTCAACTTCTGCTGTTATGTGGGGACAAAGTACCCTGTAGTTCCTCTAAGTCTTGAAGTCCCTAACCAGTTGTCTTCTTTCCACCTTTCAGGGTTCTCCTTTGGTGACCTCCTGTATCACTTTCACAGTTTATAGTTCTACTTTGTGGAGAAGAGAAGTGAAAAAAGTCTATATAATACTGTCTAGTCTAATAGTTTTGGCTTCAGTTTTATTGTATTCCCAAACCTATCTAACATGTAGTAATTTGAGCTACCTTTCTAAAAGTCTACTCATGTTTCTTTTATGATTAAAATCTTTAAACAATTTCCCATCTACAGACCATTCACATCAAAATCTCCTGAGGTACTTGTTAAAATAAAGATTTATGGGGCCTACACAGACCAACTGAATGAGATTCCTTGAGAAAACACAATTTTAATTAAAATTTGTTATATTGACATTATAAAAATCATAACAGTTATAGCATAAAAACAAAATAAGATTGTTAAAATATTAGTTATTCATCACTGCTAAATACCAAAATGCATTAATAATAATGTAAATTATTTAATGTTGATTGAGATGATTATATCAATCATGGTTCAAATACCTGATCGAATTAACTTGGGTAATTATACAAAGAAAAAGTGTATCTTATTAATTACCTCTGAATGCTTTTTAAAACAGTAAAAACCTACTCAAAGATTATACAGTGCACTGATTACTGCATTTTAAGGTTACCTTTGTAGTATATATAAATATGATCTCAAATATGTTCTTTGAGGTGATGCAGTCTTACTGACGTTCAGTTTTGCCAGACTTACAAATATCATGGCAGTTTTCTCAATGGCACTCCTACTAACAACACAGAGGAAAAACCATTTGCTGCTTTAAGTGAAAGATTACTTACTGCTCTTTTTCTAGAACTCCCTGTAATCCAAGGCACAGTAAGGTTTCCTGAAATCTGTGAAAACAACAAATGAAATCTCAGTAAGTTATGCATTATTACTACTTGAAATGCTGATCAACATCAAAAATTTCATATAAGACTTCAAGATAGGTTTGCACTCAGATCATATCCCCAACATAGACAATCCTGTTGCCTTACTGAATGCAACAGATTTAAAGGGACTTCTTTTGTGGGAAAATTTTAGAAGTGGTGTAAAGTTCCCCTGGAAATTAAAGAAATTTTCTAGAGCATTGCAGAGGTCTGGAAGTATGGTTTGGAAGTTTATGGACAATAAAATTCTCATAAAAAAAATGCAGTGCTCTGTGGAATAAGTGAGTTACAATAATAAATTATTAACTATAGTCATCATGCTGTATATTAGCTCTCTAGACTTATTCATCCTACATAACTGCATGTTTATTTTTAAATAGAAACTACTAAGGCAAATAGCCAGCAACATCTTATTATATCAGCATTGCCACACAAGGAGATAGGTGCTACTCCGATTGGATTCTGAGGAGTGTTTACAGAGACTAAGGTGGTCCTGAGAGCTGTGGTTCAGGTTAGCCTGGACTTAACCATACTTTCTACTGGGACACACAAGGATTTGGGAGTAATTCTCCACTTACCCTCTACTTCTCTCCAAACATGTAACCCTGAGAGAATGACAAGCCAAATCAGCCTTGCTAAGTAGTAGTATTGGGAATGTGGTATCCAGCAATAAAGCATTTATTGGATTTGATAAATCATATTCAGTAAAGACCCATGAATTACTATTATGCCTACTTAGGGTGATGATCAAATAGTCAATGTAAATAGTAAAGTAATATCATCAATTATTCAAATAGAGTAAATTATTACTATCCCTGGCCATTAGACTTATCATGCTGCTTTGAGTTCAGAATACATGAATATGCTAAGAAGAGGCTAAAAAAGATATAAAATTCAAATAATACTTTTTAAGAAAATTTTTTTTAAAAACTTTTACTCAAGTTAAAATCCCATTACAGTAAAATGTCAATTAACTATAATACCTGAGGGTCATGAGACGATTTGAATAATTTAATTTTTAAAATGTTGAACTGAGATTAATAACAAAATTTCTACAGAAAAATTCTTAAAAATGTATACTTTCTTGTCCTTCCACTAACAATTGATATATGATATAATGTTTGTAAAGTAGATTGATTGCTAGCCTCATTGAGGAAGTAAATCTGCTAAAATAATCACACATTATATTCTTAAAAAAATAGAGATATCCAACCATTTTGGATTATCTGTGCACATATTCTCATCTAGTACGTTAATTTAAAACTGCCTATATAAAGCTGCTAGAGAAAATTTGTTAATCCAAATGAATAGCAAAAAAAATAAAAATAAATAAAAATTACTGAGAACCTACATATGAAATAATAGAAATGGTAGATATAATAAATAGATATAGCTAATGGTAGATATAGCTAATTCAATTTCTTTAAACATGGATGTTGTATGTTTTAAGAATATAAAATGCTGCTATGTTGATGAAGAACAGTAGATTAGAGAAGAGTGACCAGCCTGGAGAGAGTATAGAAGATTCGCCTCTTTTGAGCCTCTCTGTCTGGCTGTACTTGAATTATATCTTTTTATAACAAACCTGCAACCTAAAGTTGCCAACAGGAGTTTGGAGAAACATGGCAGAGTGAGAGACGTCCCCAGATCTCTACCCTTGAAACAACAATAAGCAGAACATCTAAAACTTAAGAATAACAACAAAAAACACCCAAACTGCACACCAGCACGTCTGAGTGTGAGATCTGAGCATAAAAGCTACCACAGGTTAGAAACCCAAGTGTTGGGCGGTAGACTGGGAGAAATAAAGAAGCAGTCTCTCGCAGCTGCCAGAGCTCCATGTAGGAGAAGAGGAAAGAGAAAAGGTGTGGGGAGTTCCCTGAACAGCCATGTCTGGGACTACTGTAAGCTCCACCCAGCCGGCGGCAGGGCCCCGTCATCAGAGCAGAAAGCAGAGAAACAGGGATGGAAGAGAAACAACAGTTGATTTTTGCCAGCCGCGGTTGCAAAACTGAGGCTGAAACGTGGCCCACAACCCCCAAGCCAGAAGGCCTCTCCTCCCATATCCTCCGAGACCAAACACTGTGAAGCCCAGGAGAATCTGAGCAAATGCTACCGAAACTGTCACTAACACGGACAGGGACTGAGACTGAGAGTAGTGAGCATGATTAAACATCTATAAGAAAAAAAAGGCATTATTAAAGCTTTATATAAAGCAGGGATCCAAGAGGCTTAGATGTCACCCACTGAAATCAAAAGAAAATCTTTCGTTGCAACAGGTTAAAGACAGATCTTTATATAATAAATCCTCTTTCTGGCAAAAAGCAAAATACACTTCCATTAATGCCCAGGCAGAGAAATAGTCCATTAAACACCATGAACAACCAAGGTGACAAGGAATCTCAGAAAGAAAGAGAGAAATCTCCAGAAAAAAAGTTTACAGACATAGAAATATGCAACTTAAAATGACAGAGAATTCAGGATGCTACTTCTGAAAAAAAAACCTCAGTGAGTTCTCAAACAAGTAATAACAACAATTTCAGGAATTAAAAAAAAAAAACAACAACGAGATGAGCAGAAAGAGTTCTTTAGCAAGGAGATTGACACCCTCAAAAAGAACCAAATAGAACTTCCGGAGATGAAGAACACGTAGAAAGAGGTGAAAAATACAAGCCACGATTAAAAAACTGAGGATGAGCCACAGTTCCCAACCCCCAACCCAGAGAGCCCACCCCCATATCCTCTGAGAACAAACACTGTGAAGCCCAGGAGAATCTGAGCAAATGCTACCGAAACTGTCACTAACACGGACAGGGACTGAGACTGAGAGTAGTGAGCATGATTAAACATCTATAAGAAAAAAAAGGCATTATTAAAGCTTTATATAAAGCAGGGATCCAAGAGGCTTAGATGTCACCCACTGAAATCAAAAGAAAATCTTTCGTTGCAACAGGTTAAAGACAGATCTTTATATAATAAATCCTCTTTCTGGCAAAAAGCAAAATACACTTCCATTAATGCCCAGGCAGAGAAATAGTCCATTAAACACCATGAACAACCAAGGTGACAAGGAATCTCAGAAAGAAAGAGAGAAATCTCCAGAAAAAAAGTTTACAGACATAGAAATATGCAACTTAAAATGACAGAGAATTCAGGATGCTAC
>NW_006437739.1:51256-52603 GCF_000325575.1 Pteropus alecto
AAGGAAGAATAAAGAAACTAAGAATGAAAAATAATAAAAGAGAAATACAAGAACTAGCTAATACCATCAGGAGAGAAAACAAGAATGGGAATTATCGAAGGCGAGGAAAATAAGCAGGGACTAGAAAGCATTTTCAGAAAAATAGTTGACGAGAATTTCCCAAATCAAAGGAATGAGCTGGAGCTCGGAATTCAAGTTCTCAATAGAACACCCAATTCCATAACCCAAAAAGGCCTTCACCAAAACACATTGTATTAAACTATAAAAATTAACGAAAAAGACAGAATTCTCAGGGCAGCCAGGGAGAAGGAAATCTCCAGAAAAAAAGTTTACAGACATAGAAATATGCAACTTAAAATGACAGAGAATTCAGGATGCTACTTCTGAAAAAAAAACCTCAGTGAGTTCTCAAACAAGTAATAACAACAATTTCAGGAATTAAAAAAAAAAAACAACAACGAGATGAGCAGAAAGAGTTCTTTAGCAAGGAGATTGAAACCCTCAAAAAGAACAGAATAGATCTTCTGAGATAAAGAACACACTGCAAAAGCTGAAAAATGAAATAGCATGCTTGGGAAATAAAGTCCACCACATGGAGGAAAGGATCAGTGATATTGAAGACAGAAATCTAGAAATAAATCAGAAGGAATAGAGAGAAACTGAAGAATGAAAAATAATGAAAGAAATACAAGAAATAGCCGATACTGTCAGGAGAGGAAACATAAGAATAATGGGCATTACCAAAGGCAAGGAAAAGGACCAGGGATGAGAAAGAATTTAAGCAGGGACTAGAAAGCATTTTCAGAAAAATAGTTGACGAGAATTTCCCAAATCAAAGGAATGAGCTGGAGCTCGGAATTCAAGTTCTCAATAGAACACCCAATTCCATAACCCAAAAAGGCCTTCACCAAAACACATTGTATTAAACTATAAAAATTAACGAAAAAGACAGAATTCTCAGGGCAGCCAGGGAGAAGAAGACGGAAACTTATAAAAGAAAACCTATTAGATTATTATCAGACTTCTCAACACAAACCTTACATGCCAGAAAGGAGTGGAATGAAATATTCAAACTATTCAGTGAAAGGAACCAGCCTAGAATTATGTATGCAGCTAAAATCTCCTTTAGATATGAAGTAGAAATAAAGACCTATCCAGATATACAAAAAAATGAAGGAATATTCCACTACGAAGCCGGCACTACAAGAAATACTGTAAGGGGACAGCTCACCTAAAACAAAATGAAAAAAAAAATACATAATTAGGAGTAAGGAGAATATCAGGCAAATAGAAGCAGAGGAGCACAACCCCTACTAAGAACAAGGCATTATAAGCTTAAACAATCAG
>NW_006437739.1:53939-58922 GCF_000325575.1 Pteropus alecto
AGTGAAATAAAAAATATCGATAGAAAAAATAAATGCAAAAAAGAGAAGGTTAATAAAATTGACAAACCCCTGGCTAGACTCAGTAAAGACAAAGAGAAAAGATAAGAGAAAGGCAGTATGGAAATTGAAGCAATTATCAAAAACCTACCAAAAAGTAAAAGTCCAGGACCAGATGGCTTCACCAGTGAATTCTACCTATTCTCCTCAAACTCTTCCAAAGAATTGAACAGCTGGCAATACTTCCCAACTCATTTTACGAGGCCAATATTACCCTGATACTAAAACGTGGTATAGATAACACACAAAAAAGAAAACCAGAGACTGATATCTCTCATGAATACAGATGCAAAAATCCTAAATAAGATACTACTGAATGGAATACAGCAAAATATTAAAAAAAAAAAAAATTATACACCACGATCAAGTAGGCTTCATCCTAGGGACACAGGGATGGTTCAACATACACAAATCAATTAATGTGATACACCACATAAACAAATTAAAAAATAAGAATCATATGATCATATCAATAGATAAAGAAAAAGCCTTCGACAAGATACAGCATCCATTTATGTTCAGAACACTAAACAAAATCAGTATAGAAGGAAAGTATCTTAACATAATAAAGGCCATTTATGACAAACCCTCAGCCAACATTATACTTAATGGTGAAAAACTAAAAACCTTCCCTCTAAGATCAAGAACAAGGCAAGGCTGTCCACTATCGCCACTGTTATTCAGTATATCATTGGAAGGCATAGCGAGTGCATTCAGGAAAGAGAGAGATATAAAAGGCATCCAAAAATGACATGAAGAAGTCAAAATGTCACTATTTATGGATGATATGATTCTCTATATAGAAAACCCTAAAAACTCCCCAAGAACACTGCTAGAATTCGTAAATAGAGTAAAGTGTCTGGATACAAAATCAACGTTTAAAAAATCCACAGCCTTCCTATACTCTAATAATGAAGCGTCAGAAAAAGAAGTGGAAAAAAATTCATTTTGCAATTGCAACAAAAAGAATAAAATACCTAGGAATTAATTTAATGAAACATGTGAAGGACCCATATATTGAAAACTATAAGACTGTATTGAAAGAAATCAAAGAAGATACAAAGAAATGGAAAGATATTCCGCGTTATTGGATTGGAAGAAACAATATAGTTAAAATGGCCATAATACCTAAAGCATTATACAGATTTAATGCAATTACAATCAAAATCCCACCAGCATTAAAAAAAAAAAACAACATAAAACATAAAATCTTCAAAATTGTATAGAAGCCCAAAAGACCCCGAATTGCCAAAGACATCTTGAGAAAAAAGAACGAGGCTGGAGGCATCACTCTGTCCAACTTCAAATTATACTACAAAGCTACAGTAATTAAAACAGCATGGTATTGGCAGCAAACCAGACACTTAGACCAGTGGAACAGCATTGAGAGTCCAGAAGTAAGCCTATATTTATATGGGCAAATAATTTTCAACAAAAATGTTAAAATATACAGTAGAGAAAGGAAAGCCTCTTCGATAAATTGTTCTGGGAAAACTGGAAGGCCGCCTGCAAAAGAATGAAACTAGACTGTTGTCTATCACTACATATCAAAAATAACTCAAAATGGATTAAGGATCTGAATATAAGACCGGAAACAGTAAAATGCATAAAAGAAAATATACGAACTAAACTCAAGGACCTTGGACTTACAGATGATTTTATGAATTTGACCTCAAAGGCAATACTTTCCAATAAATGAATGGGACTACATTAAACTAAAAAGCTTCTGCTCAGCAAAAGAAATCGTCAACAAGGTAAAGAGACAACCATCTGAATGGGTAAATATATTTGCAAGCAACACCTCCAATAAGGGCCTAATATCCAAAATACACAAAGAACTCATACAACTCAATATCAATAACAACAAAAATTGATCCAATCAAAATATGGGCAGATGACCTGAATAGACACTTCTCCCTAGGGAACATACAAATGGCCAACAAATATTTGATTAGACGCTCATCATCATTAGCTATTAGGGAAATGCAAATCAAAACAACAATGAGATACCATCTCACATCTGTTAGAATACCTATAATCAACAGCACGATTAATAACAAATGATGGAGAGGATGCGGAGAAAAAGGAACCCTCATACACTGCTGGTGGGACTGCAAATGGGTACAGCCACTATGGAAAACAGTATGGAGGTTCCTCAAAAAACTAAGAATTGATCTACCATCTGATCCAGCAATTCGTCTACTGAGTATTTACCCCAAAGTCTTGAAAACCTATATCTGAAAAGATATTTGCACACCAATGTTCCTAGCAGCGTTATTCGTGGTGGGCAGGACATGGAAGCAACTGAAGCATCCTACGATAGATGATTGCATAAATAAACTGATGCGTGTATATATATCAACCACTATGGAAAACAGTATGAAGTTTCTTCAAAAAACTAAAAATTGAATTATCATATGATCCAACAATCCCTCTTCTGGTTATTTACCCCCAAAACCTGAGAACATTTATGTGCAGATATATGCACTTCGATGTTCATTTCAGCATTAATCACAATGGCCAGGATGTGGAAGAAACAACATGTCCTATGATAGATGATTGGATAAAGAAGATGTGGTACACATATGCAACGGAATACTACTCAGCCATAAGGAAAGATAAAGTACTGCCATTTGCGACAAGAATGAATCTCTAGGAATTCATGCTAAGCGAAATTATCCAGACAGAAAAAGTTGAAAATCACATGATATCACTTATATGTGTGATATAAACCTAAAAGGAACAAATGAATAGGAGACTCATGGACATGGAGTGTAGAGTAGTCATTTCCAAAGGTTAGAGTGTTGGGGTAGGGGGGAGGTAGACAGGGTAAACAGGTCAAATATGTGGCAACAGAAAGAAATCTAACTATGGAGGTGAACACACCATGTAAATATATATTTGCCTTACTGTTAAAGTGTACAGATGAAACTTATTGGATTTTATTAAGCAATGTCACCATAATAAAAATAAATAAATAAATTTTTAAAAAAAGAATACAAAATGTGGTTTCCTGCTTAAGTCAATTGTATATAACTAAGAAAATGAAAAACTTTTATAAGCACATTAATATACTAATGTTGTAAATCTCATGAGATTTGGGACGAGATAAAGTTTCACTTTTTTATTTTACAATTCTGAGGCACCAGTTTTGTGATTTTCAAATGCTATATCCAACTACACTCTATCATTTACTTTAAATATGTTCTTTAGTTTCTTATGCTTCTGGTAAAAACTCAAGAACAGCCAGGCATAGTAGCTAAATTTCTAAGCTTTTTTGAATTATGGTAACTGTAGAAATATATTTCCCTCCAATTTAGGAAGTTTTGTTTGGTTCAATAGTAATGTCAAATTTTCTCTTACCAGAAACAATAAAATACAGTATTTCGAATGATCAGGGCAATCTACTTCTCATTTAAATGATATTTAAATTTCAAATGCATTTTTCAACACCCTGGTTTGGAAAATGCAAGGTGAATCTACAAGGAGAGAAGTCTGATTTAACAAATATATTAGCACTTACACATCCAAATGAGTACTGTATGCTTCAATGTAGAAAACTTAGGAAGGTATAAAGCCATTACAATGATATTGTCATTCTTGAAAGCATCTTGGGAACTTTTCTTTTGGAATAGTCATTTCATGACTCATCCAGAGATTCTCTCATTATTTCATATTCCTTTTTATTAACTGAAAATATAACAGCCCAGAATGAACATCCACATTATTCACTAACCGTGTCTCAGAATGAATTCTATTTCCAAAATCAAATTTCTCCTCAAATGACAAAGATTTTTCACCAAAACAGCATTTAGGGTAATCCTACAGGCGCTTAAAAACTTCAAAAACTTTTTTGACAAATTGAACATTATTGAAATAAGTACAGGTAACTTTCCAAGATCATATATGAATTCTGTTCAAATATTCATCAGGCATCTCTTCCATACTAGGTGCTGATTTAGGTGTTACAGGAATTTTTTAAAAAAATGGGTAAAACATAATTTCCTGAAAGGCAAGAACAATGATCTGAGAGGGAAAGATAAGACAGGTACATGAATAGCTTTAATACAAAGAAAACTATGATTAGTGTCATAAAGGAGGTACAATAAATGAAGCGCTATAGGAGTTCAAGATATGGCAAAATTACATCAACTTGAGGATTAATATCCTAGCTGAACCTTAAAAGGTGAGCAGAATTTTGATAGACAGAAACAAAAAAGAGAGCATTCTAGGAGAAAATAATGGTATGAGCACAGTGGAATAAAAGAATAGGGTATCGTTGGGAATGGACAGTTCATCTAGAACTAGAAAGAGTTTGGATCACTTTCTGTAGGCCATGAATGCCAAGATACATTTATATCTAATTCTGTAAAAAATGGGGAGCCACTTTTAAGTAAATGAGTTCTATGATCAGAACTGTATTTTTATACATTACAATGATTAATTTCAATAAATGTGTGTAATGAATTGAATAAGTATAGAAATTTTTATAATAGTTTAGTCAAGAGGTAACCCAGGCTTGGAACTAGCTTAGAGGAAGTAGAAATTGAGAAGATAAATATAGAACCTATTTCTAAAGAAAGGTCTAGCTCATCAAATAGATGAGAACTAGACAGTCTAGAGATTACTGGAATACACTTTTTATGACTATCATAAAACTGCTTCTCCAAACTAATTGGCCTTGTTCAAATTAATGAAGAGGTGTAGAGTCACAACTCTGAATGTGAATGCAAGGAAGTGCCTAATGTTTGAAATTTGCTTCTCTTTGCTAAGAGTGGGTACATTAAAGGAGGTAACACACTTGTTTGGATGTAAACTGGAGTCACGGCATATGGATACTTAAAGTTTACAAATCCAATTATTAAAACAGATACCATAAATCAGAATATTTATTATACATTTTCTATGCACATTAATATAGATGGT
>NW_006437739.1:58944-85806 GCF_000325575.1 Pteropus alecto
TATACAGATATAGATAGATAACTTTGATGGATGTTTTAAATAATTTTAAAGGAATTTTTACCCTATTTCATTTTATACAATTTAGATACTAAATATAACTCTGCTGTGATATATCTGCTAGACTATGAGATTATTAAGGACAAGGTATCATGTTTAAAATAATTTAGTTTAATTATTTTTATATAGTCACGCAGGGAATATACACCACAAAATCATTTATTTGATTTCAAAATATTTGTTATAAAGACAATTCCACACATATATGGTATATTCTATTTAAAATTTTTCAGACTGGTTTATGGGTCTAGTAAAGCTTCTATGTGAAATATATTTTGCGTGAGCAAGGAAAACTAAGTATATTATTAATTAGCATGCCATTAAATGAAATTTGATTAATTGAAACAATAACTTTATATAAGACATGAATGCAAAGGTACATTATATCTAATTCTGTAAAAAAATGGAGAGCCATTGAAGATTTCTAAGTAAATGAGTTCTATGGTCAGAACTATATTTGTATACATTAAGATGGTTAATTTGACTAAATGTGTATAATGAATAAGTATAGAATATTTTATAATAGTTTAGTCAAGAGGTAACCCAGGCTTGGAACTAGTTTAGAGTAGGTAATAACCATGTTTTTCAGCAAAGTTCAGCAGCAAGAGATTCATAAATCAATGTTTCAGATTTTCATCATTTATTATGGTATTAATTGAGCATTAAAATCTATAAATCATTCTGTTTTAATAAGCAATGCTTCTTAGATGTTTTTCAATTATGAGGTATAAAGTACAGAAGACACTGCTGGACATGTGCCTAATTTAAAAAAAAGAAAAAACATTGCCCATTTAAAGAAACCAAAATAAATCTCCATATAATACCCCAAAGAAACACAGACATCAAACTTACTCAACAAGTATTTTAAAACCAGTATCTTAAATATACTCAAAAAACTAAAGGAAAAGATAGACAAAACAAATTAAGGAAAATCAGAGAGATATGTATAAACAAAAGGAGAATATCAACAAATGAATAGAAAATATGAAAAAGCTAAACAGAAAATTTGGAGCTGAAAAATACGATAAATGAAAATTTTACTACAGAAGTTCAACATAAGACTGGAAGAGGTAGAAGAAAGAATCCATGAACTTAAAGATAGGTTATTTGATAGTATCATGTTTGAGAAACAAAAAGAAAAAAATCATTTAAAAAAAAAGTGAACAGTACCGAAAAGACTTTTGGAGCATCAACGAGCAGATGAACGCAACCATTATAGAAGTCCCAGAAGAAAAAGAGAAAGAAAAAGTGGAAGAAAGATGATTTAAAGAAATAATAGCTTAAAACTTCAGAAATTTGTGGAAAGTCATTGATATAGAAATCCAAGAAGCTTTAAAGCTCCAAGTAAGATAAATAGAAACAAATCCACATGGAGACACATAATCAAACTGTTAAAAGACAAAGACAAGGATTGAATTTTGGAAGCAGCAAAAGTGACTCATTGTATACAGGAAGTATACATCTTAATAAGATTATTAGAGTTGTTCTTAGCCAAAAGCTTGCAGGTGAGAAAGGAGTTGGATGCAACGCTGAAAAAATAAAAAAGTCAATTGAGAATTATATATCCAGCAAAATTGTTTTTTGAAAGTGAGGGAGAAATTAGACATTTCCATATAAATATAAGTTGAGAGAGTTTATTATCACTAGGTCTGCCCGTGCAAGAAATGCTGAAGAGAGTCCTTCGAGTTGAAACAAAAAATACTAGACATTAAATCAAAGCCATATGAAATTCTAAATTTCCAGTAAATGTAAATACATGCACAGATATTAAAACCAGTATTACTGTAATTTTTGGCTTATAACTCTACTTCTCAATTTTCTACAGGAATTTGAAAACAAAGGCACACAATTAAATATAAATTTATGTAAATGCGTACACAATACATAAAGATGTAATTTGTAGCATCAGTAAAATAAAGTGGGTGGCCAGAGCTCTAAAGGAATAATGTTTCTGTATGCAATTGAATTTAAGTGAGTATCGATTTAAAATAGATTGGTATATAAAAGCAACGAACAAACAGGACAAACAAATAGAGACTCACGGACATGGACAATAGACTAGTGGTTACCAGAGGCGGCGAGGGGAGAGAAGAGAGGTAGTTGGGGTAAAAGGGGTCAAATATGTGGTGACAGAAAGAAATCTAACTATGGGTGGTGAACACACAATGCTATATATATATGCATTACTGTTGAATTGTACACCTGAAACTTACTAGCTTTCATTAACCAATGTTACCATAATAAAAAAATTAATTAAGATAAATAAATAAACACATATAACTAAATTAAAGTACAAATACATGTAATAAAGCATGAGTAGAAGTCAAAAAAAAAAGAAACATGTATAGACAAGGATGGGATGGGGACAAGATTGCTGAGTTTAACTTTTTTATGTAATAATTTTGACTTCTGAACCATGTAAATGTTTCACATATTCAAAACTAAGGAAAGAAACAAAAAGCAAAACCTAAAATCAAACATAAACCTAAGTAAAAGAAACTATCAAATGTAAAACAAACAAAACAAAACAAAACAAAATAAATTGGTATAACTTTAAGAAATTACAGATAATCCCCATGATAACCACAAAAAAATCTATACAATATGTACGAAAGATGAGAAGGAAATTAAAACGGGTCACTGCAAAAACAATACAATAGAAAGGAAGTTAGTACTGCTGGAAATGAGGGATAAAAACATAAGCCATACAGAAAATAACTAATATAATGGCAATAGAAAGTCTTTTGAGATCAGTAATTATTTTAAATGTAATTTGATTGTATTTTCCAATTAAAAGACAGATTGAAATAATAGATCAAAAAAACAGGATTAAGTTATATTGTGTCAATAACAGACTTACTTTAGATCTAAGGACCCTTACCTTACACCGCATACAAAATTAGCTCAAGTGGAACAAAAGCCTAAACATAAAGGCTAAAACTATAAAATTATTAAAAGAAGACATAGGGGAATAGCTTCATGTCATTAGATTTGGCAATTATTTCTTAAATATAATATCAAAAGCATAAGCAACAAAAGAAACAATAGATAATTTAAAATACATCAAAATTAAAAACATGGTAAGAAACAGTAGATTAGATAAAGCAGAGGATCGAATCAGTGATTTAGAAAAGCAGCCAATTAGAACAGCAGCAATAAAAAGAATGTAAAAATATAGTTTAAGAGATCTCTGGGACAACATCAAGTGTACCAACATTTACATCATAGGGGTACCAAAAGGAGAAGAGAGGGAGCAAGAAATTAAAAATCTATTTGAATAAATAAAGTAGGCAAACGTTCTTAACCGGCAAGGAGATAGACATACAAGCTCAGGAAGTGCAGAATCCCAATCAAGATGAATCCAAACAGGCCCACACTGAGACACATCATCATTAAAATGCCAAAGGTTAAAGACAAAGACAGAATCTTACAAACAGCAAGAGAAAAGCAATTGGTCACCTATAAGGGAGTTCCCATAAGATTCTCAGATGGTTTCTCCTCAGATACATTGCAGGCCAGAAGGGACTGGCATGAAATATTTTAAATGATGAAAAACAGGCCTACAACCAAGATTACTCTACACAATAAAGGTACCATTTAGAATCCAAGGAGAGATAAAGAGCTTCCCAGACAACAAAAGGGTAAAAGATTGCATCAACACCAGACAAGTATTCCAAGGAATGTTAGAGTTAAGAAAAAGAAGGAAAAAAGATAAAAAATGTGAATAATAAAATGGCAATAACTACATATCTATCAACAATTATGTCAAATAGAAATGGATTAACTTCTTCAATCAAAAAATAGTGTGGTTTAATGGATAAGCAAACAAGACCCTTACTATACTGCCTACAAGAGATTCATTTTAGATAAAAAGACAAATAGACTGAAAGTAAAGGGATGGAAAATGATATTTCATGAAAATGGAAATTAAAAAAAAATCTGGGGTAGCAATATTTATATTAGACAAAATAAACTTTAAAACATGGAATACCATTCAGCCATAAGGAAATAATGAAATCTTGCCATCTGTAACAACATGGATGGACATAGAGGGTATTGTGTTGAGCGGAGTAAGTCAGACAATGAAAGACAAATGCCATGTGATTTCACTTACATGTGGAATCTAAAAACCAAAGAAAGAGATTAAGAAGTACAAATTAGCAGTTACAAAACAGTCTTGGGGATGTAAAGTATAGCATAAGGAATATGGTCAATAATATTATAATAACTATGTATGGTGTTAAATGGGTACTAGCTTTATTGGGGTGACCACTTCATAAGTTATATAAATATCTAATCGCCATATTGTACACCTGAGACTAATATAATATTGTACGCCGATTATAATTAAAAACATTAAAATTATTTTTTAAAAAAGTACAAATTGCCAATTATAAAAACAGTCATGGAGACATAAAGTACAGCATAGAGAATATAGTCCATAATATTATAATAACTATGTGTGGTGTCAGATGGGTACTAGACTTATCGGGGTGATCACTTTCTATGTTATATGAGTCTAATCACTATGTTGTATACCTGAAACTAATATAATATTGTATGTCAATTCTAATTGGAAAAATAGAAAAAAATATTTAAAAAAATAAAAATACAAGTAAACAGAAGAATTTACTAGAATTTCAAAAGTAGACCTGACCATGCAGATGAAAGGATCAGCCACCTGGAGTATAGGACATTGGAAATTACCCAGTCAGAGGAGTAAAAGAAAGAATGAAAAAGAATGAAGAAAGCCTACAAGAGTCATGAGACACAGGAAAAGAAACAATATTCGTATTATGGGAATTCAAAAAGAAGAGAAGGATAAAGAGACAAAGTATATTTAAAGCAATATAGCTGAAAAATTCCCTAACTTGGGAAGATAAATGGTCATCCAGTTCCATCACACTCAAAAATTCTCAAATAGGTTGAACCCAAACAGGGCTACATTAAACATATTATAGTTGAATTGTCAAAAGTCAAAGACAAAGGAAGAATTTTGCAATAAGCAAGAGAAAAAAAGGAAAGTTACGTACAAGAGAATCATCATAAGACTGTTCTGGGATATCTCAATAGAACATTTTTTTTGGGGGGGGGCCAGGAAAGAATGGGAGGACATATTCAAAATATTGAATATGTCAATCAAGCATTCTATACATGGAGAAGCTGTCCTTCAGAAATAAATGAAGGATAAAGAATTTCCTGAAAAAGTAAAAGTTGAAGTTCTTTAGCAGCAGACCACTTATCAATAATCACTCTAAATGTAAATTGATTAAATTATCCAATTAAAAAAAGACATAGAATGGATGAATGGATATAAAACACAAGATTCAATAATGTGCTATCTATAGGAGATGAACTTTAGTCTTAAAGACAAACATAGCTAGAGAGCAAAGGAATGGAAAAAGACATTTCAAGCAAAAGGTAACCAAAAAAAGCAAAGCCAACTATACTTACATCAGACAAAATAGGTTTTAACCTAAAAATGGTAAAAAGAGACAAATAAAACCATTATGTGGGGATCAATACACCAAGAACATATAACAATTATAAATACTTATGTGTCCAACATCAGAGCAACTAAATATATAAAGCAAAAACTAACAGTGCTGAAAGGAGAAATGAACAGTAATGCAATAATATGTGGGGACTTTACTACCCTCCTCTCAGCAATGGATAGATTATACAGAGATTCAATAAGAAAACAGTGAATTTGAACAACACAATAAATCAAAAATTCTAACAAATATATACAGAGCATTCAAATGACAGCAGAATATGCATTCTCCTCAAGTGCACAAGAAACACATTCTATGATAGACCATATATTAGGAAACAAAACATGTTGTAGCAAATTCAAAAAGACTGAACTCATGCCCAGTAACTTCTCTGAGAGCAATGGCATGAAACTAGAAATCGGTTATGAAAAGAAAACTGGAAAATTCTCAAACACATGGAAATTAACACTCTCCTGAACAAACAATATATCAAAGAAAAAATTAAAGGGAGAAATAAAGAAGTTTCTTGAGACAAACAAAAATGGAAATACAACATATCAGAACTTACAGAATGCAGCAAATACAATTCTAAAAGGAAAGTTCATAGCAATAAAAACCTACATCTAGAAACAAGAAAGATCTCAACTAATCTAAGTTTACACTTAAAGGTAATAGAAAAAAACAAACTGTGCCCAAATATAGCAGATGAAAGGAAATAGTGAAAATAAGAGCAGAAATAAATCAAATAGAAAACAGGATAAAATAGAAAAAAATAACAAAACTAAGAGGTGGTTCTTTGAAAAGATAAACAAATTTGATAAACTTTTAGCTAGACTAACCAAAGAAAAAATAGAGGACCCAACTCAACAAAATTGCAAATGAAAGAGGGAACATTACTACTGACACCACACAAATGAAAAGTATCATAAGAGGCTACTCTGAACAACTATACAGCAACAAATTAAACAACCTGGAAGTAATGGAAAAATTCTTAGAGGCATATAATCTACTAAGATTGAATAAGAAAGAAATAGAAAATTTGAACAGATCAATTACTCATATGGATATTGAATTAGTAATCAAAATCTCTCAACAATATAAAAGAGCCAGGACCAGTTGGTTTCACTGGTGAATTTTACTGAACATTTAAAGAAGAATTGATGCAAATCTTCCTCAAAATCTTCCAAAAAATGAACAAGAAGGAACACTCGTAAATTAATTTTACGCAGTCTGCATTACCCTGATAACGAAGTCACAAAAGAATACTACAAAAACAAAACTATAGGCCAATATCCATGATAAATATAAATGCAAAAATTCTCATTAAAATACTAGCAAACCAAATTCAGCAGCACATGAATAGTAGAATTTGCCATTATCAAGTGGCATTTATCCCTGGGATGTAAGAATAGTTCAACATACACAAATCAATCAATGTGACACATCACATTAATAGATAAAAAAGAAAAAATATGACCACTTCAACAGATGCAGAAAAAGCATTTGACATAATTCAATATGTTTGTTATTTAAAAAAAACTCAATAAATTGGGTATAAAAGTAATGCACCTCAAAATAAAAAAAAAAGTCATATATGACAAGCTCATGGTAAACATCATACTTAATGGTGTAAGGATGAAAGCTTTTCCTCTAAGATAAGGAACAATACAAGGGCACCCACTTTCATTCAACCAAATAGTGGAAGTTCCAGCCAGGGCAATCAGATAAGAAAAAGAAGTAAAAGGCATCAGAATTCGAAAGGAAGAAATAAAACTGTTTCTATTTGCAGACGAAATGGCTTTATATATAGGAAACCCTAAAGACTCTATCAAAAACGTTAGATCTAATCAACAAATTCAGTAAAGTTGCAGGATACAAAATTAACATACAAAAATCAGTAATATTTCTATATACTAGCAACAAATTATCTGAAAAAAAGAATAAAGAAAACAATCCCATTTACAATAGAATTAAAAACAACAAAACACTTAGAAATAAATTTAACCAAAAGAGGTGAAAGACCTCTACTCTGAAAATTACAAGATATTTATGAAAGACATAAGTAAATGGAATAGTATCCATGTTCATGGATTGGAGAGATTCATATTTCTTAAATGTCCAAAAACCCAACTCCATCTGTAGATTCAATACAATCCCACTTAAGATTCTAGTGGCACTTTTTACTAAAGTAGAAAATAATCCAAAAGTTTATATGGAACCAAAAAAGACTTCAAATAACCAAAGCAATACTGAAAAGAAACAAAGTAGTAGGCATCACACTTCCTGATTTCAAGTTATATGAAAAAGCTATAGTAATCAAAAAAGTATGGTACTGACATAAAACAGACACATACGCCAATGGAACTGAATCAAGATCTCAGAAATAAACTATTATATTTATGGTCAATTAAAATTTGACAAGGAATCCAAGAATACTTAATGGAGAAAATACGTTCTCTTTAATAAATACTGCTGATAAATTGGATATTTACATGTAAAGAAGTCGAAACTAGACCTCTGTCTTACACCATTTGTAAAATTTAACTCGAAATAGATTAAAGACTTAAATGTAAGACCAGAAACCATAAAACTACTAAAAGAAAACATAGGAAAAAACTCCTTGACATAGGACTTGGCAATGAGTTTTTGTCTGTAACACCTAAAGCACAAGTAACAAAATTTTAAAAATAATCGAGTGAGACTACATCAAACTAAAAATCTCTGCACTTCAAAAGAAACAATTCACAAAATATAAAGACAATGTACAGAATGGGAAAAATATCTATAAGCCATATATCTGATAAAGGATTAATATCCAAAAGATATAATGGAGTCATACAACTCAATAGCACAAACCTAATAATCCAATTAATAAATGGGCAAAGGACTTCAATAGACATTTTTCCAAAGAAGATATATGAATACCTAACAAGTATATGAAAAGGTTCTCAACATCACCAATCAAAAGGAAAAAGTAAATCAAAACCACAGTGAAATAGCACATCACTTCTGTTAGAATGGTTATTGTCAAAACGACTGGAGATAACAAATGCTGGCAAGAATCTGTATAAAAGGCAACACTTGTGCATTGCTGGTGGAATTGTAAATTGGTACAAACATTAAGGAAAACAGTACGGAGGTTCCTCGAAATGTTAAAAATAGAACTATCATATGATTGAGCAATTCCACTTCTGGAAATATATCCACTATCAATGAAAACACTTTTTCAAAGAGATATTTGCACTCCCATGTTCATAGCAGCATTATTTACAATAGCCAAGATATGGAAATAGTCTGTGTCCATAGATGAATGGATAAAGAAGTTATGAAAAATATTCAGCTGTGAAAAGGAAGGAAGTCCTGCCATTGGTGACAACATGGATCAACCTTGAGGGTATTATTCTAAATGAAATAAATCAGACAGAAAAAGACGAATACTGTATGATCTCATTTATATGTGGAATGTAAAAAAAAAAAAAAACTCATAGAAAAAGAGATCAAACTTGTGGTTACCAGAGGTTGTGTGCATTGTGGGGTGGTAACTGAATGAAGGTGTTCAAAATGTACAAACTTTCAGTTATAAGATAAATAAGTACTAAAGACATAATGTACAATATAATAATTGCAGTTAACACCGCTGTATGGTATACTTGAAAGTTGTTAAGAGAGTAGTCCCCAAGAGTTTTCATCACAAAGAATTTTTTTTTCCTTTTTTTATGTATATAAGATGATGGATGTTAACTACACCTATTGTGGTAATTTCACAATATAAATGACTGAAATCATTATACTAAACACCTTATACTTATAATGCGCTATAAGTCAATTATATCTTAATAAAACAAAAAAAAGTTAAAATAATTACTAAAAATTTTAAAAAAGATATAATACTCCATATTAATAGAATAAAGGAAGATGCATATGAATATCTCATTAGACGTAGAAATAGCATTTGACAAAAATCAACACACTTTCATGACAAAAGCACTAAACAAACCAGGAATAAAAGAGAATCTCCTCATCCTGATAAAGAGCATCCTCAAAAAGCAACAGGTAACATCATATTTAATTGTGAGTGACTGAATGTTTTCCATCTAAGATTGAGAAGAAGAGAAACATGTCTGGTCATACCACTTATATTTAACATTGCACTGGAGTTGCTAGCAATTAGTCAAGAAAAATAAATAAAATGCAGTAAAGTTTTACACAAGTAAAACTATCCGTTCTTGTAGATGACATGATTTTATATATAGAAAAACTTAAGGAATCCACTAGTATCTAAGTAAATATTAATTCAGTACATTATTAGGATATATGATTGAAATGTAAAAATTGATAAACAATCTAACAATTAAATTAAGAAAGAAATTCCATCTAAATAGCATCAAAAAGAGTTATACACTTAGGAATAAATTTAACAAAATAAGTGCAAGAATTATCTACTGAAAAGAAGAACATATTGTTAAAAGAAATTATAGAAGATATAATGAGTGGAAAGGCATACATGGATCAGAAGATACAATATTTGATATGGCAATATCCTAAATTGATATACAGATGGAACATAATTTATCAAAATTACAGTTGGCTTTTTCGTAGAAATTGACAAGTTGATCCTAAAATTCATATGCAAATGAAAGGTACCCAGAATAGACAAAATAATTAAAAAAAAAAACACAACAAAACCCTCAGCTGGAGGACTCACACTTTTCAATTTTAAAACTTACCACAAAGCTACAGTTATCAAAAAATGTGGTATTAGTATAAAATAGACTATATATAAATACATATATAAATACTATATATATACACATATACATGCATATATGTCAGCCATTTGAATTGAGAGCAAGTAAACTCTTACATATGATCAACTGATTTTGAGAAGGATGGCTAGACCATTCAATGAAAAATGTATAGAATTTTCAACAAATGATGCTGTGACAACCAGGTATCCATATGCAAAAAGAACCAAGATGAACTCTCACCTCACACTATACACAAACACTTTCTTAAAACAGGTGAAAGGCCTACATGTAAGATATACAAGTAAAAAATTCTTAGAAGAATACATAAAGGTCAGTCTTCATTACTTTGGCTTAGAAATTAGTTTCTTAGATACACCAAAAGCACAAGTGATAATAGAAAAAAATAGGTAAATTGAACTTTACCAAATTAAAAATGTTTGTGTATAAACAGTACCCTCAAGAAAGTGAAAAGATAGCATATGGAATGAAAGCAAATTCTTGCAAGTCATGAATCTAATAAGGATTAGTATAAAGAATATATAAAAAACTAAACACTTACAACTCAAAAAGAGCCAATTTTAAAAATAGAGAAATTAACTGAATAAATTTTTTTTTCCAAGTAAAGTATTCACATGGCTAATAAGCTCATGAAAAGAGGGTTAATGTTGTTAGCTATCAGGGAAATGCAAATAAAAATCATCATGAGATATTTCATACCCATGATAGCTATAATAAAAATGACTGACATAACAAGTGTTGGTTAGGATCTGGAGAAATATTGGACCCCTTATACATTGAGATGAGAGTATAAAGGGCTTCAGCTACTTTGGGAAAAAATTTGGCAGTTCCTCAAAACATTAAGCATAGAGTTCAACTATGAACTAGAAATCCACTCCTAGATATATACCTCCCAAATTTGAAAACAGGTCAAGACAAAAATTTGCATATGAATGCTATAGCAGCATTATTCAAAATAGATGTAAAAACAACTCAAATGTCCAGCAACTAATAAATAGATAAACAATATATGCTATATACATACAATGTAATATCATAGAGCAATAAAATGAAGTACTGATACATATGATAACCTTGACAATCCTTAAAAAAATTATGCTAACTGAAAGAAGTCAGTTACAAAGGTATGATTACATTTATAATAATATCCAGAATACATAAATCCACAGAAACAGAAAAAAAGATTAGTGGTTTTCTAGTGCTAGGATGGGAGATTTGGTGATAATGGGTATTTAGTTCATTTTTGAGGTTATTAAATGTTTTAAAATCAGATTGTGCTGCTATTTGAACAACTCTATGAATATATTAAGAAACGACTTTATTATACACTCTAATATGTGAATTCTATATTATGTGAATTATATCACAATAAAGTTGTTTTAAAATGATCCCTGCTCACTACAGCTATTCAACACAGATTATTGTTGTTACTTTTTTGAGGTTGAATATTCCTGAGAGTTATTTTAACAAAGTCATTCAATCTTACTGGTCCTTCCTCACTTTCCTCAGGTCAAAATGTCATTTGTGTTAGTTTAGAATGCCATGATGTTCAAAGTTTCTACAACAATTAAACTTTCCTATTTATTTTTAAAAGTGCAATGAAGCCCACAAATACTGAAGAAAGTTGGAAGGCACTACCAAAGCACTTTCACTAATGCATTATACTTATAAAGTACCTTTTAAAGGAAGCTCAAATTGCTTTACTTTTATTTACTCCTAAGTCCTTAGGAAGTCCATGAAAGATGAGAATGCAGTTAATTACTCAGTCACAATAATAATCACAACAAAAATCCTGTATTTATAGCATCTGTCTTCCAAAAGGCTCCTATATCATCACATAAATGACCATTAATTATTAAACTTTAATCACCACAGCAGTTTTATGACAAATAGATGGACTGACGAAGAATCAATATGAAAAGTGAATGGCACTTTTGAGAACGATATGGTTGCAATCTGTCCCTAAAGAAGTGAGGTTAGCCTGGAGAATTTTTGAAATATAACTGGGCTATAGTATCTTGGTATTGCAACCTCCTGATAGTTTCCTTACTACAATTTAACCCTTAATATGATATCCTCAAGTGGCTCCAAAACAGCTGGTTTTAACTTCTTAGCATCCCCTAGTATTTCCTCAATCTGTACTCCTTCACCTAGATAGTTTGGAACTAGATTATCCTCCAGGAATAGTTCGAAGATACTAAGTGTAACAGAGAGAAGCAGATATAGCTGGTACATAGTCTCAGGGTCAAACTAAATAGAATCGCTTGTTTGCTTATAGTTTCGTAGCTAGAAAACTGCCAAAATGGCCACAGGTTCTATTTTTCTAAGTCCTAATGTAACAGTAATATGGCTATTGTAGTATATCTTCATTAAAATCTTACAGGATAGCTAACATGGACTGAATGTCCCAGCTAAATTCACATGTTGAAAACTAATCCTAATGTGATGGTATTTAAAGGTGGGACTTTTGGGAGATGGCTAGGCCATAAGGATGGAGCCCTCACGAATGGGAATAGTGCTTTTACAAAAATAGACCCCAGGAAGTTCCTTTTTTCCTTCTGCCATATGAGAACGCAGAAGACAGACATCAATGCAGTAGGAAGTGGGCTATCGCCAGACACAGAATCTGCCATCATCTTGATCTTGGGTTTCCCAGCTTCCAGAACTATGAGAAATAAATGTTTGTTGTTTAAGCTACCCAGACTATAGTATTTTTTGTTATAGCAGCCCAAATAGACTGACACTTTAATCCTTATGGATTATGCTTCCCCAGGCTGCCTTAGTTTCCCCAAATCTCAACTAATTAAAAGAAAGGAGAGCCAAAGTGATGCCCCAAGGATTCTCTGCAGGCATTCTACCATATTGCCTCAGGTCAAGTTGGTGAAGGTATGGTATAATATAAATAGTTATACATGAGCTTTTCAATATGTAGATTATGGTGAGGTCGATAGCTGATATCGAGTCTTAAGCAAGCACTACAGCTATTTTTCCTCAATGATCCTGTGATAATTATGGGTTCTGCAATATTTTACTTGAAATAAAATGTAAAGTGCATCACACTTTATATTTTACCTTACCATCCCCTATTTTCCTCACCTTCCTTCCATCCTTTTTGTTAAAGAAATAAAATGGAATAAAAAGAAGACCTAGACTAGCGGAGTCTCATTAACTTTATAACTATGAGGTTGTAAATATAAAAAAGTTTATGTGTCAGGGAATGTACAAGGAGCCTTGCACATAACGTGCCATTTCATGTAACAGCATTCTTGAAAAGTAGGTGTTAATAAAGACATTATACAAATAAGAAAACTGTTACACAGAGAGGTTATGACACTTGCCCAAGATAGCACGAGTACAAAGTGGCAGAGCCTAGATTTGACCTAGGTCTATCAGTCCTTAAGCTCATGCTCTAAATTGTTACATCAGACAGCCTTTCTTTAAAAAAAAAAAATTACTATTCAAAAAAAGGGGATGTGAATTTACAGTCAAGGTGGCGGAGTAGGTAAACACTGTGCTCGCCTCCTCTCGTTACAACAACAAAATTACAACTAAATTACAGAACAATAATCAATGAGAATCACCTGAAGCCTCACTGAACAGAAGTCCTATAACTAAGGACGTACAAAAGAAGCTCATCAAGATGGGTAGTGGGGAAGAGACATGGAATGGGATGGTCCAACACCCACGTTTGGCCATTAAAAATTAAGAGGGGTTTCTTGGCTGTGGAGGTTCCTCCAGAGGAGTAAGGGGTCCCAGCCCCATACCAGGATCCCTAGAATAGGGCTTGAGTGCTGGAAAGAGAAGTCTCCACAAATCCTAGCTCTGAAACTAGTGGAGACTGTGGCTGAGTGAAACGGAAGACTGCTGGAGTCACAGACATACCTCTTAAAGGGCCTACGCACAAACTTACCCACTGACAACTCACTCCCTCTGAGTTCCAGTGCTGGGGCAGCAGCTCAACAGGCACCAGGGACATACAGGGAGGAAATGAATTGTCTGGCTAGGGTTAGAGCTGAAGGGGCACCTTTTCCCTAGACAGAAATACAGACAGAAGCCATTGCTCTTTTGTTGAGCCCTTCTCTTACCCAGTCTGCACACATAGGCCTAGCTGGGCTCCATATCTGAGTTTCTATCAAATTGGAAAACCATTCACCACACCCTAGTGATTCCCTGAGACCCCACCCCACCTGACTGCAGACCCACCTAGGTCATTTCCAGTGGCTTTTCCATACAAATAGCCTGTCTTGGCTTATGCTGCAGACTTTCCTAAAATCTCTCAAAGGTTGACAAACCTCCAACAAGTATCATCTGGCCTCAGCATGCCCAGTACGTCTTGTTAAGCAGCCCCAGTCGTAGCACTACCGGCAGCATGCCTGGGTTTGCAGCTTAGCCTTGCAGGCACCTTCAAGCACAGCCCAAGTGGTAGCCATGTGCAGAATGCTTGGTGGCATATGACAGGTGACCCCAGGAAGGGCACAGGCTGCAGCTAAACTTGGCCTGAGGCAGGGCCCCTCCCAGGAAGCCCTGATCTGCAGTCTGGTATCCAGCTTCGATCTGAGCCAGAGCAACACCTGGGGTCACATCTGAGGATGACACACCCACAAGGCAGACAGGGCAGGCACTAAAGACCTGATAAAGCAAATCCTGCTCTGTAGTAAGTGTCCCTGCACAGCAGCTTCTCCACTGGTCATGGCCAGTCATCACGACCAGTCCCAGGGTCAATCCTTCCCATTGATAAGCAAACAGCAATAAAGGCTCAACTACAACAGGAGAGCACACACAACCTATAGAAGGGACACACCAGCTCATGCGACCAGGGAGATTGTGCCATTTGGCCCCACAAGACACTTACTACATAAGGCCACACCACTAAGAATGGGAGACACAGCAACCCTACCTAATACATAGAAAAAAATACAGGGAAGCAGTCAAAATGGGGAGAGAAAAACAAAAAAACAAAAAACACACACATCTCAAATGAAAGAACAGAACAAATCTCCAGTAAAAAAAAAAAAAAAAAAAAGACAAGCAATCCACCATATTCAGTGTTCAAAACACTAGTTATCAATGATCTCAGTGAGAAATTCAGCAGAGATAAGACACATAAAACTGAAAATAGAAAACATAAAAAAGAACCTGTTGGAAATGAAGAATACAATAATTGAAATTTAAAAACTGTATATTAGAAGGAATCAACAGTAGATTAGATAAAGAAGAGGATTGAATCAGTGATTTAGAGGATCAAGTAGCAGAAACATCCAATCAGAATAGCAAAAGAAAAAAGTGATGATAGTTTAAAGGGACTCTAGGGAACCATCAAGTATACCAACATTCACATCAAAGAGGTATCAGAAGGAGAATGGAGAGAGCAAGGAATTGAAAACCTATTTGAAGAAATAATGATAGACAACCTTCCTAACCTGTTGAAGGAAACAGACATACAAGCTCAGGAAGTGCGGAGTCCTAAACAAGATGAACCCAAAGAAGCCCACGCCAAAATACATCATAATTAAAATGCCAGAGGATAAAGACAAAGAGACCACCTTAAAATTAGCAAGGAAGCTCCCATAAGACTGTCAGCTGATTTCTCAACAGATAATTTGCAGGCCAGAAAAGACTGTCAGAAAATATTCTGTGATAAAAATTAAGAACCTACAACCAAGATTACTCTGCCCAGCAAAGCTATCATTTAGAATCGAAGGACACATAAAGATCTTTCCAGACAAGAAAAAGTTAAAGGACTTCATCATTGCCAAACCAATATTACAGAAAATGTTAGAGGGACTTCTTTAAGAAGAAAAAGGAAAAAAGAAAAAAAATATGAATAATAAAATGGAAATAACTACATATCTATCAACAATTACTTTAAATGTAAATGGATTAAATGTTCCAATCAAAAGATAGGGTGGCCGAATGGAAAAGAAAAACTGACCTTTACATATGCTGCCTATGAGAGAATGAATGCACATCAAAAGACACACAAAGACTGAAAGTAAAGGGATGGAAAAAGATTTAATGAAAGTGTTAATAAA
Source organism: Pteropus alecto (assembly GCF_000325575.1). Taxonomy (NCBI): domain Eukaryota; kingdom Metazoa; phylum Chordata; class Mammalia; order Chiroptera; family Pteropodidae; genus Pteropus; species Pteropus alecto. Next base: position 75,295 of record NW_006437739.1, read on the forward strand.
AAAAGAGCTGGGGTAGTAATACTATACCACAGCAGTCCCCAACCTTTTTCGCACCAGGGACCGGTTCTCCTATGAGAATCTAATGCCTGATGATCTGAGGTGGAGCTGAGGCAGTGATGCTAGCACCGGGGAGCAGCTGCAAATACAGATGAAGCCTTGTTTACTCACCCACCACTCAACTCCTGCTATGCAGCTCAGTTCCTAACAGGCCATGGACCGGTACCAGTCTGCACCTGGGGGTGGGGGAACCCTGGTATATCAGACAAAATAAACTTTAAAACAAAGACTATAACAAGAGACAAAGAAAGACCCAGTAATCCTACTTCTTGATATTTATTTGAAGAAACCCAAACACTACTTTGAAGGACCACGTGCATTCATATGTTCATCACAGCTCTATTTACAGTAGCCAAGATATGGAAGCTACCTGGGTGTCCATCAATGGATGAATAGATAAAGAAGAGGTGGTACATATATACAACAGAATATTACTCAGCCTAAAAAAAAAAAAAAAAAAAGAATTAAATCTTACCACCTCCAACAATGTGGATGGACCTAGAAGGTATTGTGTTGAGTGGATAAGTCGAAGAAAGACAAAGACAAATGTCATATGATTTCACTTATATGTGGAATCTACAGAACAGGATAAATGAACAAACAAAACAGAAACAAGCGCATAGATATAGAGAGGATTTTGATAGTTATAGGATGTAGAGAGTGAGAGAATGGGTGAAATGGGGGAGGAGTTTATGAGGTACAAATTTGTAGTTGCGATATAATCATGGGGATGTATAGCATGGGGAATATAGTAGTATTGTAATAACTATGTATGGTTATTACATAGTCAGATGAGTACTATATTTATCAGAGTGATCACTTCATAAGTTATATAAATGTCTAATCACTGTGCACTCTAAACTAATATAATATTGTTTGTCAACTGAATTTAAAAAAATAAAATAATAATTAAAATAATAACGGTGAAACTGAAGCTAGTAAAAAATTGCTAAGTTTTATTTCATTTAAAAAGTTATTTTATATAAAACAAATTTAATCTCTTTAAAAGTTCTATCAGGAAAGAAACATATACTATAAAAAGACATCACTATAGGTTAAATTTTCCTTAGGGTAGTGGTTGGCTTATGAAAAATTAAAAATTACACTCTGTTCTCTCAGGCCTCCAAATATTCAAATACAGTTGATATTGTTAGGCTGTATGGTAAAATAGGAAAAAAAAATGCTATATTTTGAGTTGCAGTCCTTTTTCTCTCATGAACTGGCTTTGTGATCCTGGACAGGTATTGAAACATGGATTAAATGTCCGTATGTCTAAATTGCCATGAACATTAAATGAGATCAGGTATGTAAAGTGACTGATGGAGCCTAGTATGTGGAAAGCCTTCAACAAATAGTAAATGTTATTGTTTTTACTATCATTAGTAAATACAGAAGGGGTAAAATAGTTTAAAAGAGCAGGGAATGAAAAGAGGCTAATGGTATGATTCAATGTTAGTTTAAGCTTGCTTTAGGAAAAAGCAAACAGAAAAATGAGTAGTATCTCAGTAAGAAATGACAACTAATGATGATTATTGAGTACTTTTCTGTTAGGGCTAAGTGCCAGAGGGATATTTCTTATATGCTGTTATTGCTTTTCATTTTGAACCCGAAATTTATAAGATGAAGGGAGGTAAGAGAAGTTTATTCCTTATATTGATTGAGAATAGCCTAAAAACATCTTAAAGCTGGATAAAACTTACATACTGTGGTTGAACAAATTAGTGTCCAGCTAGTAGCAAGAAAAAGTGGAGAACATCCATGCCCTGCTATTCGAATTCTCTGAAGCAGATTTCTCAGAGAGAAGATCTATGTCCTTAAAAGATGTTCTAAGGTAACATATACCTCACTGTTGAGAATATTTGAAGCATATCTAAATAATTAAATTCATGAAACAGTAAAGAAATACCACTTATTTTTGCACAGATCTAAAATTACTTTAATTTTTACTTTGAATATGTCTCTTCCTTATACACATTTTTCAAAAGAACTATCTGATTAATGTTCCACTTAATGTTTGAATAAAGCATTTACTTTTTGAAAAAGCAGTTAGCTGCGTCTTTGCAGGCTTTCACTTCTCAGCCACTGTCACTTAGAGAAATGGTTGACTTGTCTGGCTATGTGTCCAGGGAAAGCACCACTCATCTAGTGACATCTCCCCATACTGCAAGTAAAAACCATTACAAGAATAATCTAGGTTCAAAGGGATGAACCTAGCCACTTTAGTCCTATTTTAGTGATGGGAAATGCCATGTTTCCCAACAGGCTATTATTTCCTGAATGAAATCATTTTAAATGTCAGTAGAAAGCTGCCATGTTATAAAAATGATTATATTCCATGAAGAAAAACTCATTTTAAAAAATGACCAAAAAAGCACAATATTCTTCAAAGAGTTTACCCCAAACCACAATTTTGAAACAAAAATCTCAAATAACTTCAAAATATGAGTTAAGTGACCCAGGTCTCAAGTCTAACTGGATACCAACACAGCTTTTTACACCAAACAATGGTTTAAAACAAAACAAAACAAAACTAAACAACAAACAAAAAAACAAAAACAAAAACATTAGGGGGGAAAAAAAAGTACACATTACCTGGTAATTGTTTTGGTTTTGTGATAACCTTAATTGGTTTGATGATGCAAAATGTGAAGAAAAATTACTCCGTGATGGATTTGTATTACTGTACATTGTAGTAGATGCTGTATGTAATGAGGTCTGTGGTGTCAAATGGTAGTCTCTGTTTTGATACAGTACATTGTCTGACAGGTCTCTAATATTCACCATTTGTGATTTTGGCATATTTCTTCCTGGTCCTGGCAAAGCTGTACTTTGGTTCTCAGCTCGAAGGGAACTGCAACTTTCATAAAATCTTGAGTAGCTTGGTATCTGTGCTCCCATCAATGCCAACTCTTCCTCTCTGGCATACTCATCATCAGCATCTCCAGTCTCCATTGCAATGGACAAACAAGTTCCTTCTGCTGCATTAGGCTTTTGTGGGGTATTTCCTTCCAGAATTCTCTGGGGGTAATCACTAACTGCTAATGAAAATACTTCACGGATTTCCAAGTTTTGTGTTCTACAGTAAGGATCTCTAATAGGTGTCTTTTGCCCATATAAATTATGTGATCCTAGACCCGTATGTTCAGGTTTATATGACCTTTGAATTCCAACTTCTTCAATTTTGCAAGGTCGGTGGCACACAGATGGCTTTTGAGGTACCATCATCTCAGAGGCTTGCATTGAAGAGCTTCCATAGTTTTTCTTTGTGTGATTGTAAACTGAGTTTCCAGCATTTAGCACACTTGTCTGTCTTGACAAAATAATTGTTTTTTCTCCTAAGAGCAGAGAGGCATTTTTACAGTGTGCTACTTGTCTTTGAACAGGAATATGTAACTGAAACTCGGTATCATTTTTACTGGCTGTTTTCTGAATAGGGATTTTATGTGCTTCTGTAATTTGTGTGTTTGTATGTTTATTTGTTCCTGGCCTACTTGATGAACTGGCTGGGCTATATATACCAGTTACAATAACATCATTATTGGCAGATGTCCAAGAAGACTGTTGGCCTGAGGGTCGAGCCATATTAACCACATTTCTGACTGTTATGTCTGGAGCTGCCAAAGAGGTACCAGACACAGTTCCTGCTGTTGCTGCTCCTGATTCAGAATTTTTACTGCTCATTTTTCTTCTCTTATTGCCAACCCACGTCTGGAAAGATAAAAATGATATTATGGAAAAGTTCTTAACAAAGAAATAAGAAAAAACAATTTATAAGTGATAAATTGTATTCTCATTTGTCATAGAACCAAGGTTTATACAAATTAAAAGAAAAAAGATGCAATAAATTAAAAATAACTAAAGTATAAGGCCAGAAAAAATCAGACTTGCATTTAATATCTAGAAACTTTGATGAGAGAATTGCATTGTCACTCCTCTCCTCCTAAAAGTCCATCCAATTTATCTGTAGCAAGAACCTTAAAAATGTTTGTATCTTTTGACCTTCCACTTCTGTGAATTTATAAAAATAATCATAGATGCATACAACATTTATATGCAATGATGTTCATCACATATTTATTTATACTAGTGACAAATTGGAAGCATACTAAAGGTAGGATAGTGACACTGAAAAATGCTTGTATAGTATTGTTAAACAAATATATGCATGCAATTTTCAGGTTTAACAACTTCTGTTCCATTAATACATCATAACGTGGTTAGTTTAATATTGCTAGGTATTCAGATTATTTTTGGAAACATTCACTATTATGAACCATATTGAAATACACATCATTGTACGTGCATCTTTGTGCTATTGGTCCATTAGAATGCTATTGTAGAAAGAAAATCCCTGTGTTTTTTGATATTTTTAAAGTACCCTCTAATGTATAAGATTTCTGAATTCTCCACACCCGCACCAATCTTTTGCATTATCTTTCTGTAGCCTTTACTAGCCCAGAAGTTATAAAGATACAACACTGCAGTTTTGATTTGAATTTCTATGGTTACTATATTACTTCAACAGAATTGCTTATCTATTTCCTTTACTTATTTTTATATTGGTGTATTTGTCTTTTTAAATCGATTTATAAGAATAATTTTCTACTAAAGATAGCAACACTTTGTCACAAGTTGAAAATATTTTTCCCAGTTTGTCATTAATTTATGGTACTTATTTTCTTCTTACACTTTTCTCTATTTACCAAATTTTATATAATGAATATGTAGTACTTTCATAAATGAGAAATAAATTATTAATAAAAATAATACTAGCGATTGGCATTTAGGATCTGATTAAAAATATGTACTTTAATATAAATAATTATTTATAATAATCTTAGTATTATTATGCTGAATCATGATTCATCTTAAAATATGCAATAAGAAATATTATGTTTCATAATGTGATTAGTAAACTTTATAATTATTTCAAAATGCATACTGTATTATAAACTTCCAAAACATGTTCATATATTAAGAATTTAAAAAAAAAATCTAAGTGAAAACATTAAATGAGCTAGCTTTGCACAAACATGATGCAGGGTATATTTGGTTAACTTGTGTGATGTGGTTTTGAAGACCAAGAAAATTATCCAATTTTCAATGTTTATACTATATTTAATGTTTATACTATAAACAACATTAGTGTTTCTGTAATACTATAAATAAAAGCTATCACGTATGGAATCTCCATTATGTGTTTTTATATATATTAGCTCCTTCACTAGGTGTTATTTTTCTAATTATATAAGTGAAGAAGTTGAGGTTTAGAACTATTAAGTAGTTAGTGGATATTTGCCATAAGGATTCAAAATCGATATTACTTGACCTCAAAGCATATTCTCCTTCCACTATCGTGAGAAACTCCTGAAATGGTCATCTCTGTTGGTGATTTTACTTTTATAATTAGTATTTCTCTTCTAAAAAAAAGAAAAAATGGAAACTGAGATGGTTCCATTTTGTTTCACAGGAGTCTGTGGGAATTTTAAACTTGCTCCAATTTATTTTTACCAAACAGCAGAAGTGACAATTACAATAGGGACAAATGAATATAAATAGCACAAGAGAAAAAGACAGAGGAGAAAAACTAAAATGTTTTTAAAGTGTATACTCAAGAGAAATGTTTAAAAAGAAATGTTTTTGGATATAATTTGAATGTATGGATCAAAAAGGTGAATTTTACAAATATTCAAAATAAGTGATTGTGTTATGGCTTTTCAAGTATGAAAAGTATACATAAGAATCATGATGCATTTGTTCATAATTATTATAAAAATATATAAGCATTGCATTTAAACACTTTAAATGGGAAAGCACAGTGAATTGGTAAAATCAAGATCTACCACATCTGGAGGGCAGCTTTGTGCAATATTTCTAAGAAAAATAAACAATCTATCATGTTCTCATCACAATACGACAATACCTACCTTAACAAAAGAAGTTTAAGAGTGAACTTAGTGCATTGCAAGTTTATGGCTTACTTTTATAGTATAAATATTTACTTATATAGTTTATTAGGTATTTAAATTATATACCTATCCAAGAGTAAAATGCAGTAGAATATCATGTGCATATGAAACTCAGCTAACCTCATTTGTCCTGAGGGCAGCCAACACAGATGTCACAAGATCTATGTACTTTATAAGAAAAGGACATTCCCTGACCTTTCTTTAAACACACTTTATTTTGTTTTATACATAATTTTTACCAAATCTGGTATCCTAATCTATAAAAAATTAGAAATAACAAAATAGAAGGGGCACTGGTGATAGAATTCGCTTTTGGACATGCCTTGTTAACATCAAAACTAAGAATATTTACTAACTATTCCTCACTAAAAAGGAGAAGAAAAGAAAAAAACAAAAGAGAATCAATGAGAAATCATTAAATAGTATGGTGTTTTTTTGTAAAGGAAAAATTCACCCCATATACCCTACCACGTTGTGAGCATTATTGTGTGAGCACAATACGATAATTGATTTCCATAATGAAACTAAGTCAGAAAGTAAGGGTTTAATTCTTTTCAATATTCTCTATGAAAGTCAAAAAGTATACACTTAAATATTTTCCACCTAAAATTTGAAAATAAAGACAATTCATTGCCTGAGGTTTCCAAATAACTGAATTAAATTTTCTTAAAAGTCATCCAGTCGCAGGATCCAAAATTTACCAATGTTTATACAATACAATTCTTTTCCAAACACCTCACCGGTAAGAGAGAAAAAAATGGGTCAAAAAAATTGATATGAAAATTTAAAGTTTGAACTGACAAAGTTATACTACATAGAAAAAATAAATAAATAAAAGGAAAGACATTTGGGTCATCAACTTTTGGTGTCCATAAAATTATCTTCAGTCTTTCTTAGAAATTCATTTTCTCCAAACATCTTTTCCTTTTTCTATACCTCTTCCTCTGTTTTCCTGTTCTGTTACCCCACTATATATATATTTTTGCATGGATACTTTAACCTTTAAATTCTATTTATATCAGGATCAAATTCTTAGTAAAGTGGAATTTAAGTTCTTTTGAGGGAAAAAAAAACACAACAAACACTATATTAAAAATAATAAAGAGAGGTCTCTTTTAAGTAGAACATACAGAGCAAGCAAAATATTGGGAGCAAGGGAGGTTGTGGAATGATTAGCTTATAAACAACTCTCTTCTCCTCTGACTGGAAAAGCCACCAAAACCGTGTTGGAATTTACATTAGGAAGACTGAATTTCTGTACAATTTATACTCTCTTATAACAGAGAGAATAAATCTGTTTTGAACGATTCCTTATGATTTATATAACATTTTACTTGTAAGCATACATTCTAGGAATTTCTTTCATTCTCATTGTTTATTTTAGATTTCACAACATTTGGAGCATAAACATAGACTTTTGTATTTTAACTCTCTCAATATTCAAGTATAATTAAGTTATTAGGGGAAGATTGCAATAACAAATTGGAAATATGAAAGGTCACAGTTCACAAAGCAGCTGCCTGAGGAGGCATTTCACTTCAAAGTAATGGTAAAATAAAATGGAAAAGAAATGAAAGATGTTGCCATGGGGGAGGAGGGGAGGGGGACGAGTTTGTACTTATAAAATGAAATCTCATCAACTTGAAATATTACACATTTTATATTACTTTTTCTAAGGTAATTAAACAGTTTTATCTGAGGTTTACTAAAGGCATTTCAAATAGAGAATTTAGAGTTATTGGTAGGAGGTATTTCTAGTTCTTACACAAATCTAAATATGATGGTCAATCTCAGCCAATAAGAAACAAATATCCTGGATAACAGCCCCCACCCCAACTAGCAATATAATTCTCCTTTTGAAGGTTACTATATCATTTAGTCATATTTAATAAATAGATTTTCCAAAAAGTCTTCTTATCAAGAAATTTTTATCTTTAGGATCTTTGAAAATTCCTCCAACAGAAAAGATAAACATAAAAATAGATATCTTTCCTCTTTCTCACATTAGCCTAATGAATGACAAGGTTGAGAAAGTTGTTAATCTTTGAATCCCTAAGGTTTCATGCCAGAAGGATCTGTAGCACATTCAGACAAATATGAAAGGACCTATGCACTCAATAAAATCAGTGACTAGTTCTGTTAAATTTATCTCTTGCCTCCTCTCTGTCACCTTCTCATTGCCTTTCACAAACAGGTAGCAGCTCTGATTTGTACAGGTGAATAACTATGGTTGTGATAAAGGAAAATTTCCTCTCTTGTGATTTCCTGTCCCTTACTTGCTAACTATTAAAATTCATGCATTGTACTTAAAAGGTGGAGACGGTATTCATAAGAAAGGCTAGATTTTACTAAAAAAGACAACAATACTAAAGTCATAAATGCCTGATGAAAAATTCAAATACAACAAGAAAATATGTTGGAAACACAATAGTCCTCAGTAAATGCTTATTTTACTGACATTATTTTGTGAGATTATATCTGTATTAGTTCTGGGTTTAGAGATAGCATAAGATCAAAAATTAATCTTAAAGGTACTCATTAGTTCAAAGAATTGAGATTTTTAAAGATATGTTTACAATGCAAAAGTTTTAGTGTTTTCAAAGTATTCACAGAAACAAATACATACTGAATAATTAGCTCTATTTATTTTTTAAAAATAGTATTTTTATACCAGGTAGATGAAGCTATTTATAAAGTTAGTGACTTCATACCCTGATAGTTTTTCTCATATTAAGCAATTATCACTTGTAATAAAAAACTACAAATTCAAGAGTGTAAGACCTCAATACTTACCCTGACTACACTGAAGTCCAGCTTAGTCTCCTGTGCACACTGTAATATGAGCTGAAAGCAATTTTTACTTTGATTTGTCATTCCATTTTCATAATAACGCTGTAAAATCCTTTGTTGCTCTACAGTAAATACAGAACGTAGATTCATCTAAAAATAAAAGAAGATACTCTGAAAATTGGAATAAAAATTTGGTATGTGTAGTAGTTGCACGCTTTTGTTTTTTAAACAATTTCAGTGCTTAAAAGCTGCAAGATTTCTTTAAGCCAATTAATCCCCTGTAATGGGCAATAATTTGTGTGCTAAAGAGAGACGGGTTCTCACTGAAAAATTATACATAATACAAACACACTGAATTTGCTCAGAAAAAGGACCAACTTTAAAAATGAAAAAGAAAGCCCTTATTAATGTCAGTGCATGGGGAAAAAAGGATCTTTCACTGAAATAAATATTAATGACTACTAAAGCCAGAGATGGTGGTAGCCATACGTGGTCAATTATCAACAGGGACATTCACTGTTCTTTGTCAAGCAAGACATCTGGCATATGTCTTACAGCCAGAAGCTGTGCTCTGGGACAAAAGGGTGCTTTTATTTTTCCTTATTCTGGGATAAGAGGTTCTTTTTATATATTAAAATAAAATAATTTTTAAAGTTTAAAAATAAACAAGGCTTTATAACTATAAAAATTTCTTTGCTTTAGGCAATATAAGCAAAATAAATTTTAATAACTGTAGTATATAAATAAAAATTCAATCGCATGTACATTTTACTAAAAAGAAACCATATAAAAACTATTGTACTTTTTATTTAAATTGACACCATCATAATTAGATAAGAGAAATTTTAAAAATATACTTTATCCTTCCCATCAATAAGCAAGGTGTTTAATATTAAGGGAAAACAACTCTGTGACTCTCATAAATAAAAGACAGTCAAACTCTTTTTAAAAAGATAAATTCTATTCTTCTTTTATGTACAAACTGATATTAATCTTTAAAATACAAATATTAAAAAAAAGCTTTCGAACAACAACGACAAAAAGATAAATTCTAGTAGCACAATTTATAAAAAAAAGAACACTTGTAATAAAATTAAGGCAATTTCAGGTTCTTGTTAAAAGCTGTAAAACTGAAATTGTTATTGCTAAAATTTGACAGACAGAAAGAAAACCCTTCCCAAGGAAAGATCTCTTCAAAATTAGGAAAATGGCAACAACAAAAAACACCATAAGCCAAACCAAATAGAAATTATTCTAGTATACTGGGTATGGAAACAATCAAGTACATGGAAATAAAAAATAATTACCCTTTCTCTGAATATTTTAAACAAAAAAGCAGTCTCATAAAGAAATTAAAGACAGTCATATAGCCATCCATTAAAATTTGTACATCTGACTTTCTTTCTTGTCCACACAAATACCTTCCTAACCGATGTTAGGATATTCTATTAAAGACAACATGGATGGCCCTCAGGATAATCATGCTAAGCGAAATAATCCAGACAGAAAACGTTGAAAATCACATGATATCACTTATATGTGGGATATAAACCTAAAAGCAACAAATAAATAGGACAAACAAACACAGACTCATGGACATGTGCTATAGACTAGTGGTTACCAGAGGGTAGGGGGTGGGGGGGAGGGGGTAGGTAGATGGGGTAAAGGGAGTCAAATATGTGGTGACAGAAAAAAA
>NW_006437739.1:85836-93109 GCF_000325575.1 Pteropus alecto
AGGAAGGAAGGAAGGAAGGAAGGAAGGAAGGAAGGAAGGAAGGAAGGAAGGAAGGAAGGAGGGAAGGAAGGAAAGAAATCGGATATGGGAGAGGGCAGCAGAAAGATGAGAGTATAGTTTCTCCCCAAAACATTCAGAAACAAATAACTCCACTAACTTTCTAAACGGAATCTCATTCACATACACCAATGTAGATATATGAATCTCTTATCTGCAATCTGACTGAATTTTCAAGGATGTTCGGGACAGAGGACAATATCCATCAAAGCAATATTTACTACCATGGCTGCTAGCTTTCAGAGAAATTTAGGGTTTCGTTTGCATAAGAGTTCAGCTACAGTCACAAGAGGAGCCAGACGATGAAGATTATCTGGTGTGGTTTAGAAGCAAGGTACTTTGGAATGAGTTCTGAGGAGACGAGTAAACTTAAATTCATTAATGCATAATCAGTATAATGGTCTGATCCTTCTCTGCAGGCTGTAACTAATACAGAAAGCCCAGAGTACAAGATATGGGTGATCCCCAAGTGTGAACATACCTGCCTTAATAATATAAGAATGTTTTCCTATTGGTTGGCTACAAGTGTTATACTTAACCATGTATGATATAAACCTTAAAAAGCACAGCACGTTCTTCTCCATTGATACAATAGCCAAATACAGCTGAAGAGTACTAAACAGATTTCTGGAGTCAACAACTCTAAAAATAGACAATACCGTGCCTTTATATTTTTTCTCTTAAATTCAGTAGCAACAGCAAGAAGGCAACTTTGTTCAAGAGATCTACTATTTTTCTTTCAAATTATACAAAGTTCTTTACCACAACAACTAGATAAAGTAAGATCATTTGTCATTATCTCCACCCACCATAGTTATCTTGATCTATTAAGTGGCAATATGTTGAATGACTACACAGCCAAGGTTTTTCACCATTTGCACACAAATCATGAAAAGAGTTGTAATAATCTTCATTTTAAAAGTTGGGTTCTTATGTATGTGGAAGATAAAATGACAGTCCACTAGTTCTATGGAAATTGAAGTTTGTTGGGTTGGAGTAGAGAGAGTAACTGAATTAAGGGATTAAGTGCTGAAATAACAAGTGATTTGGCTTTACTCCAAGACATCCTAGATAAATACTCTTTACATTGTACCACCCATTCAGCACATGCCAACCATAGGAATAAGACAATCTGTGTCCCACTCTCAACTCTTGTGAATTGTTGGGTAAATCACTTAATTTCTATGGGCATCCATTTTCTAGTCTGTAAAATATTGGGTTACATGACTTGTTTTACCTTCCAGTCTGAGTTGTTACAAATAATTTAGGATATGTGAAGTTATTTTTTCTTAAATTGTAAAGCATGTTACAGTTGTAACATACATATATACATATATATAATTTTATTTAATTATTAATTTCAAGTATACAGTACATTGGTTAGACATTTATATAATTTATAAAACTAAGCGCTCTTGTTTATCATACTCAGGTATAAGATTTCTCAGGTTGCTGCTCTCAGCTTTAGGATTTGGTGTTTTAATGATGACCTTGAGCCATGGAGAAGAAATTAAATTATGCTCAGCATATTATATTCAAACAAGAAGAATAATGAGTAAAATACTTTGTATTTATTGCTTCAGAAGTAATTGAAAAATAGTTTCTCAGAATGATTGCTTCCTTAGAAGTTCTAGAGGGCTAAGGTTATATTTTCACATGGAAATATTTCAGATAAATTTCTAACATTGTTTTTATATATTTGACGTCATACTTAAAATCAACTCTAATAATGCTCTAGTAATATTTAACTGGTTAAACCATTTGGAAAGTACCAAAATTTTACTCATAAGTACTCATTCTTGAAACATCTGATTTTAAAATTGGAACGAGTCCATAAAATCATCACCAATTCAAATATAATACATTATTTCCAATATTAAAAATTTGAAGTTTGTGTAAGCCATTTATTTTTATTTTATTTTATTTCATTTTATTTATTGGGGTTACAGTGGTTAATAAAATTATATATAAGTTTCAAGTGTACAATTCGATAATACATCACCTATGTATCGCATTCTGTGTTTACAAAGAGTTAAGCCTAGGTTAATATAACACCTTGAATATCTTTAGCATGGTCAATATGTCTATTAACATTATCTTTTTTATCCATTGTTATTATTCATTTTTAAATTTACATACCGTAAAAATCACCTTTTGGTGTACAGTTTTATGTGTTAAGGCAAACATATATTGTAGTCAGGAATCACCACAATCAAGATACAGAACAATTCTATCACTCCAAAAAATTACTTTATGTTACTTCCTTATAATCAATCCTTCCAGCCACCTCAGCCCCTGGCAACCACTAATCTGTTCCTATAATTTTGACTTTTATAGAATGCCATATCGATGAAATCATACATATGTATTCTCCTGAGACTAGCTTCTTTTATTTAACATAATGCATTTGAGATTCATCTATGTTGTCTGTATCAGTAGTTTCCTCCTTTTTATTCAGAGTAGTATTCCACTGAATGAATTTACCATGGTTTATCCATTCATTCATTCATTAAAGGACATTTGGGATGTTTCAAGTTCTGGCCTATTATTAATAAAGCTGTTAAAAAAATTTGTGTGCAAGTTCTTCTCTGCAAAGAAGTTTTCATTTCTCTTGAATAAATAACTAGGAGTGAGATTGCTGGGTCATATGGTAAGTGTACACGTAACTATAAAAAATTGCTTGACTGTTTTCAAAATAGTTTGCTTTCAAAAGAATGAATTTCTTTTCTCATTAATATTCTTTGAAGATTTTAGTTCTTTCACGTCCTCACGAGCATTTGTCAGATTAAAAAAAAAAAAGTTTGGCATTCTAATACGTTTATAATTGTATATTATTATTGTGGTTTTAATTTGTATTTCTCTAGTGACTAATGATGTTGAGTATCTTTTAATATGCTTATTTGCCATACATATATCTTCTTTGTAGAAGTGTTCAAATATTTCGCAGAATTTTAAATTGGATTGTTTATGAATTATAGAGATTTTAAGGTTCATTACATATTCTGGATACAAGCCTTTTATCAGAAATATGATTTGCATGTATTTTCTCCCTGTTCGTGGCTTATCTTTTTATTTTACTAACAGTGTATTTCACAAAGAAGTTTTTAATTTTGATAAGTCCAATTTATCAGTTTTTTATGGATTGTGCTTTTAGTGCCATATCTAAGAAATATTTGTCTAGCACATGGTCACAGAAATTTTGCTTTTGTTCTCCTCTAGTAGTTTTATAGTTTTGAATTTAACATTTAGGTTTATGATCCATTTTCCACTTATATTGTTGAGAAAAGATTACATAGAATTGTTGTTTTTCATTAAATCTTCGTTAGAAATCACAATGAAGCCATCTGAGCATGGGATTTTCTTTGTTGGAAAGTTTTAAACTACAAATTACATTAGAATATATATTTCTTCTTGAGAGAGCTTTAGTAGTTTGTGTCTTTCAAAGAGTTGGTTCATTTTATCTAAGTAGCTGAATTTAAAGGAGTAAAGTTTATTATGTTATTTACTTATTATTCTTTTAATGTGTCTATGGTCTGTTGTTTCTTCCCTTTTATTTGTCTTTGTCAGTTGGACATGAGGCTTATCACTTTTATTGATCTGAAATAACTAGCTTTAGGTTTTATTGAGTTTGGTCTTTTGTTTTTCTGTAATCATTTCCATTGATTTCTGTTCTTCTTTTAGTATTCCTTTCATTGTGCTTTACTTGGATTAAATTTTCTATTCTTTTTCTAGTTTCTTAAGACAGAAACTTAGATTGTTGACCTTTGATCTTCTTTTCTAAATAGAAGCAATTAATGCTATAGATATATTTCTAAGTATGGCTTTGGCTACATTCTATAAATTTTGATAGGCTGCATTTTTTAACTGCCTTATTGAGATATAATTGATTTACAAAGAGCTGCACATAATGTGTACAATTTGATGAGTTTGGTGTTCTGCAAGAAACAATGATACCATGACCATAATTAATATAATCAACATATCCAACATTTGCCAGAGTTTCCTTGTGTCCGTTGTTTGTTTATTTTATGGTAAGAATACTTGATATGAGAGCTATCTTGTTAACAAAGTTTGAAGTATATAATACTGTATTGTTAACTGTAGGTACTATGTTGTACAGCAGAATCTCTCGAACTTATTCATATAATATAACTGAAATTATATACCCATTGAATAATAACTCCCCATTTCTCTCACTCTCTATCCCCTGGCAACCACTATTGCATTCTCTGATTCTGTGAGTTTGACTAATTTACATCCTTCATTTAAGTTGAATCATGCAGTATTTGCCCTGTGACTTGCTTGCTTCACTTAGAATAATGCCCTCCAGATTCATCCATGTTGTTGCAAATAGCAGAATTTCCTTTGTTTTTAAGGCTGAATATTTCATTGTATGTATACACTACATTTTTTTTATTCATCTATTGATGGACACCTGGTTTCTATATCATAGCTATTGTGAATAGTGCTGCAAATAAACATGGAAGTTCAGATATTTCTTTAAGTTCCTGATTTCAGTACTTTTGGATATATACCCAAAAATGGTATTGCAGAATCATATAGTAATATTGTTTTCCATAGCTGCTGAGCATTTTACATTCCTACCAACAATATATAGGTGTTCCAATTTCTCCACACCCTTGATACTACTTGTTATGTTCTGGCTTTTTAATAATAGCCATCCCAACAGGTATGAATATCATATACAAAAAAATCAACTCAAAATAAATTAGAGACTTAAACATCAGACCTGAAACTGTAAAAATTCTAGGAGAAAGCACAGGAAAAGAGGTTCTGAACAAAGGTCTTGGCAATGATTTCTTGGACATGTCACCAAAAATACAGGCAACAAAAGCACAAATAGACAAGCGAGACTACATCAAACTAAAAATCTTCTGCACATCAAAGGAAACAATCAACACAATTAAAATGTAACCAACCTATGGAATAGGAGAAAATATTTGAAACCATATATCTGAAAGGGGTTAATTATTGCAACTCAATAGCATTAAAAAAAAAAAAAAAGGTCAAGATGGTGGAGTAGGCAAATGCTGTGTTTGCCTCCTCTCACACACAATCTCATCAAAATTACAACTAAACTACAGAACAACCATCACTGGGAGTCTCCTGAAGTCTGGCTGAACAGAATCTTCTAACTAGAGAAAAACATAAGAGACCACTTCAAGACCACTTCAAGTAAGAGGGGCAAAGAAGCAAAATGGGCTGGTCCTACATCCGACAGTGATGGTTGAGAATAGGGAAGGATATCTTGGCTGCAGAGGTCCCCCAGGAGGAGCAAGGGGTCTTGGCCCCACATCGGGCTCCCAAACCCAGAGTTCCAGTGCCAGGAAGAAAAGTTCCCATAACTTCTGGCTCTGAAAACCAGCAGAGATTGTGGCTGAGTGAGTCAGAAGGCTGCAGGAGTCACAATGGTTCCTCACAAAGGGCCCACGCACAGTAACCTCCTCACTGATGGACTCACATGCTCTAAGCTTCAGCGCTGGGGCAGCAGCTTTAAAGGAGCCAGAGTCATACTGAATTGTCTGGCTTCAGGGCGAGCGTGGGAGAAGCAGCTTTCTCCCAGACAGAATGTTGGCAGAATCCATTGTTCTTTTGTTGAGCCCTCCCTCGGCCCCATGTATAGACACAGACAGCCACTGTATCTGAATTCCATCAACATGGCTAACACAGGTTGTCTCACCCAGGTGATTGCCTGATACCTCACCCCTCCCAATTTGCAGGTCCACCCAAGCCGTCTTCAGTGGTTTTTCCATATGAATGCCTGTCTTAGCTCATGCTGCCAACTTTCTTAAAATCTCCCAAAGGTTCACAAAACCTAAACAAGTAGCATCTGACTTCGGCTCACCCCATATCTCTTGCTGAGCAGCCTCAAGCTCAGCACTAGTGCAGCCAGCCTTGGTTTATAGCCTGGCTTCTTGAGGCATGTCCGAGCCCAGTGTGTGTGGTGGCCATCTGCGGGTTGCTTGGTGGTTCATGCCAAGAGGCCCCAGGCAGGGCACAGGCTGTGGCTGAACTTGGCCTGTGACAAGGCCCTTCCCAGAAGGTCCTGGATGCATGCCTAGTGGCCAGGTTCGGTCTGAACCAGAGCACAACCTGGGGTCACATCTGAGGATGACACATCCAAAAGGCAGACTGCACAGCTACCAGAGCCCTGCTAAAGGTGAGTCAGTTCTTGTACAACATCTCCTCTACTGTAGTCACAGCCAGTCATAACAACCAATCAGCCCAAGGGTCAACCCCTCCCACTAATGTGCCAAAAGCAACCAAGGCTCAACTACAACAAGAGGGTACACACGACCCATACAAGGGACATACGTGGAGAACCCAGCTCAGGTGACCGGGAGACTGTACCACTAGGCCCCACAGGGTACCTACTACATAAGGCCACTCTATGAAGAT
Source organism: Pteropus alecto (assembly GCF_000325575.1). Classification (NCBI taxonomy): domain Eukaryota; kingdom Metazoa; phylum Chordata; class Mammalia; order Chiroptera; family Pteropodidae; genus Pteropus; species Pteropus alecto. The sequence continues at coordinate 92,314 of NW_006437739.1, forward strand.
CAGGAGACATAGCCCTGTCAACCTGTTAGAACTGATCAATAAATTCAGTATTAAATAGCAGGATACAAAATTAATATTCAGAAGACAGTGGCATTTTTATACACCAATGACGAACTTTCAGAAAGAGAAATTAAGAAAACAATCCCATTTACAATTACATCGAAAACAATAAAATACCTAGGAGTCAAATTAACCAAGGAGGTAAAAACAACAACAACAACAATAACAACAACAACAACAAAAACAAAATAAACAAGCAAACAAAAAAAAAACCCTGTTCTCAGAAAACTATGTCATTGAAAAAAGAAGTTGAAGAAGATTCAAATAAATGGAAGCATATACGGTGCTCATGGGTAGGAAGAATCAATATCATTAAAATGGCCATACTATACCCAAAGCAATCTATAGATTCACTGCAATCCCTATAAAAATACCAATGGTATTTCTCAGACAGCTAGAACAAATAATCCTAAAATTTATATGGAACCATAAAAGACTCTGAATAGCCATGGTAGTCTGGAGAAAGAACAAAGTAGGAGGTATCACACTACCTGATACCAAACTGTACTACAAGAGTACAGTAATTAAAACAGCATGGCACTGGCATAAAAACAGACACATTGATCAATAAAAAAGAATAGCAAGCCCAGAAGTAAATCCACACCAATACACTGACTTAATATGACAAAGGAGGCAAGAATATACAGTGAAGGTAAAGACAGTATCTTCAATAAATGGTGCTGGGAAAATAGGACAGAAACATGCAAAAAAGAAAAAAAGAAAAAAAAAAACAAAA
>NW_006437739.1:93260-104302 GCF_000325575.1 Pteropus alecto
CAGAAAGATAAATAGCATTCTGCTAAGAATAGAGTATAAGCTAAAGAAATGTTAGTTCCCTTCTTCCTACTTAGGAAAGATTTGTTCAAGTTCTGTTTTCTTAAAAAGTTAAGTCTCTACTAATCATCAGAGAAATGCAAATTTAAACCACAACGAGATATCAACTCACACTTGTCAGAATGGCTGTCATCAATAAATCAAAGAACAAGTGTTGGTGAAGATGTGGAGAAAAGGAACTCTCATACACTGTTGGTGAGATTGCAAATTGGTACAGCCACTATGGAAAACAATCTGGAGGTTTCTCAAAAAATGAAAAATGGCTATACCTTTTGACCCAGCAATTGCACTTCTGGGTATTAATCCAAAGAAAACCAAAGCAGTAATTTGTAAAGATCTATACACCCCTGAGGAGAGGAAAAAAAAAATGGCGTAGACGATAGGGACTCTGTTCATCTTTCTTGTGACCAAATCAAAGTTGTGAGGGAAACAAGGAGCAAGCAGCAAGGAAAATCACCTGGGATCTTGATGAATGAAACCTACAACTAGGGAGAGAAATCAGAAATCACCGTGCAACAGGATGAGGTAGGACGGGGCGAGGACATGAAGCTGCTCAGTCCTGAGCAGTTGAATGGGACAGAGGCCATAGCAGTGGCAGTTGCAGATGCCTCTTAAAGAGACCAGATGTCTCTTAAAGAGACCGTGTCCACAAGCACACTTTTGCGGTTACGAACCTGCTCGCTCAGAGCACCAGCACCAGGTTGGCTGCGCAGGGGGCACCAGGAACTTACGGAAAGACACGGAGCTGTTGGAGTGAGGGCCAGAGGCAAGACTCGCTCTGTATGGAAATGCCGGCGGTATTCATTGTTCCTCTGTTGAGCCCTCCCACCTCCCAGTGCACGGACTCAGCGCCATAGCTGAGACATCACCAAACTGGATAACAAAGGTCGCTCCTGAATCCTGAAACTCCGCCTCCTCCAGCTCACGGCCGCACACAAGCCACATCCAAATGTGTCCTTGCCGAGTCAGGTTCCCCTTGCTGAACACTGCCTAGAATCACACTAGTGGCAGCTGACTGTGGTTTCTGGCGTGGCTTCTTGAGGCAACTATAAGCACAGCATCTGTGAATTGCTTGTTGAATCTTATCAGGTGGCCCCACAGGGGCACAGGCTGGGGCTAAAACTGGCCTACAGCTGAACCCCTCTCAGGACTGTGCCTCTGGATACCTACCTCACAAAGCCACACTAATAAGACTGGGATATTTAAGAACTTTGCTGAGTAAATAGAAAGAACAGAAAGACAGTCAAAATGGGAAGACAAAGAAGCAGAAACCATATGAGAGAACATAACAGAGATCCGGGAATAATGGAGTCAAATAAGAAAACAGATGCAGAGTTCAAAATGCTGGTTATAAAGATGCTCAATGAACTTAGGGGAAAGGTAGATGAACCAGTGAGAACTTTAACAAAGAGATAAAAAAAAAAAGAAGAGGATCAAACCATCAATATAGAGGATGGAGAAGCCAAAGACCATCAGAACGGCAAGAAGAAAGAAGCTAAGAATATAATAATTTAAGGAGTTGTTGGGACAAAATTAAGTGTAAAAACGTCCGTGTAATAGGGGTACCTGAAGGAAGAGAGGGAGAACAAGAAGTGGAAAAGTTATTTGAAGAAATAATGATGGGAAACTTCCCCAACCTGGTGAAGGAAATAGACATACAACCCAAGGAAGCTCAGAGAGTCCCAAGAAAGAGGAACCCAAAGAGGCCCACACCAAGACACATCACAATTAAAATGCCAAAGGTTAAATACAAAGAGCGAATCTTAAAAGCAGCAAGAAAAAGCAGTTAGTTATCTACAAGGGAGCACCTATAAGACTGGCAGCTGATTTCTCAAAAGAAACCATGCAGGACAGAAGGTCTTGGCACAAAATAGTCAACTTGATGAAAACCCAGGATCTACAATCAAGAATACTTTATCCAGCAAAGCTATCATTTTTAGAGTTTATACAGATAAAGGGCTTCCCAGACAAAAATAAGCTAAAGGAATTTATCATCACCAAGCCAGTATTACAGGAAATATTGGACGGACTTCTTTAAGAAGAAAAAACATGTATCAAAAACAGGAATAAAGAATGGTAATAACTACATTCCTATCAACAAGTACCTCAAAATTAAATTAAGTACTCCAAGCAAAAGACAGAGTGGCTGGATGGATAAGAAACCAAGACCCCTACATATGCTGTCTCCAAGAGATACACTTTAGTTTAAAGGACACACGCAGACTAAAAGAAAGGAATTGGAAAAAGATATTGCCTTGATGGACCTACAGAGTATTATGCTGAATGAAATGGGTAAGATAGAGAAAGACAAGTATTGCATGATTTTATGTACATGTTGAATCTAAAGAACAAAATAAACAACAACAATGACAAAAGCAGAAATAAACTCATAGATACAGAGAATATTTTGAGGGCTACTAAATCAGAGTGGTGTGGGGTGATAGAAAAAAAGGCAAAGGAATTAAGAGGTACAAAGGGATATTTGCAGAATAGACATGGAGATGTAAAGTTTAGCATGGGGAAGATTGTTAATAATGTAATAAATACGTAAGAGAAAGAGGGGTACCAGATTTAGTGGGTGATCACTTTGTGAGTTATGTGGACCTATGATCAGTATGCTAGATAACTGAAACTGGTATATTATTGTATGCCAACTATAACTGAAAAAAAATACTCATCGAATTGTGCAATGTAAATACAAAGCAACTAATTTTCTATTATATTTCAATAAAGCCAGAAAAAAAAGTTTGAAAGAGAAAAAAGATCTGTGCATCTCTATATTCATGGCAGCACAATTTATAATAGCCAAAATATGGAAACACTCTAAATGCCCATCAACAAATGATTGGATAAAGAAGCTATAGTTCATATATACAATGAAATATTACTAAGCCATTAAAAAAAGAAACCCTACAATTCTCAATGATATGCATGCATATCTAGAGGTTATTATGCTGAGTGAAATAAGTCAGACAAAGATAAGTACCATATGATTTCACTTATATGCGGAATCTAAGGAACAAAAAGAACAAAGTAATCAAAAGCAGACTCACAAATACAGAATATAATCTGGTGATGGCCAGAGGGGCGGGGGTTGAGGGGCTGAGAGAAAGATGTGAATGGTTAAAAAAGTACAAATCAGTAGTTGGTAAATGGTCATGGGGATGGGGAGCACGGCATAGGGAATGCAGTTAGCATTAATGTAATGGCTAGATGGAAAGCCAGAGGAAAGAGCAACTAGGGGGATTGTTTAATAAACTATATAAATGTCTAACCAATGTACTGTATATTTGAAATTAACAATAAATAAAATTTAAAAATTAAAAAAGAAAGAAAAAATAAAATTAAAATTATTTTAAAAATCAAAAACAAAAGACCTGTCCTACTCTTCTTCACATGATGAATTATCTACATTAAAATATTTGGTAAAATATAATATGCTATGTAATAAACTATTTTTCTTAATAGTTAACATTTTTATAACACTCTGACATCATTTGTAATAATCCTCAAATTGAGAAAATATATATTATTATATTATTGTGGCAAAAGGCAGACTGATCCTATGTCCCCTTCTACATGATAAGAGTTCGAACTTTTAAAATTTTAAAGAATGGCAAAATTAAGCACAATACTAATGGGCATGGTGTCTACATATGTGGATGCTTCTTCATAATTTAATATTAAAAATAAAAGAACATCATATTAAATTGAGTTATTCTATTAAAAACAAGTTATTAAATTGTTTTATTTAGCAAAAGGTTGATTAAATATACAATAATGAACTGACACTGATGGGGGAAGTCATCAGAATACATGACCATCTGTTGCCTGCGAAAAAGACCCAGGCATTTGGAGTCTCCTCAACCTCTATTCTGTCATTGTACTGTGCATTTTGCTTGCCTCCCCCACTCCCAGAAGCTGCTCCAAGAGTACAGCCATGAGATATAAATGTGATATTGAGACTACCTGGAGTGGGTAAATGAGTGAACCCAGTTAAGGTCTCTATATAAACTTTAAAGATGCTGGCAGGCAGGTGCATAAATCTAGCAATCTTACAGCCACCCAAGACAAGCCTTGTAAGTAAATTCTTTTATTTATTAAGCCTGCCACCTCTCAATCTGCCTCTGTCTTCTGTCTCTCCCTGTCATTAATATACAGAAGCCATTTTCAGATTATACCTGAGAAGCTGCTAACCAGGTCTGTGAAGCAATAATTGGTGAGCAATCCAGGAGACAGAAGCAATGGGCTTTGGGAAAGAGGCATCCATGGGGTTATCACACATTGGCCATTGATCTCTATGTGGGAAGGGATGACCCATACATCAGACACTTGTACACCACATGCGAGAATGGGGATACCCTGAAAATGCCAGCTGCTTTAAAGCACTTGTTTGAGGAACTACACATAGCACACTTGGCAAAGAAGGGAAATAAATGTTTGCCACAGTAGGATACTCTCTACTGTGGGTAGTTAAGCTGGTCTCTGCTGCCCAATTAGAAACTGAAACTCAAGTTAGAAAGTTGAAAGAAGAGTTGAGATTAGAGGACATGTAGTAATCTACTACTCTGCTAGCATTGGGAATGGCAAACAAAATAGGAGAAAAGAACAATAAATTTGAGACCTTATATGCTGTTTTGCAAAAGTAGGAAGACACAAGATGCTGTAGATTAAGGTCCTGGAATTTGTTAAGAAAGCCTAATTAGAACTAAGAGGTGGAATTCAAGAGGCAGAAACTCCAAGAAAGTGATGAAAATGAAGAGGATGTTACAATGATTGATGAGTAAAGGGATAAACCGCCCCATGCCCACAGATCCCTAATACAAGGAACATTTTTTCAATAAGAATTAACCTCAAAAAAGCCTAAGAGAAAACTTGGTTATTTTATCGGGTTTTTAAAATGTAAACACCCTAGTAGACAACCAAAACATTGCCCACAGAAACTAAAGAAAAAAGACTTTTAAAAAAAAATACAGACTGCTGGTAAACTCTCTGACATTGCTCTTAGTAATATTTTTTCTTATGTTTCTCCTTGGGAAAGGGAAATAAAAACAAACAAACAAACATGATTACATCAAACTAAAAAAAAAAAATTGCGCAACAAAGGAAACCATCATCAAAAAATAAAAAAAAAAAAGGAAGTGGGGAGATGGCAGATTAGGTAAAAGCAGGATTTGTCTCTTCCTAAGTCTGCATTGAAATTACAACCAAATTATAAAATAATCAACATGGAGAATCACCTGAAATCCAGCTGATCATAACATCTACATCTGATAATATAAAGAAGCCACATCGAAGCCGGTAGGAGGAGCAAAGTCCCGAATCGGGCTGGACCCGTATCCACAGGTGGTAGATCATCGGGAGGGAGAGTGAGGCTGTAGAGGCTCTCCTGAAGGAGAGTGGGGTCCTGGTCTCATCTGGGTGCTCCCCAACCCAGGGTCCCAGCCCAGGAAAGAGGAGATTCCAATAACTCTGAACTCTGATTGTAGGGGATTCCGGCCATCCGGGTGAGACGAAAGGAGACTGAATCCCTAGACATCCCTTTGAAGGACCCGAGCACAGGCTTTCTGACCTGTGGACACTCACCTGGGACACAGGTGGTTGGTCAGAGGCTTACATGGGATTCATTCTGAAAAAGTCTGCATTACCTGGTGCCAGAACGAGGGCTGGAAGTGCAGCCACCTTTGTGCCTTAGTCCGGCTACTCTACCAGGCAATCTACAAACCACACCAGCTTGACTGTGCAGACCCCTCCCACAGAACCATTAGGAAGCACTGGTCAGAGGAGATCAGCCCACTCTGCCCAACCAGCAGATTGTCCAGGGCATTAGTTGCTGGATGGCTGCCAAGCCCTGCTCAAATTCAGGGCCAAGCATTCTCAGAGAGTGGCCAGTGCTGTGAGCCAAATTTCCAAGATAGGGGCAGGCAGATCACTGCTTCCAACACGAACTTGGGTGGATATTGGAGACCTGTGGGTCAGTTCCAGACAGCAGTTGGTCTTGCTGTGATCTGGGACTTATGAGGAAATGTACAGTTACCAAATTTGCAACAAGACTGAGGCTCTTTTGATCTGACTGCCATTGTCTGAGACCCCGCCCCAACCTACCCACAAATTGCCCCAAATGGCCCATTGACAGTTAATTGCCACAGCCCTCCCCCTCCCTTCCCCTGAACTCCCAATCCACACAGGCAACAAACTTTGGTTGGTGCAGGGGTAGGCAATGAATAGAAATCAACGGCAGACAGACTTTTGCTGCCTGCAAGAGTTCCAATATTGAGTGCAGGGAGCGCAGGGGTCTGTGGGACCACCCTAGATGGCAGCTGCTTTCACTGTGATCTATGTCTACAGGGGAAACACCCAGACACAGAAATTGCAGCAAAACTGAGGCTGTATTGGCCATACAGACTTTGTCTCCCGGAGATCCCGCTTCACCCAAGTCACAAAGTGCTGGCAGCCCATTGACAAGCAGCATCTTGTGCCCTGCTTGGCTCTGGAGTTGTGCAGTCAGCACAAGCGACAGACCTTGGTTAGTGCAGTGAGCGCATTTCGAGGAAAACAGTTGTGGACAGACCACTGCTGCCTATACGAGCTGTAATATCTCTTGAAGGGGTTACAGGGATCTGTACTGGCCTGATGACCCTTGACTCCCTGAGCTCCTGCCCCATTCAATACACAAAGTGCCCACTGCACATTGATAGGTAGCTGCCCCTGCCATGGGGTAGTGCATTTAGGCCCAGGGTGGGGAGCAGCTGACCTTCCTATGAGTGGAAACTTGTACAGGGAGCCACAGAGACAGCACTGACATGTAAACTGACAATACAGTGGCAGGGTGAAATTTATTCAATAGACCCAGGAGACTCCGAGGGTCCCTGCGCTACCCAACATGCATATCACCCAGGGGCTCATCCAGTTTCAGAGACTTACAGGCAAGTGACAGGCAATGTCAGGCCTTGAGGATAACTGGTCCCTCTGCCAAACTGCCATCGGTCAGGGATGGGGGATAACCAACCACTGCCTCCAGTGTTGTCTCTTCGACTTACCTATAGATCCAACATAGGCAACATCTGCTGATCGATTTGTAGTTCTCACAAGGTAGCCCTGAGCAATGAAAAGCAGTGGCTGAACTTGGTCTGTGGGGCACCCCCTCCCAAGGGGCCACAAAACCAATGCACCAGGAGGCTGGCACCAGACCTCAAGGTAGAAACTCCTGATTAGTCCCATTAGTGATACACATAAAGGGTGGTTGCAACAAGTACACGGGCCTGCTAGGGCAAATCCCACTCAGTGGAGTCAGCCCCCACACAGCAACTCTTACCTGTGGGTGCAGCCAATTCCTACAATTAGTCAGCCTGAGCGCTAATTCCACCCACTAATAACAATAAGGGCTTGGTGACAACAGAAGATCATACACAACCCCGGCATAAGAGATTAGGGAGAGTCCACCACTGGGCGACACAGGACGCCTGTCACATCAGGCCATCTGGCTAAGGCTGAGAGATGAAACAAATATTCCTGACACATAAAAATTAACATGGAGAGGCTAATAAAATGAGAAAACAACAAAAAAAAAAACATGCCACAAATGAAACAACAGGAGAAAACTCCAGAAAATTAGCTAAATGAAATGTAGGCAAGTAACCTACCAGAAACAAAGTTCAAAATGATGGTTACAAGGATGCTCAACGAACTTATAGAGAGAATGAATGAGTACAATGAGAACCTCAACAGAGAAATAGTAAGCATAAAAAAAGGACATAGAAATCATAAAAAAGAAACAGACAGAAATGAAGAATACAATAACTGAAATGAAGAATACACTAGAGGGAATCAGCAGATTAGACGAAGCAGAGAATTAAATCAGTAATCTGGAAGATAGGTGGCAGAAAATACCCATTTGGCACAGCAAAAAAGAAAAAGAATTTTTTTAAATGAGGATAGTTTAAGGAACCTCTGGGACAACATTAAACAAACCAACATTTATACCATAAAGTCTTAGAAGGGGAAGAGGGAGAGGCTCGACAGCATAAAAATGTACATAGAAACCATAAAAACAAACCAGACAGAAATGAGGAATACAATAACTGAAATGAAGAATACACTAGAAGGATTCAACGTAGATTGGACGAAGCAGAAGATCAAATCAGAGAACTGGAAGACAATGTAGCAGAATGCACACAATCAGAACAACAAAAAGAAAAAAACAATTAACAACGAGGAGAATTTAAGAGACATTTGGGACAACATGAAACATAAAAATATCTGGATCATAAGAGTACCTGAAAGGAAAGAAAGAGAGCAGGGGATTGAGAATCTATTTGAAGAAATAATGACAGAAAACTTCCCTAACCCGGCAAAAGAATTAGACATTCAAGTTCAGAAGCACAGAGAGTCCCAAACAAGAGGAATTCAAACAGACCTACACCAAGACACATCATAATTAAAATGCCAAAGGTCAAAGACAAAGAGAGAATCTGAAAAGCAGCAAGAGAAAGGAAGCTAGTTACTTACAATGGTACCCCAATAAGAATGTCTACTGACTTTTCAATGGAAAGTGTGTAGGCCAGAAGGGAATGGCAAGAAATATGTAAAGTTATGAAAAACAAGAATCTACAACCATGAATACTCTACCCAGCACGGCTTTCGATTAAAATGGAAGGTGATCTAGAGAGCTTCCCAGACAAGAAAAAGCTTAAGGAATTCATCACCAACAAGCCAGTATTACAAGAAATGTTAAAGGGTCTTCTTTAAAAAGAGAAGAAGTAATAAATAAAATGGAAATAACAAATATCAATAGTAAAATGGCAGTAACAATGTATCTATCAGTAATTACTTTAAATATAAATAGATTAAATACGCCAATCGAAAGACATAGGGTAACCGAATGGATAAGAAAACAAGACCAATGCATATGCTGTCTACAAGAGACTCACTTCTGATCAAATAACACTCACAGACTGAAAGTAAAAGGATAGAAAAGATATTTCACACAAATGGAAATGGAAAAAAAAAAACGGAGTAGCAAAACTTATATCAGATAAAATAGACTTTAAAACAAAGGCTATAGTAAGAGACAAAAAGGCACATTATATAATGATAAAGGGATCGATAAATCAATTATTGACTGACATAAAAGAAGAGATTAATAGTAATACAGTCATAGTAGGAGACTTTATCACCCCATTGATACCAATGGACAGGTCTTCCAGGCAAAGAATCAACAAGGAAACAATGGGCCTAAAAGACACACTAGAACAGATGGATTTAATAAATATTTTCAGAGTATTTTACCCCAAAGAAGCAATACTTATATCAGATAAAATAGACTTTAAAACAAAGGCTATAGTAAGAAACAAAAAGTCGCAAAATATACATTCTTCTTATGCACACAGAACATTTTCAAGGATAGACCACATGGAAAGACACAAAACAAGTCTCAATAAATTTAAGAAATCATATCAACTGTCTACTCTGATCACAATGGTATGAAACCAGATATCAACTGTAAGAAAAAAAACTGAAAAATACACAAACACATAAAAGCTAAATAACATGCTAATAAACAATAAATGGGTTATTAATGAGATTAAGGAAGAAATCAAGATACCTAGACACAAATGAAAATAAAAACACAATGAATCAAACGTTATGGGACTCAGCGAAAGCAGTCCTAAGAGGGAAATTCATAGCAATACAGGCCTATCTCAAGAAACAAGAAAAATCTCAAATAAACAATCTCACTTTACACTTAAAAGAACTAGAAAAAGAACAGCAAATAAACCCCAAAGTGAATAGAAAGAAGGAAATAATAAAAATCGGAGCAAAAGTAAATAAAATAGAGTTTAGAAAAACAACATAAAAGATTAATGAAACCAAGAGCTGGTTCTTTGGAAGGATAAACAAAATTGACAGACCTTTAGCCAGACTCATCAAAGAAAAAAGAGAGAGGACTCAAATAAATAAAATCAGAAATGAAAGAGGAAAAATAACCATGAACTCCACACAAATACAATGGATCATAAGAAAATACTATGAGCAATTATATACCAACAAATTGGACGATCTGGAAAAAGATGGGCACATTCCTTGAAACATACAATCTCCCAAGACGGAGTTAAAAAGAAACAGAAAATCGGAACTGACCGATTACCACCAATGAAATCGAATCAGTAATCAAAAAGCTCTCAAAAAAACAGAAGTCATGGACCAGATGCCTTCATATTCGAATTTTACCAAACATTCTAAGAATTATCACCTATTCTCAAACTAATCCAAAAAGTTCAAGAAGAGGAAAGGCTTCCTAACTCCTTTTATGAGGCCACCATTACCTTGATTCCAAAACCATACAAAGACATTACAAAAAAAGAAAACTATAAGCTGATATATCTTATGAACATTGATGCAAAATTCCTCAATAAAATATGAGCAAACCAAATTCAGCAATATATTAAAAATATCCTACACCATGATCAAGTTGGATTTATTCCTGGGATGCAAGGTTGGTACAATATCTGCAAATTAATTAATGTGATACACCACATTAACAAATCGAAAGATAAAAACCATATGATCATATCAATAGATACAGGAAAAGCATTAGACAAAATCCAGCATCCATTTATGATAAAATCTCTCAGCAGAGTGGAAATAGGGGGAACATACCTCAACATAATAAAGGCCATATATGACAAACCTACAGCTAACATCATACTCAATGGGGGAAAGGCTAAAAGCATTTTCCTTAAGATCAGGAACAAGACAAAGATGCTCACTTGTATTGTATTGTCAGTCTGAGCCACAGCAGAAAGACGAGAAAAGGAAGTAAAAGGTATCCCAATTGGAAAAGAAGAAGTAAAACTCTTGTAATTGGCCGATGACATGATACTATATATAGAGAACCTTGAAGATTCCACCAAATACTGTTAGAACTGATCAATGAATTCAGTAAAGTAGCAGGATAGAAAATAAATATTCAGCAGTCAATGGCA
>NW_006437739.1:104834-107775 GCF_000325575.1 Pteropus alecto
CGTAAGAGCTGAAACCATAAAACTTCTAGAAAAAAATATAGGCAGTAAACTCTCTGATATTACTAACAGGAATTTATTTTCAGATATATCTCCTCAGGCAGGGGAAACAAAAGAAAATATAAACAAATGGGACGACATCGAAGTAAAATTTTTTTGTACAGCAAAGGAAACCATCAACGAAACAAAAAGACGACCTACTGTTTGGGAGAAGATATTCTCTAATGATACATCTGAAAAAGGTTAATATCCAAACTATATAAAGAACGTGTCCAATTCAACAACAAAAACACAAAAAAATCCAATTAAAAAATGGGCAGAAGACCTGAACAGATACTTCTCCAAAGTGGAAATATAGATGGCTAATAGACATATGAAAAGATGTTCAAGGTCACTATCCATCAGATAAATGCAAATTAAAACCACAATGAGATATCACCTGACACCTGGCAGAATGGCTATCATCAATAAATCAAAGAACAGCAAGTGTTGGTGAGGATGTGGAGAAAATAGAACCCGCATACATTGTTGGTGGGACTGCAAACTGGTACAGCCACTACGGAAAATAGTATGGAGATTTCTCAAAAATTATAAATAGAACTAGCAGGTGATCCAGCAATCCCACTTCTGGATATTTATCTGAAGAAAACCAAAACAATAATTTAAAAAGATATATATACCCTTATATTCACTGCAGCATTATTTACAATAGCCAAGATATGGAAGCAACCTAAGTTCGTATCAACAGATAATTGAATAAAGAAGAAGTGGTACATATATACGATGGAATATCACTCATCCAGAAAAAAAAAATGAAATCTTATTATTCACGATAACGCGGATGGACCTGGAGGGTATTACGCTGAGGGAAATAAGTCGGACAAAGAAAGATAAATACCATATGATCTCACTTATATGCGGAATCTGAAGATTAAAACAAATAAACAAACAAAACAGAAACAGACTCATAGATACGAAGAACAAACTGATGGTTGCCAGATGAGAGGAAAATTAGGGGACTGAGTGAAAAAGGTGAAAGGATTAAGAAGTATAAATTGGAAGTTACAAAACAGTCATGAGGATGTAAAGTACAGCATAGGGGATATAGTCAATTATATTTTAATAACTATGTATGGTGCAAGGTAGGTACTAGACTAATTGGACAGGTTCGCTTCATAAGTTATATAAATGTCTAACCACTATGATGTATACCTGAAACTAACATAAAGTAATATTGAATGTCAACTGTAAAAAAAATATATAGACTGCTGTAGCAAACACTGATTTATAAAAGAGCTATTATTTTTACAAAACTACTAGAAATAAAAAGGATAAAATAAAATGACTGTATATGAAAAGTAGGAACTGTGTTTTCAGTAGAATAAGGTATGAAAAATGAAGATATGAGTAGGAAAGCAAGAAACCCATAGGAGCGCAGATGTGATCTCCATGAGCCCTAATAGCCCCTTAGAGGGGCTCAAAGTCCACAACATCCTGACCCAGAGACACAGGTGGTCTTTCTCACAAAGACATATGTGCAGACTAGGCCCCATTAACTCTTGGCTTAATTTTTCCCTCATTGTACAGCTATTATAATAAATTAACATTGCAGTTAACGCTGTACCCATTAGGCATCTGACGCCATGGTAGTTCTGTAAAAACCAAACATAGCAAGAAAAGAGTGTCTCCTTGATTCCAAGGAAAACCACCTTCTTTCTATCAAGCGACCACCCCAAATCATGAATATCCCACCCCTTAGTTAGATCAATAAAGCCCCAACCCCACAAAAAAAAAAAAAAAGGCGCAGCTCCTTCTTGAGTCTGCCCCCTCTTCTGTCTGAGAGTGTACTTTCACTTTTATGAGTGTACTTTACTTCCAATAAACTTGAGCCATTACTTCATTGCCTTCACTGTTTATTCATGAAAATTTTCTTGTGACATTGACATGATTCTGGTCAACTGTCCGGTAACAGATTCACTCAGACTCAACAATTTTACCCATCACATAGGTGTAGCTATCCTTTCAATGAGATAATGTAGTAAAACTGATGCATATTTCCCAGGTAATACTTCAGTTACATATTTCTTTATACATGTGAAAATGGACAAAAGGAAATTCACGGTATTTTTTCTATGACTACTAGTTCTTCGAATCTAAGTTGTACATGAAGTTGTATATTTCCCTATACATCAATTCTTCTCAGACTTTAATGTGCATATGAATTACCAGGGGATCTTGTTAAAATGCAGATTCTGATTCAGTAGACATTGGATGGAGCTAGAGATTCTGCAATTTCTAAAAGATCTCCAGTTGGTGATCATGGCACTACTCCATGGAACACACTTTGAGTAGCATGGATTTAATATAGATGCACCAAACACTACCAGAAGAGTAAATTGGTTTTGCATCACAATCAATGCTGAGTTTTAAAAAAAAATTCTCTCTACATTAAGTACCACTAGCTGGGAAAAGACAAACGAAAACCTCAACTGACCTTTAGCATTTTTTAAGCATTCATTGATGATTAAAAAACAGTCTATAGGTTCTAAATAAAATAGCTGACTGATGAATTTATTAATTAACATAAATATTCAAAAATACCTTCATATTGTCTCAGAATAATGGGGATGAGTCAAGGCTGAGTATTCTATAACTAATTGTAATACTTCTCACTAGTGTAGAATACATTTCTTCTTCCACATTTTACAATGCCCTGGATCTCTTCATATTGTTGCTCTATTGAAGAGATTTCAACACAACACGTGCTTGGTCTATGAAGGGGAAAAGCTCTTTGGAGAATAGGTCTCATAGAATTACTTTCCTAAATGGCATAGCTATTTCATCCCCAAAGCACACAATAGGGAGACCAAGCTAACCAAGTAATAAAGTATGATATATAAAGAAATATATTAAAATGATATATTAGTATAGTAGAAAACTTTAT
>NW_006437739.1:107880-127505 GCF_000325575.1 Pteropus alecto
TTCCACAAAACACAATCAAGAAATGCTTTCACCATTGCCTAGTACTACACAATAAGAAAGAATACTGTCTTGGTCTGTCTACCTGCCACTGAAGCCATTGGAGGTCAACACAGTGATCCCTTTCTCCTCAACTTCAGCCTTTCTATTAAGAGTTTTCATCCCCACTAAAAGAAAAAGAAAAATGTCATAGGCATTACAAACTCAGAAAGAGAAAAGTTAGGAGGAAATTATACACACATACACTTTTTTAAAACAATAAATAAAGATGGACCTCACTCTAGCTCTACAGCCTACAACCTAGTAGTTAAGAGTACAGCTTCTACAATTATACCTGCTTTAAAGTCCTGCCTCTGTCACTTCTTGTATGTCCTTGGGCAAGCACCATACATAAATGCTTGTCTACACGAGAAAAGTGTCTACCTTTGGCATATAAGTCACATGTTTGCATGACTATTTTAAGAGCCTTAAAATAAATTGTCCTCAACTCCAAGAGAAGTGAAGCTAAGGAAATGTTTTCTAAAATTTTTGCCATTCTGACAACACACATTTAAAATTTTTAAGGATCAACCCAATCAGACATAAATCTTGTTCTAAAACAATAGGAGACCAAGAAAGTAGGATGGCTGTTGATGTAGATTTTTTTGCAAATGTGAAGTATAGCATTTAATTGACACAATATAATCTCATTTATTCATTTGCCATGTACCCAGATCTCTGGTTAATCCAGACAATTCTGCTACTCGTTGGCATAAGGATGATTCTATTTGCTTGTACAGACAGGTTTCAGTTTACTGTCTTAAGATTTTATACAGACGAGAAAGATCTCAGAGTGTCAGTGACAGCTTGTGAATATACTAACCTCTCTAGCTTCCTTTTAAGCAGAATACATCTCTTTAAAATTTGAACTTTTTACTTCCAAATTAGTATGTCTAGATATAATGTACTCAATGGAAGCATATTAAGATACATCCTATTTTATGTTTTGTTAACTGGCTCCACTCCAAAGTCAAAATTAACAATTCAAATATTTTTTTTTATCCCATTGGAGATTAACACTACACAAAAATATAGTTCCCTCTGAGGGTACAATACAATGTTAAAAGCATAATTAAATAAATATTTAAAAATATATTTTATATACAATTTCATGCCATCTTTTCAACCAAGACTGACAAAGTGTGTTTTAATAAAATATCTGAAAAGAAGTGTAAGTACACACCCTTTGGCCAAGCTTAGAATTCACCGATTTTGTAGAAATAGTATGGTGTTCCTGGAAAACATTATGATATAAAACGCACACACACTCACACACACACACACACACACACACACACACACACACAATGGGCTGAGACTCTAGACATTGAAATCCTCACTAAACTTCTGCCAAAAAGTTCATTCATATTACTCTGGTTAAGTATAGTTTGGTCATTAAAAGTCAAATAGACCTATCTATATTCACACCCTGTAACATTTTGCAACTGTGAAGTCCTGGGAAAGTCAACTACTTTCAACCTCTGTTTTCTCATTTGTAAAATGGGAATACTAGAAACTATCTCATAGGGATGTTGTGATGTTTAAATGTGATAACATATATGAAGTTGTCAGCACAATTCTTGGCACTAAATGCTTAATATATATTAGCATTTATTAATGCTGGTAAGCTACTCCACTTCTCTGGGCTTCAGTTTCCTCAAATATAAAATGGGGCAATTTACTTATCATTAAAAAATCCCTTCCAGCTCAAACTTACAACTTAAATGAGAAAGTCCAATGCCATCCTCTCATTCAGATAATAACTGTAAAATAAACCTTAAATACACAAACACCACACTTTTTTCATACTTTAAGCTCTCTAAAATGAGCAGCACATTGCTAAGATTATATTCTATCTAGAGTGTCCTACCATTGAACAATTTTGTCTATTGGTCTACATATAAATGTCCAGGTAATTCTTTTAATTACTATGCAAGCTGGCTACAAGCTAAAACACTCTGGAGGAATTCACATAATGTAGATAATAAGAGAAAAATCCAAGAGAAAGTATTTTTCACTTATAGTAAATAACATATATAGTTCATTTACAATAATATATGACAATGATTTTCAAATTTAGAGGTTATATATACCCTTCTGGACTAATTTTCATCCATATTCCTAAAACACAAACCTAGATGTGATATTGGGATGGTACCTCAAAGTGAAACAGCAAAGTGAAATCTGTAAAACACTTCTACATCAAACCATGATCACAGTTTCTTTCAAATAAAACAGTTCTATGTGGAACAATGAAGTTTGAAGCCCAAGGTGTAAGAAAGTGACAACCGATACGCTGTTATATAATAATAATTATGGCAACCATCACAATGATTAGCTCTGATTCAAGAGACATACAAATGAAAACTATCAGTGGCAGTCAATGTAAAGCAGCAATTGCAAGATATATTGGGATAAAAAGAGTAAATAACACATTTTAAGAGAAGATACATGATGCAATGTCATCAAAGAGAAATATAGAAAATGGAAAATGTCTTAGTTTTTTTTTTGAAACTGAAAAATTCACAGACAGAACCACTTTTGGGATAATGTTCCTTTGGTCTTGTTTATTATGACAGAACATATTTGGAGGCCACCCACTATATAAAAATGTCTGGATTGCCTTTTCTCTGACTCATATTCATGTTTATTCAGTCGCTAGAGGGTCCCTTGCCTGACCAATGATGAATAACTTTTTACATATATACAGTTCTCTCTGTAAAAATATTACTTCGTTTCTGAAAAAACAAAGATCATATATGTCTGCAGATATTTCAAATAGTCATCCAGGTGCTGTGGGAAGAGGATAAAGAAGTAGATGGCATGGTCCTAACCCTTAAAAAGGGGTTTTAAATCCATTTGAGGAGTTTAGTCTAATATACACACACACAAAAGCACATAAGAAAAATATAAAGCAGGGTATAAGTGACAGATATAAGAACTGATGTAAGAGTTCTAGAAAAGATGAGCTTATTAAGGGTTATGTTAGACTCAGAGGGCACTTATGTAGAGATGTAATTTGGGTTAAGCTTCCAAAATGGGTAAAATGTGAATAGGCAGAAGAGATGATATCCTAGGTGAAGGGTGTGGTAGTGGAGTAAAGAAAAAAGTTCTGGAGGTAGATTGTTCAGGGGACATTAAGGAAAGTTGTGTAGTAAAGAATAAAGTAAAATAAGATGGTACAATGAAACCGGATTATGAAGCCCTTTGCAATCCAACTGGAATTGAACTCTGAACAATAGAAAATAAGGAGCCAAGAATATCTTGGTGAAGAAAAATGACTTCATGAAAGAGGTGTTCATGGACCATTAGTCTGTCAGGATGAATTAGGGATTTGGGCACAAGTGAAGGCTGGCTAGGAGGCTCCTGGATTGACTGGATGGATGGTTATGAGAGTTTAGATTGGAGGATAAAAGGAGGGCTTTCAAAGGAAAATTTACCAAGTCTTGATAAACCCTCAACTATGAGAAATGGAGAAAAATCCAGATTCCACTATGAACTAGGACTTCTGATCAGACAGTGGAGCATAATAACAATACTGAATAATTTCTCCACCAAGTACAGGCAGACAGGTTATTTCTCACAGTTGCTGAATAATATAGTCCCTCCGATGAAGGGAATTGGACAGGGTCTGTCAAAATAGGATTTGCCTTTGGTCGTTCTAGCAGAGACAGAGGAAGAAGGAAGATTTGGCACTAAACCTGAAACAGAGAACAAGGCTTTATAGGAGACCTTTCCAAAAACGAAGAAAAGACAAGAAAGGAAAATGTCTTACTCTGAGTCTCTCCAAAGAGTTTAAGTTTCACAATCATTGAGTGGCACCACAAAGCAGAGTTTCTTGAAGATTAAAAGTTGGATTCAATTGAATAATTAGTGTGTGTTGTTTCCCCTCCAAATGGTTTCTCATCTCAGTAATCACAAATGCCTCTCCGAGTTCTTCGCATTATTCCAAACTTGGTAAATGTAGATTAAGAATTTGCCTTCTTAAAGTCATCAGGCCTATTTTGGGTCTGGGTAAGCTGAATAGTCCAGATTCAAAGTAACTAGCAGATCTCTCCTCATCAGCTGGCACTTGAAACAACACAGGGCCAACCCCCAATCCTTTCCATATTCTGACCAAACAGATCTCAGCCCCACCTCCTTCAGCGAAAAGGAGAAAACGCCTGCGCGTACTCCACGCCTATTCTCCTCGCCAAGAAGTACCCCCTCCAAGTTGTTAATGCGCAGGCGCAGCACCCTCAGTGCGTTTGAGTAGGGCTGTGAGAAATCTACTGTCCAGTGAAATCTAGAAGTGGTAGAATTCATTCCCCCCCACCCACCCCCCAACACACACGCACACTCCTTTCTTCGGAGGCAGAAGCGCCACTTCCTCCTACTTCGGGGCTGGAAGCGCGACCCAAACGTAGCCCCCTCTGGTAGCAAGGTCCTTCGCTCTCTGGCAATCTTCACTGTATCGCTATCCTCAGCTCATTTCTAACCTCAAGCTGCCGCCAGCCTTTGCTGAGAGAGTAGAGGCAGTTGGCTCCCCCAGAGCCGCACCAGTTTGTAGGCAGCCTCCTTAGGCCTCTGAACCTACGCCCCCGCCCCCAACATACACACCGGGCAGAACATTAGCTAGGTGCCTCGCTTGCCCTCCTTCGCCCTTCACACTCATCCAGTCTGGGTGCTTACCTCCGGCGTGGTGCGGTCACAAGAGGGATCAGAGGATCCCAAATCAGGCAACTGTTGGGGCAGGCGGATAAAGCGAGATTTTTCCTGGGTCTCCACTGCCTCCTCAGACAATGAAATCAGCGTGTCCGATCATCAATTCTCATCATGATCGTGACGTCACAAAAGACAGCGGCCAATGGGAGCCCGAGATCAGCTCCGGACAGTCCCTGGACTCGGCCCAGAACCTAAGAGTAGGGAGGGAGGAGGGGAGATAGCTGCCTGCAATGGGACTGCCTCTTCCGCGCACATCTGAGCTGCGTCCAAGGCCAGGCCTCTCTGTACCTCTCTTCCTGAATAGCTGTGAATGTCCAGAATCCCTTTGACTATAGTAGTTTGTGTTATATGCCTGCCATTTGAGCAGGTGCAGCCTGGTCTACCAACTTGAGATTCACTTTCAGCAGAATTGTTGCAAGCTGCCAAAATCAAATGATTACATTTAGAAATATAGTCTTTTGTGGTCAGTGTTCAATTAACAGTTATATACTCAATGTTACTAAAGTCATGAAGGTGTTCATTGAGCCTTTGGAATTTGCCAATAAGAGAAAGTGTACTGTTTTTTGTGACCTGTTTATTCTGACTAATAAGACAAGAAATTAAAATTATGGATTCTGTCCACTTAACCTTAATCTCTGTTATGCCAGAAGTTACTTGAGTGATTACCATTACATCATTACATAAAAAATCCTCAAGCCATATGTTACATAAGTTAACACTCACTAGATAACACTCTCAAAACTGGCTGGATGCCATGAGAAATGTAGAATTTATGGGTCCTCTGCTACTATAGAACTTATAACATTCAGAAGATAAGATTAGCACACATTAAACATTCACAACAATAAAATTAAGTACATGATCATGTGCTCAGTTGTGAACTACAATCATTTAATGACTGGAGACATCAGTGAGATGCTGATAGTTGGAGAAAGCATTCTATGTTGTAATTGAAACTTGATATGGTCTTGAATGGTGGAGAAGAGAGGACAAAACACACTATCTTAAAGGGGAAGGAATAAACAAAAGTAAAAAAAAAAAGTATAGATATGTATGACGTGAGGAGGCCCACAATGAAATCAACTTGACGAAATAGAGGGCATATGTTGAGAACTAGAGGAATATAAGATAGGCTGATAATAAAAAAAAACAACAAAACAAAACAAAACAAAAAAAACAACTTTTAAAGTAGGCAGAGAACTTTGATTTTATCAAAAGCTGCCAAAGGCCCCAGGTTCCTCAGGCCTCTACTGTCAATTATCAGAGAAGCACGAGTGATTATTTTAAATGAAAAGACAGATCGTGCCCAGCTCCAACATATCCAATGGCTTCCATTCACATTTACTATAAAATGCAAACTTCTTACCATAGCCCCAGGTCCTAAATGACCTGGCCTTTGCCATCTTTCTGGCCTCACCTCCTGCCGCTAACTCACTTTCCAATCACACTGGTCATTTCTCCGTTTCTCAAATAAAATTAAACTCATGACCACATCAGTGCCTTTGCACTGTTGTTCTGTCTTTGAATGACTAACTCCTTCACTTGATTCAAATCTCTGTTCAACATAACCTCTTTAAAATTGTCATTTCAATTTTTTTAAATGTTAAATTTTAAAATTTGTAGATGTTATGTAACTTTTTTAAAAGTTTATTTTAAAACTGTGAAGAGGTTATACTATAACCCATTTTCAAATTATGACCTTTTCAACACTCTTAATACCTCCCTAAACCCCTTTCCTCTTTCATTTTTCTTCATAGCACTTATTACTGTCTAAGATACTCTATATTTTTAGTTATTGCAAATATAAGTTCTATGAGGAAAGGCTAATTTTTGTCTGTTTTTATTATTATATCTGTGACATTTAGAAGAGTTCTGGATACAAAGTAGACAGACCAGTAAGTACTTGTTGAATGACTGTCTGAAAGCAAATTTTTCAAATGGTTAGTCTTTGCAGTTTGAATTAGATTGGGGATAGGCTAGAGTGAAAGAGACTAGACAGTTGTGGTAATCCAGCTTCTAGAAGACTTTGGGTGTAGATCAAGGTATTAAGAGCAGGGATAAAGAAAAATGATTGAAGTTGAGACATTTCAAAGAAAGAACGATAAGGGTGAAAGTGAAAAATTCAGAGATAACCCTCCTGTAATAGATTAACACTTTCATTAGGTACCTACTGAATATCTTGAACTGAGGTGATTTGAGAGAAAAAAAGCAGAGTCCCTCCTCTTGGAAAATTTGTAGTCCAACTGACAAGAGAAGACATATGTGAAACCACAGTACAAAAGTATAATTAAATTCATCCAGTTACTCATTCTTCTTTTCCCCTCACACTCCATAACCAAGTTATCAGTAAGTCCTGTAGACTGTACCTTAAAAATATGCTCCAAATCTGAACATTTCTTATTTCCTCTATCACTACTACACTAGTCAGTTACTATCACCTCTAGTTTGAACAACTGCAAAAGCATCCCATACGGTTTCCTATTGTCTATTATTGTCCTTCTTTAATACTTTTTCTAAACATCATTCAAAATATTCTTTATAAAATTAAATCAGATCACTTCACCAGCAAAAAGTCCTTCAAATGCTTCCCATTACATTAACAATAAAGTCTCAAATTTGTGTTATGGCTTATTACTCACCACTTGTTTCTGCCCTGGTGCACTCTGACACACCGGCCCTTGCATCCCCCCTTACCTTCCTGTACAGCTTATTTCCTCTTCAGAAACAAAGTATTTGCTATGCCTTCTTGGAAAACTCTTTCTCATATCTTTGCATAGCATATTTCTTCACTTAGGTTGTCTGTTAAATTTATCTCCTCATATGTGTCTTCATGGATCAATTTATTTAAAATAGCATCCCCAGATTACTCTATCTTTTCTATATTTTTGTTGTGCTTTATTTTTCTCACATCACTATGAGAAATCACACAATTTGCTTCTTTGTTTATTTTGTTTTTCCCCAAGTGGGTAGGAATTTTATATATTTTGTTTACTGTTATATCCTCAATACCTAGAACTGTACCTGCCATGTAGTAGGCACTTAATAAGCCTTCGTTGAATGAAGGGATGTAGAAAAGCATAGATTGTGTCGTGTCGGCTAGAGTAATAGGTATTCAGAAATCAGAGATGTTTCTAATATTATGTCTTAGGTATACATAGCTATCTTGTTCAGAATATATCCGTGTTTACTGAATTTTTAGGTGGAAACAATTTGAGAAGAAGTAAAGCATGACTATTAACCAAGATTTTAAAGATCTTAAGACTCAACATATAATTACAACAAGATCAAGTTTGACAGAACCAAATGGTAAGTTTTACTTCTAGGTTTACAAAAATTAGTTGCACAATTGCAGTTATGATCTTTTCAGGATGAGTAATAAATACCTGAGGTGGGTAATTTTTATTATAAAAACAATAATTCAATATGAGCTCATACACCATAGCTGAGATAATTGAGCAAGATACTTGAGACTTAAACTACATTAAGAAAAAGTTAGCATCTAAAAAGAAACTTAAGAGTCTTACTGTCCTATATTCTGACCAGACTATGTCTGCGTCTGCTTTGTTTAGTCGATTGTCCTTTATTTTAAAAAGAAATATTCACAAATGGCTACATCTAGAGAAGAGGAAACAGGAAGGATGAGGCAACTAAAAAATATAATAGGAAATAAGTCTCTAGGCCCTGAGGATGTTTAGTTTAAAGAAAGGAAGACCTGGAGAAAATAAAACTATCTCCAAATATTTGAAAGACTACTGGTGCAAAGACAGATATGACTTGTCATGTGATTATCCAGAAGCCAAAACTAAAGCCAAAAAACAGAACTGACAGGGAAGCAAGTTTCAGCTTAATACTCAAATGTTCAAAAATGACAGGAACTTAGCATAATATCCTCTAAGCCTATCTATGTTGCCACAAATGGTAAGATTTAATTATTTTTTATGGCCAAGTAACATTCCATTGTACATATGTACCACATCTTTATCCAATCATCTGTTGATGGGCACTTAGGTTGCTTCTATATCTTCTCTATTATAAATAATGCTGCAATGGACATAGGAGTGCATATATCTTTTTGAATTAGTGTTTTGGATTTCTTAGGATAAATAACTAGAAGTGAAATTTTTGGGTCATAAGGCATGCTAGGCGAAATAAGTCAGATAGAGAAAGACAAATACCATATGATATCACTTATATGTGGAATCTAAGGAACAAAATAAACAAACTAAATAGAAACAGACTCATAGAACTGGTGATTGCAAGATGAGAAGGGGTTTGAAGTGCTGAGTTTACAAAAAAAGGTGAAAGGAGTAAGAACAATTGGTAGTTATAAAATAGTCATGAAGATGTAGTCAGTAGTATTACAATAACTACGTATGATGCCAGGTGGGTACTAGACTTATTGGAGTGATCACTTTATATATTATATAAATTTCTAACCACTATGCTGTACACCTGAGACATTCAATATAAAATAATATTGAATGCCAACTGTAATTGCAAAAGTAAATAAATCATAAAAAGAAAAAAAAGTGTTTGGGACTGCTTTGTAAAATTAAAAGGCCTCAGACTGGGAATGTTTGAGCATAATGACCAGCAATCAGAAATGAAGGCTTATCTACATTGAATGATTGTTAAAGTTCATTCTAACATGGACTTTACTAATTTTTATATCATGTCACATAGGAATTAGTCAGGAAAATGACTTAAAGGTAGAAGTGGATTTGGTCTTTTGGGAATTTGGTTCAGTGGAGCTGAATGGGAGGAAATTTCTAGGTTGGGATACCTCTAATAAAAAGCAAAGAATTTTCTGCTCTCCTATTCTTCAGAAGGTATTTTCTAAATAAAAAATATATATATTTTTAGTGCATTTTGGGTCAGTATAAGGATGCATAGACAAAAGAAAATGTTTT
Organism: Pteropus alecto; assembly: GCF_000325575.1. Lineage (NCBI taxonomy): Eukaryota > Metazoa > Chordata > Mammalia > Chiroptera > Pteropodidae > Pteropus > Pteropus alecto. The sequence continues at coordinate 117,531 of NW_006437739.1, forward strand.
CAATGTTCATTTTTCTGTTTAAACTTTTCCCATTAATAAGCAATTCATTTTCCAGGTCATTTTAACTAAGGCAACCATTTATTGATATACATAAAACCTGCCTATAGAATCCTAGAACACAGCTCTGGGTAACATGGCTTGAAAAAACTAACTTCCAAGTTATTTAAAATTAGATTAATTTATCTGGTAGAGTTGATTTTCATTAATTAGAGACTCAATGCTTTGTTTGTAGATTATTGAGACTGTTCTCTTTTACATTTTTGTGGTCTTTTAAACATTTTGCAGGTTACTGATATCTCCAACCAAAGTTGTGCACCAAAACTTGATGAGAAAATTAAAATTAAGTGTTGTCTTTTAAAATGCTTTTGAATCAAAGCTAGAAAGGAATAATTTTAAAATGGATCAATGTTAAATTTATATGTTCTTGATAGATTTCAACTATCCATGACAGTCTTCTTCTTAGTGTTTTGGTTAGTTAAAGAGATACCATTTGAATGAATTTCCCTCGCCATACTGTGGGCCAAGTCAGAGTAAAATAAAAAGGAAAAATGTACTTTGGTACAAACCTTTGGTGGAAAACCTCTCAGATTCATTAGCATATTCTTCTCTGCTCTGTAAATAATCTCTGCATAATATTGAATTTCTACTTTGTTATGAAGTTGACCTCAAAGTCAATGGAAGTAAAAGCAAAAACAAATGGACTATATCAAACTAAAAAGCTTCTGCACAGCAAAAGAAACCATAAATAGGACAAAGAGGCAACTAACTGAATGGAAGAAGATATTTGCAAACAAGGCCTCTGATAAGGGGCTAATATCCAAAATACATAAAAATCTCATACAACTCAACAACAACAAAACCATCCAACTAAAAAATGGGCAGAGGACCCAAACAGGCAATTATCCCAAGAAGATGTGCAAATGGCCAACAGACATATGAAAAGGTACTCAACATCACTAGCTATCAGGGATATACAAATCAAAACTACAATAAGATATCACCTAACACCTGTTAGAATGGCTATCATCAACATGACAAGTAATGACAAGTGTTGGAGAGATTGTGGGGAAAAAGATGCACTCATACACTGCTGGTGGGACTGCAAATTGGTACAGCCATTATGAAAAACAGTATAGAGGTTTCTCAAAAAATTAAGAATAGAATTACCATATGACCCAGCAATCCCTCTTCTGGGTATTTACCGCCACCTCCCCAAAATGTAAAACATTTATCTGCAAAAATGTATTCACCTCAACGTTCATTGCAGCATTATTCACAGTGGCCAAGACATGGAAACAACCAAAGTGCTCTTCGATAGATGATTGGATAATGAAGATGTGTTACATACATACATTAGAATATTACTCGGCCATAAGAAAAGTTGAAATACTGTGATTTGCAACAACATGATTGGATCTTGAGACAATCATGTTAAGCAAAATAAATCAGACAGAAAAAGTTGAGGGCCATATGATTTTGCTTATATGTAGGATATAAAACTGAAAGTAACAAACAAACAAGACAAACAAACAAATACTCATGGATACAGGCAACAGTTTAGTGGTTACCAGAGGGAAAGGGAGCAGGAAGTGGAGGTAGATAAGGGCAAAAGGGGTCAAATATCTGGTGACAGAAGGAGATTTAACTTTGAGTGATGAACACACAATGCAATATACAGATGACATATTATCGAATTGTACACTTGAAACCTATATAATTTTATTAAACAATGTCTCCTCAATAAGTTTAATAAAAGTAAATAAATAAAATTCTACTTTGTATTTTATCTATTAAGGCATCTCATTTTATAGAAAATGTGTTAATGAAACTTGTTTATCTAACAAATTTCCAAAATGTAACTGATTTCGGAGATCTACTGTGGTTTTTGAGATATGATATTACTAGTACCCTGTTTGTTTCTACTTTAAACTAAGCATGTTTTTCCAGAGAACCTGTAAGAAATTCAAATTTGAGGGCTCCATCTATAGATTCAGAAAATGTGAGAGTAGGGCCTAACAACCGGTGTTCTAGCAAACCCTCCAGGGAAATCTTATATATGATAAAGGGTGAGATCCAATGCATTAAGGGGTAAGCACAAGGGGAAATAATAGAGCCAGCTTCATTCCACAAACATTTACTTAGCTCCTATTGTTCATCAACCACGTAGAATTTAGGGAAATATGATTTTTGTCCATAAATATGCATAGTCTAGTAGAGCAGTCACAGACTTAAAGAGGAAATGTAAAATAGTGAAATAGAGATGGGGTTGGGAGAGGGGTCCTGGATGGATCAAGGAAAAATGGAGCTGTGAATATCAGTGATGGCTTTTGTAGAGTAGAGTTCCATTTCTGACACGTCAACAGCTAAATTCCTGAAATGACTCCAAATGATTTTCTGTTTAGCAAAGTTATTGATGTCAAGATAAAGTAAGAGACCAGAGACTCCATTATTCTAATTTACTAGTTGTGCAATAGCAACTTGTTAAAACACACACACACACACACACACACACACACATTTTGTCTACATTTAGGAAGTTCACTTATAAATGTTTTTGTTGTGTGAATAAGATTTTTTTAAAATAATTCTTTAATGTCATCACATATTTGACACGTTTTACCTCATCTACCTCCCTCCACCCCCTCACCCTTGACCTTCTAGCAACCACTAGACTATTGTCCATGTCCATGAGTCTTTGTTTGTTTGTCCTGTTCATTTGTTGCTTTTAGGATTATATCTCACATATAAGTGATATCACGTAGTTTTCAACTTTTTCTGTCTGGCATATTTCTCTTAGCATGATTATCTCGAGGTCCATCTATAATGTCACAAATGGCAGTATTTCATCTCTTCTTAAGGCTGAGTAATATTCCATTGTATATATGTACCATGGCTTCTTTAGCCAATCATCTATCATAGGACACTTTGGTTGCTTCCATATCATGGCCACTTGGATAATGCTGCTATGAATATCGGTGTGCAAATATCTTTTTGGATATGAGTTTTCAAGTCTTTGCATAAGTACCCAGCAGAGGGATTGCTGGATCATATAGTAGATCAATTCTTAGAGTTTTGAGAAACTACCATACTGTTTTCCATGATGGTTGTACCAATTTGCAGTCCCATCAGCAGTGTATAAGGGTTCCTTCTTCTTTGCATCCTCTCCAACATTTGTTATTATTTCTCTGGCTGATTACAGCTATTCTAACAGATGAGAGATAATATCCCATTGTGGTTTTGATTTACATATCTCTAAGAGCTAGCGACGATGAACACCTTTTCCTATGTTTGTTGGCCATTTGAAATAAAAAGAGAGATCAAGAGATACATAGAAATGAATGATAATGATAGTACAACATATCAAAACTTTTCAGACATGGCAAAAGAGATCATAAGAGGAAAGTTCATATCATTACAGGCCTACATCTAAAAACAATAATGAGCCCAAGTAAACAACCTAATGTTTCGACTTAAAAAAAAAACTAGAAAAGGAAGAACAAATGAAGCCTAAAGTCAGCAGACGGAAAGAAATAATCAAAAAATTAGAGCAGAATTAAACAAAATTGAAAACAAAAAATCAATAGAAAAAATAAATGCAAAAAAGAGGTGGTTCTTGGAGAAGTTTCGTAAAATTGACAAAACCCTTGCTAGACTCACTAATGAAGAGAGAGAGAGAGGAGAGAGAGAGAGAGAGAGAGAGAGAGAGAGAGAGAGAGAGAGGGAGAGAGAAATGACACAAATAAACAAAATCAGGGATGAAACAGGAGAAATTGTGACTGATGACAGGCACCACAGAAAAACAAAGGATCATACAAGAATGCTATGAAAAAGTACACACCAAATTTAATAACCTAGAAGAAATGGACCAGTACTTAGAAAGATACAATCTTCCTTGTCTGAAACAAGAAGACCTGGAAAATCTAAATAGGCCAATCAACAGAATGGAAATTGAAACAGTCATCAAAATCTACCAAAAAGTAAATCTACCAGTGAATTCTACCAAACATTCAAAGAAGATTTAATATCTATTCTCCTCAAACTCTTCCAAAAAATTGAAGGGGTGGCAATATTTCCCAACTCATTTTATGAGGCCAATATTACTTTCATACCAAAATCTTGTTAAGATAACACAATAAAAGAAAACTATGGACGAATATCTCTCATGAACACAGGTGCAAAAATCCTAAATAAGATACTAGTCAAATGAATAGAGCAACATATTGAAAAGATTATACACCATGATCAAGTGGACTTCATCCCAGTGGCACAGTGTTGGTTGAACATAGGCAAATCGATTGATGTGATACACCACATAAACAAATTTAAAAATAAGATGCAGAAAAAGCATTCAACAAGATTTTGTTAATTATTTGTCATCAAAATAATTAACAAAATTGATATAGAAGGAAGGTACCTTAATATAATAAAGGCCATATACGACAAACCCTCAGCCAACCTTATACCTAATGGTGAAAAACTAAAAACATTTCCTTTAAAATAAGGAAGAAGACAAGGCTGCCCAATATCTCCATTGTTATTCAGTATAACAATGGAGGTCCTAGCAAGTACAATCGGGCAAGAGAAAGATATAAAAGTTATCCAATATGAAACGAAGAAGTCAAACTGTCACTATTTGCAGATGACATGATTCTCTATATAGAAAACCCTAAAGACTCCATAAGAACACTACTAGAAACAATAAGCAAATACAGTAAAGTTTCTGGATATAATATCAATATCAGAAATTCATAGCATTCCTATCCTCTGATAATGGTGTGTCAGAAAAAGAAGTGGGAAAAAATAATTCCTTTTGCAATTTCAACAAAATTAATAAAATACCTAGAGATAAAGTTAACAAAACTTGTAAAGGTCCTATATGATGAAAACTATAAGACCCTGTTAAAAGAAATCGAAGAAGATACGAAGAAATGGAAAGATATTCTGTGTTCTTGAATTGGAAGAATCAACATTGTTGAAATGACCTTATTACCTAAAGCATTATACAGATTTAATGGAATCTCCGTCAAAATTCCACCAGCTGTTTTTAAAGAAATAGAACAAAAAATAGAACAAGAAATCATCAGATTTCTATGGAAACACAAAACACCTCGAATCGCCAAAGCCGTCCTGGGAAAAAAATAATGGACGTGGAGGCATCACTCTGCCCGACTTCACACTATACTACAAAGCGACAATAATCGAAACAGCATGATTGGCAGAAGAACAGAGACACAGACCAGTGGAACAGGATCAAGAGACCAGAGTAAACTCATGTTTATATGGGCAAATAATTTTGACAAAAATGCCAAAAAATACAATGGAGAAAGGAAAGCCTCTTCCATAAATGATGTTGAAGAAACTGGAAAGCCACCTGCAAAAGAATGAAACTATACTGTTGTCTATCACGACACACCAAAATTAACTTAAAATGGATTAAAGATCTGAATATAAGACCTGAAACAATAAATTACATAGAAGAAAACATAGGAACTAAACTCAAAGACCTTGGACTTAAAGAGGATTTTATGAATTTGACCTCAAAGGCAAGGGAAGTAAAAGCAAAAGTAAATGAATGGAACTACATCAAACTAAAAAGCCTCTGCACAGCAAAAGATACCATCAACATAGTGGACAAACATCGGAATGGGAAAATATACTTGCAAGCAATGCCTCTGATAAGGGCCTAATATTCCAAATATCCAATGAACTCATACAACTCAATAACAGCAAAAAAAAAAATGATCCAAGTAAAAATGGGCAGAGGACCTGAACATACATTTCTCCCCAAGTAGTCACACAAATGGTCAACAAACATATGAAAGGTTGCTCAACATTGTTAGCTATTAGGGAAAGGGACATCAAAACCCCAATGAGATATCATCTCACATCTGTTAGAATAGCTGTTATCAACAGGACATGTAATAACAAGTGTTGGAGAGAATGCAGAGAAAAGGGAATCCTCATACATTGCTGATGGGACTGCAAATTGGTACAGCCACTATGGAAAACAGTATAGAGGTTCCTCCAAAAACTAACACTTGACCTACCATATGATCCAGCAATCCCTTTACTGGGTATTTATCCCAAAGACTTGAAAATCCATATCCAAAAAGATATTTGCACATCAGTATTCATAGCAGCATTATTCACAGTGGCCAGGACAGGGAAGGAACCGAAGTGTCCCACGATAGATGATTGGCTAAAGAAGCAATGGTACGTATATACAATGAAATATGACTCAGCCATAAGAAGAGATGAAATACTGCCATTTGTGACAACATGGATGGACCTCGAGATAATCATCCTCAGTGAAATAAGCCAGACAGAAAAAGTTGAAAATGACGTGATATCGCTTATATGTGGCATATAAATCTAAAAGCAACAAATAAACAGGACAAACAGAAACTCATGGACATGGACAATGGACTTGTGGTACCAGAGGGTAGGGGCTGGGAGAGGAGTGGGGAGGTAAATGAGGTAAATGGGTCAAATGTAGCAGGTTAGGGGGAGGGTGATGTGGGTAAAGGGGATCAAATATATGGTAGCTGAAGGAAACTGGACTTTGGGTGGTAATCACACAATAGAATATATAGAAGTCAAATTACAATGTACACCTGAAAATTATAGAATTATATTAACCAATGTTACCCCAATAAACGTAATATTAAAACATTGATTAATTAATTAAATTAACAAAACAATAGGCAATCAATATCTCATTTTGCTGAGGAAATTAATGTTTTATGCATGTATGTTAACAGTTATTTAAAAATATTAAAAAACTTTTAGAAAATAACTGTAACAGAATTTAAAATGCTCTGATTCTAAACATTTACCCTAAATGCAAGACTGTGTAGCAATTTCAAAAGCACACTTCTTTGTATCTTTGAAAGTTTGAGAATCTGCTACAATGAGTGAAAGGTAGATTCAATGGCAGACTCTCTTCTAGATATACATGGGTTTGACCTATTTATAAATCAGTGCCTTCTTTGTTCTGAACAAACTCACCTGGAGATAATGACCAATACCTTTAAATTTTAAGGATAATCTCTACTTGGACAAACATCATCGTTGGTATCCTAATACTGTGGGAAAAAAATGTTTAATATAGCTTAGAATTATAAGCCTGTGAAGGATCACAAGTGTTGACTAGGTGAAAGAGTTTCTAAATAAATTTGCTCCTAAGTGATACTGGTAAAATTTTCAATCTGTATATGTCATGAGCAATAAACTATGAAGATTCGGCACAGATGAATAATTTAGTGTGGTAATCAAATAAAACTTACAAAGTCATACATTCTTTCACTCAGATCAAATCTACATTTATTAAGCTCCCACAATATTGAATTCTGTACAATTCTCATGTCATTTCATTTAATCTTCTAAAAGGAGAGAAATAACTGTTTTGAGATAAGAATATTAAATATAAATAATCATTATTTTACTGTTGTCAATGAAGGAAAAATTATAACATTTCATTTAAATGACCTTATTTAGTGTGAGTTTTATATAGTCAAACAGAGGTTAATGGTTAAGACAAAATGGAGTCCTCAAAGACATACAGTTATGTGTTTAAATAGTTTCATGCGGTGGAGCTTTTATCAAATCAGGTAAACGGAATATAAATATACTAGACTAATACAATATCCCTCTTCTTTTTCAAATGGTTGTTGTGGTAAGATAGGACTGGGAAACATCAGTCCAGGATAAAGCCAAGGAAAAAACTGATATGGGCAGTTTACAAAATTCTGATGCAGGAAGAGGACTCAGGTAAGAGGAAGTAAAGAACAAATACTTGTGACTTCTCTTTGAGCACTGGGATGAAGGAGAAAGTGTCTTGCGGTTCATACATAGTTAGGCTAAGGTTATTGGAACATCTTAACTGTGTCTATTTTTTAATATAAACTCAGGAGACTTCTATTTCCAACATTATGGTCAGAAAAATAGAAATTCTCTCACTCTAGTACACCTAGAAATGCTGAAAAAATAAAAACCTCCCTTTAAATGAATAGGTGAGCTTGTTAAACAGTAAAGGGAGGATTTCTATTTAAGTAATGAGAGGTTAGGTTATTCTCACCAAACTTTTCTGAGAAAACTAATTAAAATATTGGATAAAATATTTGTATTTAAAATCTCTTTAGAAGTAACAAAGAGATGATAAGACAGTTAGAAACTGACAGACAAAATTTAAAGGAAAAGTAAGAATCCAGAGAGGTAAGAACACAGAAGTTCCTTTGGCCCTGAGAATATTTGGCAATCTAGGAAAATTTTAACTTTGTAAGCTGGGACCTCACAGTATAGAACCTCAAGGTAATAGTAAATCATAAGATATCATTTTTGTTATCCAAATTTATAATACTTGACTCATCCAGAAAACCTCAAGCTGTGAATTTAGTTTAACAAAGTCACAGATTTATAATATCTCTTGGCATCCAGAAGCAGATGCTAATTCTCCCTTGATGAAGACACCTTTATTCTAGGTTTCATATTATTCTCACAGTTAATTTTTCAAGATACAATGAGCAATGCAAAATGATAATCAAATATATAAAGATTATAACCCAGGTACCAGGAGTGAAAACCATGATTATAGTAATAGAAAAAAATAACAGATACACAAAGACTTCAGATACAAAAATTATTAGAAATACCTTTAAAATACCTATGGTTAATAGACTTAAAGAATTAACAATTTTGGAAGGAACAAGTGATGATAAAAAGTGGCTAAGCAGATTTGGCAAAGTAGATTTGATGGAACTTATAAAAGTAAAAATATAATAGTAAAACTTTAAAAAACAAATGAAATATAGAGCTTTTAATAAGATATTAAACATAAATGAAGAGATATGACCTGGAACAAAAATCAGAAGAAATTAGCAATGATGCAAGCATGAAGAGGTAAAAAGATTGAAAATATGGACGAGAGATAGTAGGCATGGAAAATAGAATGAGAAAGTCTAATATGTGGTTGATTAGATTCCCAGAAGGAGGGAAGGAAAAGCAACATTTAAAGAGATATTTGCTAAGAATTTTCCAGCAATGACAAAAGATAACAAAGATTCAAGAAGCTTAATGAATCCTAGAAAAGATAAATAAAGGAAACCCACATCTAGAAACGTCATAATGAAACAGCTACACACTGTAGAGAAAGAGAAAACCTTAATGGCAGTCTAAGAAAAAAAGACACTATTGTCAAAGGAGTGGCAGATAAACTGATTTCTGTTTTCTCAGTGGCAGTAATGGAAGTCAAAAGACTGGAATAATATATTAAGTTTTTTTGAGAAAACTGCTAATTTAGAGGTCTACATCCAATAAAAATGTTTCTCAACGAGAGTGTAATATGAAAACATTATAAGACAAAAATAAACTGAGTTACCACAAGACAACTCTCACAAAGAAATTCTTTAAGTAATGTTTTTAAGGCAGAAAAATAAGTAATCCTAAATGGAAGAAATAAAGAAAAAAAAGTGGTATATATAAAACTATAATGTATATGTAATTTAAATGGATATTTACTGTATAAAAGAGTAATAATAAGTTCTTGTGGAATTCAATTTTTAAGAAAGTATAAAATTAAAATATATGACATTAATAACACGATTTGAAAGAGGGCAAATAAAATTAAAATGCTAGAAAGATTTTAACTGTTTGAGAGGAATATAAAACATTTTGTTGGCTTTAAATTTTATTTTATTTTATATTTTTAAAATTTTATGTTATTATTAGTTTCGAGTATACAGTACATTTCTTAGACATTTATAGTTGATAAAATGATCCCCCAAATTGTTCTTTTGAGTCATTGTGTTTTCATTTTCATTTGTCTTTAAGTATCTTTTGATTTCTTACTTGATCTCATTAACCCATTCCTTGTTTAGTAGCATATTATTTAGCCTCCATTTGTTTGTGTATTTTCCAGTTTTTTTCTTGTAGTTGATTTCTAATTTCATACCATTGTGATCGGAGAAGTCAGTTAAT
>NW_006437739.1:128156-133088 GCF_000325575.1 Pteropus alecto
AGAGGTCCCTTTAGCATATCTTGTAATACTGCCTTATTGGTGATGAATTCCTTAAGCTTTTCTCTGTCTGGGAAACTCTTTATGTCACCTTCCATTTTAATTGAAAGCCTTGCTGGGTAGTGTATTTATGCTGTAGATTCTTGTTTTTTTCATAGCTTTGATTGACTATTTCTTGCCAGTCACTTATAGCCTGCAAAATTTCCATTGAAAATCCAGCAGACATTCTTATGGGAGCACCCTTGTAGGTAGTAGCTGCCTTGCTCTTGCTGCTTTTAAGATTCTCTTTGTCTTTGACCTTTGGCATTTTAATTAAGATGTGTCTTGGGTCTGTTTGAATTCCTCTTGTTTGAGACTCTTTATGCTTCCAAAACTTATATGTCTAAATCCTTTGCCAGGTTAGGGAAGTTTTCTGTCCTTATTTCTTCAAATAGATTCTCAATCCCTTGCTTTCTCACTTCTCCTTCAGGTACGCCTATGATTGGGATATTGTTATGCTTCATGTTGTCCCAGAGGTCTCTTAAACTATCCTAATTTTAATTGTTTTTTTTTTCTTTTTGTTGTTCTGATTGTGTGTATTCTGCTACATTGTCTTCCAGTTCTCTGATTTGATCTTCTGCTTTGTCCAATCTACTGTTGAATCCTTCTAGTGTATTCTTCATTTCAGTTATTGTATTCCTCATTTCTGTCTGGTTTGTTTTTATGGTTTCTATGTACTTTTTTATGCTGTTGAGCTTCTCATCCATTCTCCCCATAAGTTCATTGAGCATCCTTATAATCATTATTTTGAACTCTATCTCTGGTAGGTTGCTTGCCTCCATTTCATTTAGCTAATTTTCTGGAGTTTTCTCCTGTTGTTAAATTTGTGGTATATTTCTTTGTTTTCTCATTTAATTAGCCTCTCCATGTTAATTTTTATGTGTCAGGAATATTTGTTTCATTTCTCAAACGTGGCCAGATGGCCTAATGTAACAGGTGTCCTGTGTGACCCCCTGCCGCACTCTCCCTGATCCCTTATGCCAAGGGCTCTGGACATGATCTTTGTATGGGTTGTGTGTGATCTTATGTTGTTGCCAAGCCCTTATTGTTATTAGTGGATGGGATTAATGCTCAGGCTGACTAATTGTGGGAATTGGCTGCACCCACAGGGTAAGAGTTGCTATGTGGGGGCTGACCCCACTGAGTGGGATTTGCCCTAGCAGGCTTGTGTACTTGTTGAGACCATCCTTTGTGTGTACCTCACATGGGGCTAGTCAGGATTTGTTCTGTTGTGTTATGATGCTAGCCTCCTGGTGCATTGGTTTTGTGGCCCCTTGGGAGGGGGTCTCCTGTAGGCCAAGTTTAGCTACTGCTTTTGATTGCTCAGGGCTACCTGGTGGGATCCATAAAGCAATCTGCAGATGGTTGTTGTCTATGCTGGATCTGTAGGTAAGTAGAAGAGATAATGCTGTAGGCAGCAGTCAGTTATCTCTCATCCCTGACCTAGGGCAGTTTAGCAGAGGGATCAGTGCTCCTCCAGGTCTGATACTGCTTGTCAGTTGCCCATAAGTCTCTGAAACTTGAAAAGTCTCTGGGTGATATACATGTTGGGTGGCACAGGGACCCCCGGAGTCTTCTGAGTCTATTGAGTAAATTTCCCCCTGCCACTGCAGTGTCAGTTTACATGTCAGTGCTGTCTCTGTGGCTCCCTGTACAAGTTTCCAATCATAGCAAAGTCAGCTGCTGTCCATCTTGGGCCTGAATGTGCCACTTAAGGGCAGGGGCAGCTGTCTATCAATATGTGGTGAGCACTTTGTGTATTGGATGGGGCAGGAGCTCAGGGAGTCAAGGACCCTCAGGCTAGTACAGGCCCCTCCAATCCTCTCAAGATATATTGCAGCTTATACAGGCACCAGTGGTCTGCTCATAATTATTTTCCCCAAAATTCACTCACTGCTCTAGCCAAAATCTGTTGCCTGTGCAGAGTCCACAACCCCAGAGCCAAGCAGGGCATGAGAATCCGCCTGTCAATGGGCTGCAGACACTTTGTGGCTTGGGTGAAGCAGGATCTCAGGGATAAAAAGGCCGTCTGGCCAACGCAGCCTCAGTTTTGCTGCAACTTCTATGCCTGGGCGTTCCCACTGTAATCACCGATCATAGTGAGACCAGCTGCAATCTCTGCAGTCTAGGGTGGTCCCACAGACTCCTGCACTCAGCGGACACAATATTGCAACTCTTGCAGGCAGCAGAGGTCTGCCTGCAACTGATTTCCGTGTAGTGCCTGTCCAGTGCTAATCAAAGTTTGTGGGGATCGGGAGACCTGGGGAGAGGAGCAGGGTGACAACAGTTCACTGTCAGTGGGCCACCTGGAGCAATTTGTGGGTAAGGTGGGGTACGGTTTCAGGGAGACAATGGCAATCAGATCAAATACAGCCTCAGTCTTGTTGTAACTTTGGTTACCGATCGCTTGTTCTCGCTTAAGTCCCAGATCACGGCAAGACCAACTGCTATCTGGGACTGGCCCACATATCTCCAAGATCTGCTCAAGTTCATGTTGGCAGAAGTAATATTCCTGACCCTATCTTGGAAATGCGGCTTACAGAGCTGGCCGCCAGTTGGGAATGTTTGGCCCTGAATTGGCACAGGCCATGGCAGCCATCCAGCAAGAAAAGCCTCAGGTGTGGCAATCTGTAGTTTGGGTGAGGCAGGCTGATCACCGCAGGCCAGTACTTCCTAATGGCCCTTTGGGAGGGGTCTGCACAGTCAAGATGGCCAGGTAAATTGTCTGGTAGCGGGGCCATACTAAGGCACAATGGTGGCTGCCCTTTCAGCCCTTGTTCTGGAGTCAGGTAATGCAGACTTTCTTGGTATGAATCCCATGTGAGCCTCTGACCTACTGCTTGTGTCCCAGGTGAGTGTCACAGGTCAGAAAGCCTGTGCGTGGGTCTTTCAAAGTGGCTTCTAGGGTTTCAGTCTCCTGTCTCATGAAGATGGCCAGAATCCCCTCTGGTTTCTACAGTCAAAGTTATTGGAATCTCCTCTTCCCTGGGCTGGGAACCTGGACTGGGGAGCCCCTAAATGAGACCAGGACCTCCCTCTCCTTCAGAAGAGCTTCTGCAGCTTCACTCTCACTTTCAGTGATCCTTCACCACCCGTGGGTGCGGGTCCAGCCCAATTTGCAACTTTGCCCCTCTTACCAGCTTTGATGTGCCTGTTTTGATCAGACGTAGGTGTTTTGATCAGCTGAACTTCAGGTGATTCTCCACATTGATTATTTTATAATTTAATTGGAATTTCACTGTTGATCTAGGAGGAAGCGATCCCAGCTTTTACCTAGTCTACCATCTTTTGCCCTCTTTGACAAGTTTTTAATCCTTTTATTTAAATTTTACATACATTTACTGACTTATTCCTACATGTTCAATTAATTAATGAGATGGCTTTGTTTATTTCCTCTTACGTTTCTGTGAAGCTTATCTGTATACATTAAAAGGCTATGCTATGCATACAAGTTTGATTTTTTTACATTATCCTGGTGAATTAAACATTTGACACCATGATGTAACTTGCTTCTTTTATACTGATGCTTTTTACATTAAAAGCTATCGTTTATTGAATTATGCACTTATAATCTATGTAATTTTATTAACTAATGTCACTCCAATAAATTTAGTTAAAAAATAAATATATATATAGCCATACCACATTGAAAAAATTAAAATTGCTGTGGTTTAAATATTTTTATTCTTTATTTCCAAACTTTCCTTAGTCTTAGGTTTTATATGTCCCTCTTTTAAAGTACATAGTTAAAATTTTCCCCCACAATCTTACAATCTTTACTTTTGAAATGGAACATTAATTAAATTATTAATATGCTGGAAATTACTTTTTTTTGTATTTTGTGCTTGTATTAGTCTCGACTATTCTTTTTTTCTTTTCTTTATCCATTTTTTTGATCATTGGTTTTGTTTTAATATTTCAAGTTACTACCTGATATTTCTTTGGAAACTCTAGATTCTATTTCTCATCTTTTAGTGTCCATTCTATAAATTCCAACATCCATACTTAAAAATAAAAGTCTAGAAAACACAACAACTATGGGACACAGAGAAAGCAGCCTTAAGAGGAAAATTCTTAGCAATACAGGCCTATCTCAAGAAATAAAAAAAATCTCAAATAAGCAATCTCACTTTAAACTTAAAAGAACTAGAAAAAGAACAGCAAAAAAAAAAAAAAAGCCCAAAGTAAGTAGAAGGAAGGAAATAATAAAGATCAGAGCAGAAATAGACTCTAGAATAAACAAAATAGAGTCTAGAAAAAACAATATAAAAGATTAATAAAATCAAGAACTGGTTTTTTGAAAGGATAAACAAAATTGACAAACTCTTAACCAGACTCATCATGGAAAAAAGAGAGATAACTCAAATAATTAAAATCAGAAGTGAAAGACAAGGACTTTGGACTCCACAGAAATTTAAACAATCATAAGAAAATACTATGAGCAATTATTTGCCAACAAATTGGACAATCTGAACAAAATGAATACATTTCTAGAAACAGATAATCTGCCAAGACTGAGTCAAGAAGAAACAGAAAATTGAACTGATCGATTACCACCAATGAAATTGAATCAATAATCAAAAACCTCCACAAAACCAAAAGTCCTGGACCAGATGGCTTCATAGATGAATTTTACCAAACATTCAAAGAAGAATTAACACTTATTCTTTTCAAAAAATTCCAAAAATTTCAAGAGAAGGGAAAGCTTCCTAACTCACTTTACAAGGCCACAATTACCCTAATTCCAAAACCAGAAAAAGACGGTACAAAAATAAATAAATAAATAAACTGTGAGTCTATATTCCTGATGAACATTGATGCAAAAATCCTCAACGAAATATTAGCAAACCGAATACAGCATCACATTAAAAATATCATACACCATGATCAAGTTGG
>NW_006437739.1:133179-134105 GCF_000325575.1 Pteropus alecto
ACAGAAAAAAAAAAAGAGTTCTGCAAAATCCAGCATCCATTTATGATAAAAACTCTCAGCAAAGTGAGAATCGAAGAAACATACCTCAACATAATAAAGGCCATATATGACAAACCTACAGCTAACATCATACTCAAGGGAGAAAGGCTAAAAGCATTTTCCTTAAGATCAGGAACAAGACAAGGATGCCCACTTTCACCACTCCTCTTCAACATTATATTGGAAGTCTCAAACACAGAAATCAGATGAAAAAGAGAAATAAAAGGTATTCGAATTAGAAAGGAAGAAGTAAAAATCTCATTATTTGCTGATGACATGATACTATATATAGAGAACCATAAAGATTCCACCCCAAAACTGTTAAAACTGATCGATGAATTCAGTAAAGGAGCAGAATACAAAATTAATATTAAGAAATGTGTTGCATTTTTATACACCAATAACAAATTGTCAGAAACAGAAATTTAAAAAAAAATCCTATTGACAATTGCATCAAATATAATAGAATACTTAAGAATAAATTAAAGCAAACAAATAAAATACATGTACCTGAAAATTTATAATATTTTTTGAAGAAAAAATTAAAGAAGGTACTGTGCTCATGGATAGGAAGAATTAACATCATTAAAATGTCCAAAGCAATCTATAAATTCAATGCAACCCTTATCGAAATGCCAATGGCATTTTCCACAGAACAATTAATCCAAAATATTTTTGAAACCATAAAAATTCCAAAATAGCCCCAGCAATCTAAAAAAGAAGATCAAAGCTGGAGGTATCACACTACCTGATATCAAACAATACTACAAAGTTATAGCAATCGAGACAACATGGCACTGGCATAAAAGCAAATACATAGATTAATGGAACGAATTAGAGAGCCCAGAAATAAACCCATTCTTATATGGTCATTTAATCTTTGGCAA
>NW_006437739.1:134807-149167 GCF_000325575.1 Pteropus alecto
GTTCATTGACGTACAAGTCACAGTAGCCAAGATATGGAAGCAACCTAAATGTCCATCAACAGATGATTAGATAAAGAAGGTATGGTTCATATATATAATGGAATATTACTCAGCCATTAAAAATGAAATCTTACCATTTGCAGCAACATGGATGGACCTACAGGTTATGCTGAGTGAAATAAGTTAGACAGAGAAAGATAAATACTACATGATTTCACTTATACATGGAATCTAAGGAACAAAAAGAACAACATAATCAAAAACAAACTTACAATTATAGAGGACAATCTGGTGATGGTCAGAAGGGAGGGGATTAGGGGGCTGGAAGAAAGGAGTGAAGGGTTAAAGAAGTAAAATTCAATAGTTGATAGATGGCCACAGGAATGGGGAGCACGACATAGATAATGGAGTTAGCAATAATATAATGGCTAGGTGGAAAACCAGAGGAGAGAAGGATCAATTAGGGGGATTGTTTTGTAAACTATACAAATGTCTAACTATATACTTGAAACTAATGTCTAACTATATACTTGAAACTAGTAAAACAAAAAGATAAAAAAAGATTACACTTTATAGTAAAAACAAAACAAAACAAAAAACCAACTTGACAAAACATTTCCAAAAAACTGAATAATAAAAACTAAATCTAAAAACTGCAGAATATATGCTCTTACACACATAACACATTTATGAACTGATAACCGATATCAGGAATAAAAAAGGTCATGCTATGTTATATATAATATGAAGATAAGAATAAATATATAATGAATAATTTATGACAATAAATTTGAATATGTAACAAATGGAAAAATTCCTCTAAAGATACATTTTTTTTTAAATTGACTCAGAGAGGAATAGAAAACCTAAATAACACTATACTCATTCTTAAAACTAAATAAGTTGTCAAACTTTTATGCTACAAAGAAAACTCCAGGTTTATGTGACTTAAATGGTGATTTCCATCAAATATTAAAAATAGAAATAAATTCATTTTTACAAAACCTCTTCAAGAAAATAGATATAAGTCAGAGCACGCCCCAACTCATTTGATGAGAAAAGAATATCCATGATATCAAAATCCATCAGGGAATATATGAGAAAAGATAATTAAAGGCAATGTTTCTGATGAACATAGATAGAAGGATCTTAAAGAAAATATTAATAGATACAATATAGCAATGTGTATAAGGATATGCCATGACTATTGAACTTTTTCTTGGAAAGCAAAATATATTTAATATTGTGAAATCAAATAATACAATTCATCACTTTAACAGACTAAAGAGAAAACTCATAAAATTAGCTCAATTGATTAAAAAATTTGATAAAATTCAAAGTCTGAACAAAATTCTTAGTAGAGGGTATCTAGCCCCCCAAAAATCAAAGACCAAAATCCAAAATCTACATCAGATTTTATATTTTATAATGAAGCATTGAGAACTTTCCTTTTGATATGAGGACACAAGAGAAGAATGATTGCTATCACTGTTTTTATTCAGCATTTTACTGGATGTCTTAGCACAGTAAAGCAAGACAGTGGAATAAAGGCATAGGGAGTGGGAAGGAAAAAAAACAAAGTTCATTTTTCCTGAGTAATACAACTGTCTATATAGTAAGTCAAAAGAATTGAAAGGTTAATTATTAGAATTAATAAATGAGCTTAGCATGTTCCTGAATATAAAAACCAATAATTCTTTTTATATATCAGCCTGAAACACTTAAAAATGACTTTAAAATATTTATATCGATATATCTAGGAATAAATATAACTTAATATATGTAAAATTCTTCCACTATAGAAACATTTTACACTTTATTTAGACACATAAAAACCTCCTAAAAAATTAAGAGATGTATAATGTCCGAAGATTAGAAGACTCAGTATTTTTAAAATGTCAATTATCCCTAAACTGACCTATAGACACAATTTAATTATAGTGTAAAAAGATCCATTTAAAAAAATAACTTGAAAAGATAATTCTGAAAATTTAAATGTACATATAACTAAAAATGGTCAAGAACAGCCAAGAAACTCTTGAAAAAGAAAAAGGTGGGAGGAATTGCTCCAGCAGTTATCAAGAGTTATTTCAAAGCAATAGCAATTAAGATAGTGTGGCATTGAAACTGGGATAGACACATAAACCAGTGGAACAGAAAACAGACCAGAAACAGTTCCATGAATATATGGACATTGCGTATGACAGAGATGACATTATAGATTAGTGGGGAATTAATGACTTTCCAATAAATGGTACTGGGATATGGAGTATCCATGTGAAAACAAATAAGCCAAACTCTGCCTCACAGCACAGCAAAAAGTCTACCTTTGAAGAGAAAATTATAAAATTTTTCAAAGACAATTTAAGAAGATTTTAATGATGTCAAAGAAGGGAGGAACTTCTTTAAAAGCACAACTTATAGGATGCAATAACAGCAGTGCTTAGAGGGAAACTCATAACTCTAAATGTATACAGTAAAAAAATAAGAAAGATCTCCAATCAGTACCCTAACTCTACACCTTCAAGAACTAGATAAGATCAACTTTGAAAATATCAAAAAAATCGACAAACTTTTAGCTATATTGACTAACAGAAAAAAAAGAGAGAGAGAGAGAGAAGACTCAAATTATATCAGAAATGAAAGTGGAGACATTACTACTGATTTTACAGAAATAAAGGATTATTATAAGAGATTGTTATGAACATTTGTACACCAACAAATTGGATAATTTAAATGAAGTACACACAGTTTAGAAACAATCAACTCAAACTGATTTATGAAGAAATAAAAATCTGAATAGACTTATAACTAGTAAGGAGATTGAGTCAAAAACCTTCCAACAAAGAAAAGTTCAAGACCAAATGGCATAATTGGCAAAATCTACAAAATACTTAAGAATTGTCACAATCCTTCTCAAATTCTTCCAAAAGTTAGATCAGAATTTTTATATCCATTGTACATTGTATTAATACCTAGATATATCTTCATTGTTAGAGATCAGATAATATATTATTCACTTATATTGTTTGATATTTTATTGTTTCAAAGTTTATGTTTACTCTTAAATTTATTTAAAATTTATTTTGGTGTAAAATATAAGAATTAAAATTGTATTTTAAAATAATTGTCATAACACTGTTTCTTGAATAATTCATCTATCTTTTCTACATATGTGAGTAAGAAAACTCTCTTTAAAAATTAACTGAGAAGAGATGAAATACTGCCGTTTGCAACAACAAGGATGGACCTTGAGATAATTGTGCTAAGCGAAATAAGCCAGACATAAAAAGTTGAAAACCACATGATATCACTTATATGTGGGATATAAATCTAAAAGGAACAAACAAACAGGACAAACAAACAGAGACGCATGGACACTGATAATGAATTAGTGTTTAACAGAGGGTGGGAGGGGAGGGAGGAGGTAGATGGGGTAAAAGGGGTCAAATATGTGGTGACAGAAAGAAATCTAACTATTAATAATAATAACGACAACAACAACCACAACAACAACTCACTGATAATATATTCATATTTGGGAGTAAAAAGAAAAACTGAGATTATTAGAATTTTCTTTTGGTTTTGTAGTTTCTTTTTGGTCTTCCAGTAACTGTGAAGTGGGTATTACATTCCTATTTTAAGTAGGGCAAAGTTAGTTTCAGAGATATTAATTACCTTGCTTATGCAGATAGCTAACAAGTGACATAACTGAGGTTGGGAATCAAGTGGTTTGACTCAGATCCAAATTATTTTTGCCTCAAAACTACCAGAAAGGATATGACATTTCTTTTTTAAAATTAAATTTATTGGGATGACATTGGTTTATAAAATTGTATAGGTTTCAAGTATACAATTCAATAATATGTATTATGTATATTCCATTGTGTGTTCACCACCCAAAGTTAAATTTTCTTCAGTCACCATGTATTTGGCTCCCTTTACCCTTATCTCCCCCGCTTTCCCCTTGCGCCTTGTAACAACTAAACTGTCGTCCGTTTAAATATGTGGAGGAGACTAAGTTTCAGGCCATTCACAGGTTTATAGTTATAGGTATGGTTTCCACATTTTACTATAATTTAAATCACTAAAATTGCATTTTTTAATTTTTAGTGGACTCAGTAAACACACTAACAAACATTACAGGATCAATTTTAATATAGAGTTCTCAATTTTAATGGTATATTTTGACTTCAGAACATTTTTTTTTGCCAATTCACCTTTGTAGAAAAATGGAACTTTTACTGTATATTTAATGAAATTATATGCCATCTACTGGCAAGCTTTCCTACATATCTCATATGTACACATTTAAATAACCTCTTTTTGAGAAGATTATACTAGGAAAAAAAAATATTGTTTGATTATATGTTGTGAACCCCAATGCAATCTGAAATTTCTCTTAGTCTTTTTGTAGTTTCAGATTTTAATATATAATGTAGAGTTCATTTAAAAAATTGAGTCTTCGAACAAGATATCTTCATTCTGGGAAAAGACACTTTTTGCTAAAATGACTAGAGCCGGGGTCTGAGAATCATATAGCTCCCACTTTGCTGTAATGATTTTTCTGGTCTGGCTTGCAATAAGATTGCTTCATCACAGAACTTATTGCAAGTGCCTTCATTGCAGAGCAAAGGTTTGCAGAAGAAAATTCAATTTCAAATTTCTCCCTGCCATCATAGCAGCATGACACGTTTTCTTCTGTTCTCACCTACACATAAAGACAACAGATCCAGACTTAAAGTCCTATATAAAAGACGCTGAGGTTTTTCTTAGTTACTAACATCTTTCTTTACTAATTCTCCTCCTACTTCCTGAAAAGCCAAGGAAGCATTTTATTACACCCTCAACCACCAGTAGAATTCTGCTATCAATTAAAAAAATATATTAACTTTATTGGGATGACATTGATTAATAAAATTATATAGGTTTCACATGTATGATTCAATAATATGTAATATGTATATTGCATTGTGTGTTCACCACCCAAAGTTAAATTCCTTCCATCACCATATATTTGATTTTCTTTACCCTTATCTACCTTCCCCACCCCTCATTCCCTCTGATAACTACTAAACTCTTCTCTGTGTCTATGAGTTTTTGTTTGTCTTGTTCATTTGTTGCTTTAGGTTTTATATCTCACATATAAGTGAAATCATAAGGTTCTCAACTTTTTCTGTCTGATTTATTTTGCTTAGCATGATAATCTCTGCTAGAAATTTTAACTTAAACTCTCTCCAGGGGTTACATTTTAGCCCTGGACACTTCTGCAAGTTCAGCTTAAAAGATTGACTCAGAAGTTAGAGGAAAGGTTAATTTTAAGTAAAAGAGAGATTTATATGTAGTAACAGATTGGCATTAAAGCATTCAATTTTATGATTGAGGTGAGATCAATTAGAAGGCAGTTCAATGAACTGTCTTAGAAAGATCTTCCATGAAAGATTTACATATCCATTTTTCTAATATCTAATTCAGTATTGAGAAATATTGATTTACTTGAATGCCTTCATATTTCTTTTTCTCCTATAAGAAATTGTGAGTCATCACTTAGTCCAAATATTATTGATGGATACCTGTTAGGGATGGTGGCTACTTTTTATGTTTCATGTGCCAAAAGGATATAAATCATTATATAAATCTATATTCTTATCATTTCTTTTTTCTCAAAGATGAATGCTATGGTTTAAGTCTAGAATTAGATCATTGTCTATAGCATTACAAATATTTTTTTCTTTGAAAATGATTAACATTTGACAAAAAGTATAAAAGTCTGAAGATACCTTAGAAATAGCCTACTTTACAGTGGCAGCATAGAGCCCTACCCTCTTCCAGTTTCTTAAAACTATCTTAAAAAAAATGTTCACTGAGGGAAGTATGTTTTTTAATAAAAATCTCTTAACATCATTGTTGGTAATAATTAATCATAAGTATTTCTTCTTTCACTCTGTGGCTTCTTATTTTGATTTACAGATCCATATATTTCCAAATGCCTTCTGAATATCTATCAGTATCTTAAACTCAACAAATCAAAAATGGCATTAATCTTCTTCATGTTTATATCTCTTCCTGAATCCCCTGACTCTATTAATGGCATTGCCATCTTCACAAGAATCTAGTCACCATATACTCTTTACTCACTTTCTCACATCTAAATAGTTGTTAAGCCCATTTGATTTTGCCTTTGCAATCTTTCTTACATCTGTCCCTTTACTTAAATGCGTGCTAACATCATCATAGTCTAGGCTCTCACAATGTCTCACCTGGTCTATTACAATGATCACAACTGTCCTCCATACCATTAATTTCTTTCCACTTCAATACAGTGTTCACATTGACTGCATTAAAAAATATCTAAAAATGTGGCTCTATTTTTTATTATTCTGATATTCAAGTTTCTTTCTTACCCAGAGGATAAAGCCCAAACTCCTTAGAGCAGCATTGAAGGTCCTCCATAAACTGTTTCTAACCTACCTTCTAGTTTCTCCGTCTATGTTCTCTTCTCTAAACGCCCACTTCTTAGAGTCAAGCTATATCATGCCCTATACCAAACCAAATAGCTCATCCTTTGTGAAACTTTACCCAAACCCTTAGTCAAAG
The DNA here is from genome assembly GCF_000325575.1 of Pteropus alecto. NCBI lineage: Eukaryota > Metazoa > Chordata > Mammalia > Chiroptera > Pteropodidae > Pteropus > Pteropus alecto. Next base: position 141,405 of record NW_006437739.1, read on the forward strand.
AAGCTCTATTTTTTTTTTTTCAATTTATGCACTCATAGCACCTTGTACTTCTGATAACATGCTTGGTAGTTTAAGAAGTTTTTTCAGTCATCAACATAGTGAACTTAATCACAGTCTAGTTTCTGTCAAATCCTATTTGAGGCTTTTGATATTTGAATAGTCTAAAGGACACATTAAAGATTCAGTCCTTTAGGATTTATAAGCTGTATCCTTATACCAAGCTAGAGCCCCAGAAAGCTAATTATCTAGACCAAGGTAGTTAAAGTCTTTAAGAACATCTTTATGGAACCACATTTGAATATTTTATTGTGGGTCCTATACATGAAAATAATATGAAGAACTTTTTTTTTTTTTATTCTTAACGATAGCACTTATCATCTGCTTGGTAGTATTATTGTTTGTGTATATGCATTTCTTTTTTTATTAGCTTGTAAATTATAATTGTAATATTATACTAATTTCTACCAAATACTGACATAGCCATACTCTAAGTTTACCTTAATCTTATTCACATTGATACATACCCACCTATACAATGAGAATGCCAATTTTTTAAAACTTATTTATTCTTAGGCCATCCAGTGTTTATTGTTTCTATTAAAATATACTGTGGAAAACAAAAAGTAGAAAATTCATAAGAAACAAAAAAATGACAAAATGCTAGAAATTAAAAATAAATACGAGTTTGATTTACAATAAAAGTCAACTTTTGTCTTTAAAATAAAACCTGAAACTTGGTAGTAAAATTTAATATTTTTAGGGTGCATGCATTTTCACATAAATACTTCTGTTATTGGAATTTGATTTATCTCCTAATCAGAGAGTTACATAGTTGAAAGTAGGTGTTAAAATTTGTAACTAATATCAAGTTTCTTACTATAATGTAAGTATGAAGCACTTATATGGAGAATATTATTATTGTTATTATATTATACACATAATACTATTTTCCCTTTTCATATTATTAATTAGAAATGCTTTATAACATACCTCATGTGAAGAAATATTTTGTGTCAACTATGAAAGGAAATATTTTAGTTAAAATGTTTGGGGTATTAGACAATTTCCTTTTTGAAGTATAGAATTGTAAAGCAAACCACTGTGGTACAATCAAGATCGTAAAAATAATCTCTTTTTCTGCATTTGTAGTCTGAGGCCTGAAAAAATTGCCTTTTCATTTGAAGCCTTAATAGCCTTTCCTGACATTCTGCATGAGAACCAGCACCATACAATTTTGCACTTAATTGTTATAATAGGTTTATGAGTCACTCTTCTCAACTAAACTGTAAGCTTCTTAAACTAAAGAAATCATGTCTTACATTTCTCTTGCCTGGCACAAAATTGGATAATTGTTGATTAATAACTGTAGTCAACAATTTTCTCCCTTTTGAATGTTTTCACTCCTCTCACCTGGAACTGCTCAATAAATGCCAGCCTCTTATAAAATTTTTACTATACATTTAACAGTATCTTCTGATGTTAAAACAGAGGTAGTTAGAAGCTCTAGAACATCAAGATACATTTCAAATGCAGTATGAATTTTACAATATGTATAAGTGTATGGTCTCTACAAATACTTTTTGCCTTAAAGTGGGGATGTTCTGTTCCATACTAAAAATTCATTCAGCAACATGTATTGGACAGTTATAATGGAGAAGACATCGTTTAAGGGAAAAAATGAATGCAAAAGATCTCTGACTATTAAGGAAGATAATTTAGTCCCAGCTGTCTGCTAGCTGCTTTATATAATATGATTTAATTCCTACACTCCAAGGGTGGTATCATCATCCCCACTTTACAGGTGAGTAAACTGCAGTTCAGATAGGTTAATTTTCTGAATATCATAGCTTCTAAATGGCAGGAACAGAATTTGAATCTATGTCTGTTCATTTTCAAATCCTGAGCTTAAAGTTTCATAAGAGATATAACCATATGAAGACATACTTATAATGTAATGTGTTGAGTGTTATGATAGAAATATACACCAAATACTATGGGAGCACAGAAAAATGAGAGGAGGACAGAGAAGTAGTGATTAACACTGCCTGTGAAGAAATGAGGCAAAATTATCAAGAGTCAAAATAACTCACCTCTTTGCTCTCAGAGTACCATTTTACTTTCTTAAATAGCACTAATCATAGTTATTTTATATTTTAGGGGTAGGTATTTGATTGTCTCTTCTGATAAACTTTAAACACCATGACTTCAGAGACTATTTCTAATTTTTCTCATCATGCACTAACATGGTGCCTAGTACATAGTAGAAACCTAAGAAATATTTTTTGACTGACTGGATGAATGAATGTTGTGAGATTTAAGTTGAGTCCTGAATGGTAGATGGAAGAGTGCAAGGTGGAGAAGAGGAGAAATGGCCTTTCAAGAAGATACAGACTGGAAATAAATTTCTTGATTCATTGGAGGAGCTTAAGTAATTACTTTAAAATTTTCTAAATCTGTATTCCAAGCAATTAAAGACTATTGTCAGTCATCAAATAGTTATTCTGTATGTGATATAAGGTACAGATTATATTCAGTGTTTTACTTTGCTCTGACTAGAACTCCGGAGCAAAGATGGTAAAATTGGTAGCTTTTCCAAAAGTTTAGAAAAATGCTTCAAATACATATCCCTGGACTAGAGTATTTAAATCTCACATAATAGAGTTACTGAAAACTGTTGTATGACATTAAAAAAATACATTTAAAATGTAACTCAATAACAAAAAATAAACAATCTGATTAAAAAAATTGACAGAGGATATGAAGAGACATTTCTACAAAGAAGGCATACAGATAGACAGCACACATATAAAAAGATGTTCAACATCACTAATCTTCAGAGAAATGCAAATAAAAACTGCAATGAGGGTTCCTTTTTCCAACACATTGTTAAACTGCTGGTTGGAATGTAAATTAGTACAGCCACTATGGAAAACAGAATGAAGGTTCCTCAAAAAATTAAGAATAGAATTAGCATATGACCCAATAATCTCTCTTCTGAGTGTCTACCTCAAAAATTTGAAAACAATTATCCGTAAATATATACACACCCCAATGCTCATTGCACCATTGTTTACAATGGTCAAGACATGGAAACAACCAAAGTGCCCTTCAGTAGATGATTGGATAAAGAAGATGTGGTACAATGGAGTATGACCCAGCCATAAGAAAAGATGAAATACTGCCATTTGCAACAACATGGATGGACTTTGAGGTTATTATGTTAAGTGAAATAAGTCAGACAGAAAGTTGAGAATCATATGATTTTACTTATATGTGGGATATAAAACTGAAAGCAACAAAAGAACAAGACAAACAAAAACTCATGGACACAGACAAGAGTTTTGGGGTTACCAGAAGGAAAGGGGTGAGGGGGTGAGGTAGATTACAGTAAAGGGAATCAAATATATGGTGGTAAAAGGAGATTTAGCATTGGGTGGTGAATACACAATGTAATATACAGATGATATATTATCAAATTTTACACTTGAAACCTATATAACTTAATTAACCATTGTCACCTCAATAAATTTCATTAAAATGGCAAATGAATAAATGATAGATGATAGATAGATAGATAGATAGATAGATAGATAGATAGATAGATAGATAGATAGATAAAAAGACATAGTATATCATCTCATATCAGTCAGACTGGCTATTATAATAAAGTCAACACATAATATGTGTTGGTGAGGATGTCGAGAAAAGAGAACCCTTGTGTACTGTCGGTAGGACTGCAAATTTGTGTGGCACCTATGTAAAACTATGAAGATTCCTTAAAAAACTAAAATTAAAATTAGAGTAATCATATGACCCAGCAATCCCACTTCAGGGTATTTATCCAAAGAAAACAAAAACACTAATTTGAAAAGATATGTGCACCCCTATGCTTATGGTATCATTGTTTACAATAGCCAAGATATAGAAGCAACGTAGGTAACCACTGAGAGATAAATGGATAAAAAAGATTTTTTATATATAATATGATATGTATGTGTGTGTGTGTGTGTGTGTGTTTGTATAAAATGATATATATGCACACACATGATGGAATATTACTTCACAATAAAAAAGAATAAAATTTTGCCATTTATGACAACATGAATGGTCCTAGAAGGTATTATGCTGAGTAAAATAAGTCAGAGAAAGACAAATATCATATGGTTTCATTTATATGTGGAATCTTAAACAAAACAAAACAAAAACAGAATCATAGATACAGAGATCAAACCAATGGTCTCCAGAGGGATGGTGGTGGGGAGATGGGTGAAAAAGGTGAAGGAGAAAAAGTCAATAAATTGTGTTGTTTGCCTGGTGATGGATGATTATTAGACTTAATGCAATAATTGTAAGGTATATACAATTTCAAATCATTATATTGTACACCTGAAATTAATATAATAGTGTATACCCACTATACTTGAATAAAAAACCCAGAACTATATTACAAAACTGACCTCAAAAACTAAAAATGGCATCAGATCTATTTTACATTAGTTGACTCCAAAAAGAAATTTAGAGCTTCAAGGTACTGAAATAATCAAATGATAATAAAGATACTTATAAAACCTTTACAATCTTACTTTTAAAACTTATTTCAGTCAAGTTTTTGAAGAATGCCATTAGTCAAGAATCACATTCCATATACCAGTGGTTTCTTTTTTACAAACTAGAGATACTTTAAATACTGACATGAGCAAGTTTCCTTTTTAATACCTGGAAAGAAATGTTATCTAATTAGTGGGCTCGTTCCAAAATTACCTTGGAATTTGAATGAGCATCGTTACTTCTACATAACTCTGGCATATCAGTTATAGCTAGAATTGTGGATAAGATAATTAAATCAATGTGCATTCTTAATATCAATATTACAATTGATAAGTTAGCTTTCAAAATGAATTTGAGCAGGTTTATATCATCAGAGTTTTAAAACATGCAAACTATTTGTAGAAATTCAACACTTATATTATCCAGCTAGGTGGCATAGAACATGTGGTTCTAACTTTATCCAGCAATAAATTTTCAGTGTCTACATTGTTTTTTTCTTAAATTGAGGATTTTGTATAACTATGATATTTTTAAAGCTTTATGTTGTAGGACAGAGGTACTTCGAGCTCCCCTGAAATTAATTTACATTAGAAGTCCTTGTGAAGTCTGCCTTCACTTTTGTTCTTCAAAATTATGTGAATACCAGACTGAAGAGACTCCACAAGAGAAATACATTTTTCACTCAACTATCTACAGAAAAGTGAAATCATTATTTACTCTGATAATATGGGATATATAGAATGAGTAAATGAAATCTATAGTATTGGAAAACTTCATGCAATAAGGTACTGATGAGTTCTAAAAATAAGTGATAGTTTCTTTGTGTATCATCTGACTAAAGTGATATAGTGAAGATGGTGATAAACATAATTTATTCAAATTAGTCTTTTAATTGCTAAAACGTAAACATTAAGCAAACATTAGAAAAGCAAGTATATCCTTCCAAACAAGTTCTGCTATTGTATGTATTATATAGATGCGCATTTTTAATAAGCTATTTAAAATGCCACATCATCTGACTAGATACTAGGAATACAAATGAGAATATAATAGAAAATGTGATCAGCAAATTGAATATGTATTGTCCAAATTCTTTCATCAGATAAAAATATTTCCAAAAAATATTGAATTTAAATTGCTTACTTGTTAATTTCACATGAATTTTGCCATTACTCTCTCTCACATCCATATCATTAACATTGGATTCAATTTGATTAACACTTATTGAATGGTTATCATGCAATATGTATACAGTGGGGGAGAGATTATACAAATATGAATTAAATATGGTCCTAGTTCTCAAGGAGATTACCATATGCCGGGGCAAGACATGCATACGTTTACCTTAGAGTCACATGAGAATAAAATATTTCACTTTAATTCAGATTTTGTGTAATTCATCTGCTACAGTTAAAATGTTACTTTTCATGATGTGATTCTAAAGTATTTTCTAAAGCTTACCTGGGTGTTGAGGGGAAAGAGAAAAAACAATCAAGGATACTATTTTATAATCCTTACTACTGAAACCTTTACAGTCTTGGCTCAGGATGATAGTACTCTTGGATAACAAACCACATAATAAAACTTGAAAATAACTGTGGAGGAATATATCAAAAAGTGGAAAATAATATAATATTGAATGTATGATTCTTGAGGATTTATACTGAGTAAAGTTCTACAAATAGTTTGAAAAATCATGAGTAATTTAATTTAATTTATTTTAAAGCAGTTGGGAAAAATATCATAGTAATTCTGAAATATGAGTTCATATTCACAAAATTGTTTAACACTGATAGTCACCGACACAATGCAAGTCTTATCCGCTTCAAAAAGCTTTCTCTGGCTTCAACCTACAGTAATCATTTCCTCAAATGAGCTGCTGCAGCCCACATTCTGTGTACTGTTCATTTACTGCTTAATGGTATCTTCTGTATAGTTGCTTTGTATTTTACCTTTTAACTAGTGTCTGTCTCTATATACATAGATTGTAATATCCTTGATGGTAAGAATATATGTATATGTATATGTGTGTATGTGTGTATGTATGTGTGTATGTATGTATGTATATGTATATATATAATATATATGCATATATATGTACATATACATACATACATATATGTATACATATACATACATATATATGTATGTGTGTGTGTATTTGAAAATAGAGCTCTCAGTGCAGAATCAACCACATTTTGAATAGATGTACAATAAATATTTATTCCAGGACTGAAGCTAATCTAACCTATTTTACCTTTTAACTAGTGTCTGTCTCTATATACATAGATTGTAATATCCTTGATGGTAAGAATATATGTATATGTATATGTGTGTATGTGTGTATGTATGTGTGTATGTATGTATGTACACACACACTATCTTCTTTATCCCTTCATCTGTTGACAGACACTTTGGTTGTGTATGTATTGTATGTATATGTATGTATATATATATAATTTGAAAATAGAGCTCCCAGTGCAGAATCAACCACGTTTTGAATAGATGTACAATAAATATTTATTCCAAGACTGAAGCTAATCTAACCTATTTATTCAGGACCCATATCAACAGCTAATTAATGTGTCTAATTTTTGTGAGAGTTGTGGCAACCATGGACCTACTCAGATCCTTTGACTATTTACAAGATGTGAAGTGACTAATTTAGGCTCCCTAAGTATAAAAAAATGTAAATAACATATCTGCAAACTTGTGGGGACTTTCAATGATGCCAGAATAACCTGACCTATTGAAACTCAGAAAACACAAGGGGAGGTTGGAGGGAAAACATGCCTTTGAAATATTGAGCACACTAGAGGTGTTTAGTACAATTACACCTACCCTCTTGTTTAGTTGGTGAAAATATGAATTACCAAGAAAACAATGTGATAGATGTGTTTGGAGTTTTCATTAATAATTAGTATGAAAGTGAGTATATCATTCTTATAAGGTAAGCCGTGTGGATATATTACCAACAATGATGGTAATAAGAGATTTTTATTTAAAAACATACTTCCCTCAGTGAACATTTTTTTTTAAAGATAGTTTTAAGAAACTGGAGGAGGGTAGGGATAATTTTATTTAGTAACATGATTGACTCTATGCTGCCAATGTAAAGTCGACTATTTCTAAGATATCTTCAGAATTTTATCAAATGTTAATTTAATTAATTAATTAATTAATTGATTTTTTAATTTAAGAAATGATTTAAATTT